>NC_071394.1:5229182-5547959 GCF_022682495.2 Desmodus rotundus | reverse complement strand
CACCAGGCTGACTAGGCGAAGGAATGAGATCGTCCATAGCGGACCCCATGTTACCTCCATTTCTTCAAAGTGATGAGACTGGAAAATTGAACCAGCAGTAGACCTGCGATGGCTCAGACGCTCACAGTGACACAGATGCGAGGGGCGTTCCCCTGAGCAGTGTTGCCTCCTGACACGGGAGTCAGGAGAGAATGTCGAGGACAGGTGGCCCCTTCTGCTCCCACCAGCCTACTCATGGGTGCTGGGCACTGGGTGCTCCTGGCTGTGGTGCAGAGCCCCAGCCCCCGGCAGGCACTCCTTCCTATGTGCAGGTGTGACTGTGGCTTGACCAGAAAGCAGCTACATTTTAGTTGGAACCACGTGAAATGGCTGCTTCTGTGAGTCAAAACTGGTAGAATATCGGTGATTCCATTGTTCCTGAGAATTAGGGCAGGCGGGCGTGCAGCAAAGCCACTCTCCTGCCTCCTAACCCCTGACCCCCGACACTCACAAACCTGCATTTTGCTCTCCAGCTCCTTATGGACCCATCCAGGAAATTTCTGTGCGTTAGAAGCATCTTTTTTTGTTCGTTTACATGCTAACATTTTACAACACGTATTTTTCTCTCCGAGTCTTAATAATTAACCTTGTTCTTTTTAACGGCACATACCAGTCCCTTCTGTGGACGTGCATAATTTGGCTTACATTCGTTAAGGACATAGGTTAGCAGTTTTGCAACATCATCAACAGGAGTACCTTGCATGCCCTTAGCCCTGTACCTGTGCTGACGTGTGAGTGTGTTTTCATGAGCGACATCCGGGAGGCACACAGGTGGGGGTGAGCCCCTAAGTGTCAGCACTCGCCCAGCTTCCTGTTCTCGATAGAATGTTTCTGTCCCTCCTCTGTCATCACCCTCTCTCGAGTGGCGTGTGTCTTTGCAGCTGACACTCGGGACTTGGGGCTGGAATGGCCGGCTCACTGTCCGTGTGCTCCAGTAGACCGGGAGGAAATCCTGAGTAGGGATCTTTCCTCTGCTATTTTCGTAAGCCCAGGGCCTCGCTGTGGTTAGGGTCGATAAATGTCTGTTGAATTAGCTGTCACGGGATATGATAACGCAGGCTCTTCGCACCTCCAGCATGAAGACGCGCTGGGGAACTCGCAGGCCGCGGGCTTCGGTGGTCTCAGCTGCCAGGTGAAAGTGAGGAGCGGGGATCAGGACTCGCTGGCTGTGTATCTGAAAAAGGGTAAGTGGGCGGAAACGGGCGGCTCTGGACTCAGCAGCTTTACCTGGCTGACGTTAGGAGCTGCCTCCCAGCGGGTGCGTCCAGGAGGAGCCAGTCCGCCCCCACACCCCTGCACACACACGCAGCCCGCTTCCCTCCCTTCGCTCCTCTGCTCCTAGGGAGACTCGTCTCTGCTCTCCTCCTCAGACAGCCAACCGCTAAGGACCCTTCATGCCATTTGCATCTGTGCCCTCACATTTGAGCCTCTCACGGGGGTGGGGAGGGCCATTCCTCCGGGAGACACTACAGTGCAGAGTGGGAGCAAAGGCACGGGCGGCACCCAGCAGAGTCCAGACCGTGTTCCCCGCACAACCCCAGGAGGCTGCCCACGGAGCTCTGCTCTCCTGACCTTTCGTCTCCACCCCCAGGAAGTGGTGGGACCCTCCCCACAACCCCCGGGGGTGGGACCTGGTGGGACCCTCCCACAACCCGTCCAAACCTCCCAGCCCTTCCTCTGTCCTCACCCAGAGTTGCTCCGGACCTCCCCCAGATGCGTATGCATGAGTGCTGCCCGTGTCGATGCCTCAGGGCAGGGCCAGGATCCTGCCCTTGACGACCTCTCAGGGATGCCAGAGTGGCTGGGGCCTGGGCCACACTCTCAGCAGCCAGGGCGTTCCGTGTTCAGTAGTTCACGGCTCCCTTGCCCATACACTTTTTCATTCCTCCCTGGCAGAAATTTCTGGAGGAAGGCCTAAAGAGGATCGTAATCCTCATTTTACCGATGGGGAACTGAGGCGTAGAGAGATTGCAAGTTGCCCAAGGGCACACCGCTGGTAAATTGGGAGCCAGGTTTGAACCTGTGTGTCTGAATTCCCCGGCACAGCTCAGGAGGGGCGGGCAGGGCAACACTTCCGGGTGTCAGAGCCCGAGTGGCAGACGCAGCGAGCCTCTCCTGGAGTCCCGCAGCCTGTGCCCTGTCCTGCTGGCCTCCAGCCTCCTGCATCCTGCCCGTCAGGCCAGGAGAGTGCCTGCGATGCAGGGGTCTGAGCCCTGGGCCACAGCTGGCACTGCCCTGCAAGCCGTGAAGCCACCCCTAGTCCCTGCACCCCGGGCCGCCCTTCACGTGGTCAGGGTGAGGACGCTGGAGCCGCCTGCCTGGGTTGTCCCGGCTCTGCCACACACCAGCTGTGTGATCTGCCATCTGGGGCCATGTTCCCGGACTTTCTAGGCTTTTGTGTTTCCTCTCTAGTAAAATAGGTGTCACTAGTCATGAGAGGACCCGTGTGAGGCTTTTGGGACAGTGTTTGGCACATGGAAATAGGAGGTGCAGGAGATTTCTACATTTGTTTCATTCTTGCTGGAAAGTTTCCTGATGTCCCAGGGCTAAGGCTGGGGACTGGAAGACAACCAAGGGGGTCTGAACAGGGACTTGGGGGCTGAGATGAGAGGTGGCAGGATGTCATTCTCTTAGGTCTGTAACTCAGGGCAGGAGGCCTGGCTCCCAGCAGCTTCAGACTTGTGCCGCAAACGGCTTGTAGCAAGTGGAACGGTGACGCCGCCCAGGCCCACAGCCTCGTCTGACCTCAGCCCTCAGCAGGACCAGCGTTTGTGTTTTTGTCTCTAGTCCTTCTTCCACCTACTGCCTCGCCCTGTATCAGAGGCGGCTCCCCTGGGGCAGCGGAGCCCAGGCTCTCTGATCTGCAGCCAGGGTTCCTGGGACTCCTGCCCGGTGTTTATTCCACTTTAAAAACAGCAAAGCTTAGACAATTTTCTAAAAAGGAAAACAAATACAGTAAGTAGCCCCTCTCAATTTTCTTTTCAAACTATACCTTGGCCTTTTATCACATTTAAAAAAAAAATGCAATTATATTTCTTTTTGAGCATTTGCTATTTTCCCCCCTTCTCCTCCCCTGAAAGTTTACACTGTGGGGGAAATTGCAAAGGAAACTGTGAAGCTTCCTTGCTGCCAAACTAATCAAGGGCAGGACTGTTTGTTTGTTTGTTTCTTTTTATTTTTGCCTTTGGCTTTTTAAAAATTTTATCTTTTTTAAGCAGAAAATGTGGACACCCAGGCATCCTGGACTGTGGGGTAGCGGGAAGAGAAGGGGGTTAGAGTAAACTGGATCTGGGGTCAGACGCGCTCTGATCAGGGATGACTTTTAAATTCGTCTTTCTGTACAATGGGAATAAATGTCACAGCCGAGGGGGAAAGGACACATTTTTTGCATGTCCCCAGCACAGTCTACGGCAGCTGGGTAGGTAGACAAGCACATTCATACACATGCCTGAGCTTATGTGGCCTAGAGCAGAGGTCCCCAACCTCTGGGCCATGGACTGGTACTGGCGCAGGCTGCTAGGAACCGGGCCGCACAGCAGGAGGGGGCCTGAATGTAATGCGCTTGGGTCATCCCAAAACCATCCCCCTGACCCTGGTCCGTGGAAAAATTGTCCTCCACTAAACGGGTCCCTAGTGCTGGAAAGGTTGGGGGCCACTGACTTAGAGGGCAAGACGGCTCGATTTGGTGTTTGGAACCAGACCATCCTCTGTCTGCACGCCCTTCAAGTCTGCAGCCTTGACCGTGGAGGAGTGGCTGCGATCTTTCAGGATCAGATGAAGACAGTGCTCCAAGGATCCTTGGAGACTGGGTAGCCCCATCCCCTCTTTCACAGAGCAGGTCCACAAAGAGGGAGCATCAGATGGAACTAGGACCTCAGGGCATGACTTAAAGGGAGGGACCCTTTAGGTTTGACTGGGCTTTGGCAAAGGATGGGCGCGGGCTTTGCTGGCTAGTCAGGGAGAAGGGAGCAGTGAGTCAGGCGTGCAGGGAGGAGACACCGGCCCTTTGGACACCTGCAAGATAGCTGCTGGGCACCCACTAAGGGCCGGGCTCGTGGCTCAGCCTTTTGTGTACGGCCCACCTTTTCATCCGCTCAACATCCATGAGGATTACGTGTGGTCACCCCCCTTGTGCAGATGGGTAAGCGGAGGCTCTCAGGAATTAGGATCTTGGTAGCCTGGGGGGCTTTAGAGTTCACACTCAGTTCTGCCTCGTGCTGCAGCTTGTGCGCTTGGGCCTCATTCTGTAGGCTCTGCTGGCTCCAGGTGTGTGAGGCAGTTAAGAGCCGGTGAATGCTGGGTGGTGGGAGGCCAGGGTGGTGATGAGCCCACCAGTGGGTGGACAGAGGCCAGACTGTTAGCTGGGTGAGGCGCTCTTCCCTCAAATGCACAAAGGGTGTAATAGCAGGACAGAAGTTTTGGCTACAGTGTGATGTATCATCTCACATTTGCGAAATGGTGCTCTGAAAATAACAGGGTAACTGGGAAGTAGAGTTGGGACAGAGACAGGCAGAACCTAAGACGTGACATTTGTAACCAGAGGGCTGAAAAACAGAAACAGTTCCATTTAAAATGAAAAATCTACAGTTTAAAAGGAGACATACTGAACCCATCTCAGGAAATGTAAAGGCAGGCAGTTTGGTGGGGGCAGGCGCAGGGAAGGGTTGGGACACCTGAGTTACGGGGCCGAGGGCCAGAGGCACACAGAAAAGGGGAAATCACAGTTGTCACACTGGAGACAGAGCCAGTGGCCAGTCTGAGGTGACAGGAAGAACGCAGGCTGAGGCGCATCATGTCGAGGCGCCGTTTCTCTGCATTTGCTGCCCCTGAGTTCGCCCGTTGGTTGCTGGCACAAGGCAGTGGCATGCTGATCATCAGCATGATCAGCCAGCATGACTTCAGCGTTCAGCGGCCCAGCTCCCTGCACAACAGGTGTTTGAGAAGCTGCGTTACTGAAACACGCAATCGCAGAGCAGTTTGGATGTAACTCTCAGGGCCGTGAAGCGCCATGAGGTCCTGCAGGTGAGGCACGTGGCATGGTGTCTGTGTGTATAGTTGGAGCTCAATGTTGGCTGGTCATCCTAAAAACAGTACAAATGCCAGCTCTCCACACCTCACCTTTAGGCCCTCCACAGGGGTCATGGGCGTTGGTCCTGGTCTGCTGGCTCCATGCTCCACCTGCACAGACATGTCCCCAAGTTTCATGGCACAGAGAACTCTGCATTGTCTTGAGATCTTTAAAAAAATTTTTTCTGCCTTTTCCCCAGGCCAAGAATTCACCACAAGGAGTCAGAAAATCTTCGAACCAACTGGTTTCCAGAACACGCTCTCCGGAATGTACAGCTCCACCGTGTTCACAGCCCCAGGGACCAATCTGATGGAGGTTCATCTCTTCTGCCTTCTTGCATGTGACCGTGATGCATGCTGTGACGGCTTCATCCTCACACAAGTCCATGGAGGTGACGTAGATGACACGGGATGGGAAACATGGGGTCACAGAAGCCAGGGTGTACAACAGGGAGACTTCGTGGGCATGAGGTGACCGCATCCATGTAGGAGGGGATTTTCACATACACAAAGTCAGGGACACATGGTGCCTCTCTCAACATGGCACATGCCTTGCTGGCTGCTTTATGTTGTAATATTGTTTTTTTTTTCTTATTGATGTCTTCAGAGGAGGTATTACGAGCTCCATTTTACAAAACGAGCAGCTGAGGCTCAGAATTTAAACCATTTGCTCCGAGACACAGGGCTTGCGAAGCGACAGAGCCGAGATCCAAGCCCTGGTGCGTCTTCGACCGCACCTCACTGCCAGCTCTGGAGCCTGGACTGGCCACGCCCATCCAAAAATGTTAGCCATTCACTCCCAACATCCAGAACCACTCATTCCATGACTGTCCACTGAGTGCCCACAGAATGCCAGTTTCTGTGATCACTAGGACTGGAATTTTCTGCCGTCTCTCAGTAGTGGGGATGGACTTCTGCTTATAGAAATAAATCCGTATTCTTGGCTGTGCAGACTAGTGGTAGAGAAGGCAGTCTGGAGACAGTCAGACCTGGGTTCCGGCTGCCACTCTGTCACTTTCTGGCTGTGCACCATTGGACAAGCTGCTCAAACTAAGTTACAGTTCGCTTGCCCATGAAATGCAGATAATGACAGATGGTAACATAGATAACGATTGTTCCTGCTACACTATTGTTACAAGACAATGGGCCCCAAATGGGCTTGGCCTCTGGTGTGCTATGGATTTAGTGTGAGAGGGATGCCACTACACCACCTCTGGGGCTGCTGCACTCAGCTTGTGGAGAATTCTGAGGATTAAAAACAATTCGAAGTAGCCTTATGTGTCTTTCCATGACCTCACTTCCAGTGACCACCATATATGTGAAGTCCCATGTGCTCGGTGTTGGAAATATACAAAGGAGCTTAGAGCCTGGTTGGGGAGGTGGGGGTGCCATGAAAGGACCATGACCTTCGCTCACTTGTTTGTGCTGCCATCCAGGAAGCATGCACTGTGTACTGCTGTGCACCAGGTTGCATTAATGAGGCAGCAGGAGTGTTGAGACCATGGGAGCCTTGGAGTTCAGGGAAGGGAGATACCAACGGGACTTGGTAGTCAGGGAAAGCTTCCTGGAAGAGGAGACACGTGGGATATTTTTTGTGGGTTGGGTAGTGTTTAGATGGCGAGAGAAGAGAGACAGTCTGGTCCAGGGTAGGCCTTCATGTGAGCTGAGAGAGAGGCAGGGAGACTCCATGTTTTTGGGAAAATGTTAACCATGACATTGGGCTTCTCAGTAAGCAAACATTTGTAAAGCACCTACCGTCTATAGCACCTGTGATAAACTCCATCATCTGCATAGCATTCTTCCTGAGAGAGCAGACCCCGCTTTGTGGGTGCTAGAGAGCCCATTTCCTCTTCTGTCAGTCCCGTTCTCCACCCTGCCTGTCCTTAGCCACCGCCCTTCACCAGCCCCCACACTGCGTGCCCAAGGTTCCTAGACTCTCAGCCTCCTTAAAAGCTGAAAGGAGCACAACACCACAGAGCTCTTGACCTTGGGTCTTCCCTCCAACTCTGGTTCTGTCTCTCCCCTTTTCTACCGTAGCTCCTGCCCAGTTACAGCCCCATCTCCCCATTCTCCTTGGCCTGGTTGTCTCTAGCTGTTGATACTACCGACCACTTCCCAGCTCTTTATACTTGCCTTTCCTGACTTTCCCGACACCCTTCTCTTACTCAGGCCCCTCCGCCTTGTGCAGCATCCTGAGCACGCTCCTTTGAGCTTAACTGTCAGCTGGCTCTGCCTTCGCTCCTCCTGGGTCCCCGCAGAGGTCCAGGTGCCCACACTCGTCTGCTGTCTACGCAGATCCCTTGGATGTCTTGCCAGCATCTCAGAGTCCAGATGTCTCTGTAGGGATGGATAGCTTTCACCCTAAAAGAGCTGCTTCTGTTACAAATCTCATCTCGGGGAGAAGCACACCAGCCAAGAATCTGGGAATCATGCTGAATCCCCCTCCGCCCTTCCTTCCCCTGCACTGGTTTGTCGCTCCCATTTCTTGCTGGTGCTTTCTTACTATATTGGGTATGGAAATTAAGTTCATCCCCACCGCTGCTGTCTGGAATCTGGACTGTATTATTATTATTATTATTAGCCAGTTGTGTCACTATTTTAATTGCTCCCAACCCCAGTGCTAGATTTCCCACCCTTGATATCACTCTGTACAATTCTAAGTCCTTCTCACGCTTTCTCCTCCTGACATAGTGTTCTGTCTCTTCTCTTGGTATCCAAGCTCACCTGCCCATTTCCCCGGTGGATTATAACTTCTGGCAGGATGAAATAGCCATTCATCCCTGGCCCCGAGGTAGTGACTGAAAAGTGCTGAGTTTAGCTCTCAGCAATCAGTGGCGGCTGAAATGAGGATGCTGCATTGGTGTGGTAGGGCGGGAAGCTGGGTTGGGGTAAGTGGCGTCCTAACATTCCTTGTAGGTTTAGTGCTCTGTGATTATATGGTGTGCATCATGCTGGTATTTAGATAAGCAGAGGACAGATGGATGATCCATGCACATGCACACATGCACACGGACACTCACACATGTATATAGCATGCATGCATGTGCACATGGATCTGTATGTATACATGTATTTAGAGACACTGCACTTCAGATCCAGGGAGCCTCCTGCCTCCTTCGAGCTAAATGTCTTTTCTGCAGACACAGGTCTCCCCAGAGGCTTGATTACTCACCAGACCGTATGATTTTTCAAGGTGGAAAGGCTGACCTCATTTTCCTTAGGATCGTGTGTGGAAGAGGTATTTTGTTCCACAGAGCAGTACGCCCACAGAACCCATTTTTCCATGCCGTTTCTGGCTGGCGGCCTGATCGCTTTTCCCGGCAAGCGTCATGGGTGACCTGTGGGTTCTGGGGAGCGGAATGGCCAGCTCACTGTGCTGCAAGTTAAGCTCTCTTCAAGACAGACATAAAGCATCAGGCAGATGCTTTTCCCAGTCCCGTCCAGTGGGCGGATTTGGTGTTCTAACTAACTATAAAGCTTTGGCTGGATCTGCTGATGACCGGGGGCAGGCTCCTGCTCCATCCTTTCCCTGCTGTCTGGGAAGCCATTTAACTTTCAGGTGGATCCCCCTCCTCCCCTCTCCTTTCCAATTCCCCCAGCCTCTTCCTACCTCCAACCCCTAAATGGCTTAATTTCTACTGGTAGTTATTAAGAACATTCATGATGCTTCCAGACCTACGTTTCAGTCAAAACTACTTAGAAGTAGGGTTCAGAGGGACTCCTGTGGTCCCAGGGTCACAGGCCATGGGAGTGTGACGGTAGCTGGCAATGTGATCAGCAAAGTGGCTTCTGCTGTCTAGCTGGCCCCACCTCTCAGACACACGGAGTTCTCATCGATACTCTCACACCTAGAGAAGAAGGCGGCATGGGCTTCTCTCTCGAGGTCTGGGAGCAGAAGGACAGTACACCCTCCGCTCGTTTGACTCCATGAGTCTCCCCAGGCTGGGGACAGGGGCTGGCCAGGTGCTCAGACGTCGTCTGGGCCCTGGGTGGGCTCTGACTGCCCCCTGCCTGGGCCTGGCAGACGCACCACTGCCGGCTGGCCATCCCCATTCTCATCACCAGCCAGACCACCCTGCCTTCCCTGCCTCCGTTTCCTCATCTGAGAAGTGGTCTCTCCAGGTCAGGGGATCTGGGATCTGTCTGTGTACCAGAATCATCTGTCTGTGGTGCCATTTACAAACACCAATGCCCCAGGGCCCACCTCCCCGCCCCCCCCCCCACTACCACGACGTATCAGGAACTCCGTGGTTGGGGCCAAAGAACAAGCGTTTCTAAAACTCCCCCTGTGTTCCTTATGTATCAGTCTAAGTGCCCTGGCCGGAGAACCACCACATGAGAGGAGCTCTAAGGTAGGTTTTTCTACATAGAGATACTGCTGCTGCTGAGTTTTAAAAGACTGCAGGGGAGTGGTGGCCAGTGGGAGGCAGACAGACATGTCTATCCGCCAGCCAGGTGTGCATGAGTCTTGTGCTCTGGGAGAATGTTGGTGAGAGATGGGTTTGAAGCTGCATCTGGGTTTGGACATAAACCAGGACAGGAAGGGACTAGGGCTTGTGGGGTGGTGTGTATATGTGTGTGTGTGTGTGTGTATATATATATATATATTTTTTTTTTAGGAGAATATGAACAATTGAATCACCTAAGAAGATTATGCATTCGAATAGATAAATAAATTATTTAATTTCTAGGTCTATGTAAAGTTGGGCAATGAACTTATATGAGACTTATTTTTTCCATCAGGAAAAAATGGAAATAAGAATATCAATAAGAATTAAAGGGATTGATACATTTAAAGCACGTACACAGTAACTGGCGTATTGCAGAGATGTGACTAAAGTCATTACGAATTCAGCCAGACTGGGGGATGGCCCTGCTAATACCAAGTAAAGCCGTCCTTTTAGGGCAGGTTTTGAAAACGCAGAGTGAGAAGACACATTCGAGAGAAAACAGTCCAGTGCCCCCCGTCCCCCGTTGTGGGTTTCTCTCTGTACGTCCCAGGCAGGTGGGCACGTGGGCTCTGCTTGGATGCCTCCAGGGACAAGGAGCTCGCTTCCCACAAGGGGAGCTTATGCTCGTGGTGCACAGCTCTGCATTTGTGGTAGTTCCTGACTTTGAATCTAAATACTCCTTTCTGAGTCCCTTTGAGGCTGATTTCCTCTGTGTGTCTCTGTGTGTGTGTTGGGGGGCGGGGGATGGAGAGAGGGAGACATGCTGCCATTCAGCTCCTTGAAGGCTCAGAAAGATCGCTATTGGGTGGGGGTAGGAAACAGGGACAGCAGGCTCTGGCTGAAAGACGCCCGGTGGCCCACAAGATGCTGTCGTCACCATGAAGGAGGGCTCTGATGAGGGAGGGAAGGGTCAGCAGCCGTGGTGGCTGTCCTTCCCTTGGGAATTTGCCAGGAAGATAGCGGCATGACTCTCAGGGAAGAACGGTCCAGCTTAAAACCAGGCTCCCTAGCCCTGGTCCCTGTCTACTCCCGAGAAGCTGTCTCCTGTCCCTAGCCTACAGGCCTCTCGGGGCACCAAGGTCAGTCTCTGCAGGGACTCTGTTTGTTCCTGTCACATCAACCTCTCCTCCCCCTTGTGACCCTGCAGGTCCCATCATTTGTGGGCTGCTGAGCTCCCCCGATGTCCTGCTTTGCAACATCAGAGACTGGAGGGACCCCTCCGAGGCCAAGGTGAATGCCACGTGTCCTGGTGTGACATACGACCAGGGGAGCCGCCAGGTGACATTGCGTCTGGGAGGCCAGGAGTTCAAGAGTAAGTCCCTGCCTTCTGCTCATGGTCCCTCAGAGCTAGTTTTCCTCTCCGGCAAGGTGTTGTGCTGCTTCCCTCGGAGCCGTCCCCACACCCTGAGCAGTTTGTACTCTGCAGAGAAGTCGTGCCACCGATGCTGCAGAAACGCGCCCACGGCATCTCGGCAGCATTGCACGGGGAGCCCCGAGGTGGCTGGCTCTCCAGGCCGCCTGTTGGCCGGAGGGAGGCTGCCTTCCCTGGGTGGCACTGCTGACCTCAGCCCGGCTCGCTCAAGCACCTGGGGGCCGATGGCTGGTCGGGACGGGGCTGGGGGGGCCTGGCCCTGCTCTGGCCCCGGTCTCCCATCCTTCTTCAGCATGAGCACATTCTCCTGTGGATGGCGGTGTCAGCAGAGGGCCAGAAAAGACACGCCAGGCCCCTGAGGGTTGGGCTTGGATCGGATGGCAGAGCATGTGGCCTGACTGAAAGTCCAGGCAGGGGGAATACACTTGCCCTTTAGTGGCCGGAACTGTATAGTCTGTGAAAAATGTGTGATGGCAAAATGCCGTCCATCCCCAAGCCACCACCCAGGGCACTTTACACCACTCTGGTGACAATGCACTGTCCATTCTAATCACAGGGGTTGCAGGGACCGTGGGCCCTGCTACGCAGGCTCAGTCAACACAAGAACCTTTGAGCTTGCTCTTCCCCCTCTTCCTTCCTGAGGCTCTTCCAGCCTTTTCCCCAATCTTAGCACTAGAGCTAGAAGTCACCTCTGAGATCACTTGCCTGCCCCCTCATTTTACGGGCTGGGAGGGTGTCAGCACTGAGGCCCCGGGGGCAGTCAGACCTCCGGGCTTGGCTCCCGAGCCAAAGCTGGCCTCTCTCAGCAGATCCCCGAGCAGGAAATGTGGGCCCTGCTCTGTCCTGAGCTGCAGTCGACCACACAGAGCTACTCGGTACGGCCAGGACTGGCAGGTGCAGCGTCCCCAGGGGCGCATCAGAAATGCAGACTCCCAGGCCCCACCCCAGAGCCCTAGGAACCGGTTCTAACAAGCTGTCTGGGTAAGGCTACACCTGATCAGTGTGAGAAGTGCTGACTAGGGGCCTGGGAATTTCCTTCCATCCCGAGGAGTCTGAGTTTATGGTGAGAACAGGGTCCAGCTGCCCACTCGCCTATTCTGGTTCCCGTGTGAGGTTGGGGGGCGACCTGGCTTCATCTCGCCTCCTCTCTGCGCTGCTTGCCTGCCAGCACCTAGGCCCAGAATGTGATGCTGTGGCTCCACCTCTGAGCGGTGGAGGGTAAGCACTGGTGCAGGTGTCAACCTGACTGGAGGGGACTGGCTGGAGTGGAGTCGAGGGACAGTCTTTGCAGAGCCCTCAGAGGGCTGGGAGAGACCCCTGACCTCCTTCCTCCCAAAGGGCTTTCGAAGACTGCAGCTTTCAGGGTCCTCATGGTGGGATCCAGGGTCTCACAGTCACTGCCTCCAGGAGCCCTCCCAGACCACCTCGCGGAGCTTCCCGCCTGCTCCGCATGTTGTTCTGTCGGGGAGGTCAGTGGCCAGGGCAGTGAGGCTGGGCCTTGCCTGTCTGTGTCCCTCACTAGCCCAGAGGAGCACCTGCTCGTGCTGTTGAGCACTAGCTTTGGACACTCGCATGTGACCTTGAGCGAGCTGACGGGGGCCCCATCGCTCACCTGTAAAGATGGGGTAATGGTGGTCTGCATCTCACAGCGCTGTGTGAGGACGCAGGGAGACGGTAACGAGGACAGCAGTAACAACAGAGACGGCTCACACGGTGCTCACTGAGAGTCAGGCACCGCCCTCAGGCCTCCCCTGTATTACTAACTCGCAAATGCTCAGCACAGCGCTTCAGGGAGGTGCTGTGATTGCCCCGGTCCCCATTTTACAGCTGAAGAAACGGAGGCACACAGGAGGGAGGTCTTCCCAAGGTCCCAGAGCTCGTCTGTAGGAGCGCTGGGGTCCGACTAGCAGGAGGTCTGGCTCCCAGGTGATGTTCGTAGCCGTGTCCCTATCCGGGCTCTGGCACGTGGCATGTGTGAAGGACTCACAGAGCGTCCAACACAGTGTCCATGTGAGGCAACACCAGCCTTTTAAAGACCTGTCGTTGCTTTCGTTGTACTTCATACCCAGACCTCGTCTTCTCAGTTTTTGGGTTGACAACGTCGCGCACAAACGCTGGCACAGAGAACGCAGAGTAAGTGTGAGTGCCTTCCAAGCCACTTGGTTTCTTCTGGGGATAAATAAGATCAAGCAGCTCATTTACACGGCGGATCTTCAACATGTGGTACCCGTTACTCTGAGAGGTAGCCCAGGGTGAAGACAGGCACTTGACGAAAGACGCATGACATGGTCACGGGCAATAAATCCACAGTGAGCTGCCTAACACGGAGCATGTGTTTGGTGTGTGCCCAAGAAGGGAAGAATGTGCCCTGGTCTGGCCTCCCTGGGAGGCTCTGACTCCCGAAGGACTTTCGAAGTTTGGGGGTTATTTCCTGCTCTGTGTGTATGTGTACAGGTTGGGGTGCGGTCAAAACTTTAACAAGGATGTCCTGTCATGGGGATATCGGGCAGCCTGAGGGTATTCATGGTGTCCCTGATTGGAGGTTAGAGGAAAGGGTGAATGGGACTGGAGAGCCGGGGCCAGGTGTGAGCTGCAGAGACGAGCTGGCTGCTGTGCAGGCAGCCGCAAGGAGGGCGGTGTGGGGCTCACTCACCCATCCGTTTCTGCCTGACCTTTGTGCCTGGGTTGACCTGAGAGGCATCTCCTCAGAGTCCACGCCTCCTGAACTTCCAGGGGGCATCTCTGGAGGTGTCCAATGATTAGGTGTGGCTAGATCGACCGTCCTATTTCTAAGAAAAAAGGCTTAGAAAGCTCTGGGACTGAGAGCTTTCATTTCTCATTTTGCCTGTCTCATTTCTGACAATGTCTTGAAGTGTAAATGAATGAAAGACAGGCAGATTAAATGTCCCCTAACGCCCACAGGGATTTAACGTTCGAGAGGACAAACAGGCCTAGGCAGTGCCACTCCAGGTTTATTCTGAGTCACAAAGGCTTCTTGTTGAGCAGGGTGAGGCCCAGCCTGGTGGCTGGTGTCCCTGTCACAGGAGTCTGTTTTGCATCAGTGACCGTCATTGTCTCAAGGTGCTGGGAACTTGGTGGAGAAACTTACACTGCACCCACGATGTTCATTGTCACCAGATGACCCTGCTGAGTCCCTGCAAGCAAGGTGACCCTATCAGCTCTTTACAACAGCTTTCGCTGATGGCAGGTTTCCGTGTGCTCAGCACTAAGCAGAGCTCAGGACAAGCTTCCAGAAGCACAGCTTATTTAGGAAGGGCAAGGAATATGACTAGAGACGTGGGGGAAGTGATGCAGAGAGAGGATGATAGCCAGTAAAAGGCAGCCTTGAACCCTGGGTAGTCCCGTGTAAAATCCTGCCCACTCCCAGACTGTGCATGCCAATGGGCCACCCCGATTACAGCTCACGACCTCTGCTGAAGGGTTCTGAAGTAAACCAGGACCACACAACACCCGTCAACCTTCAAGAACCCGGCTCCATGCCAAGCCCCCAACGCCCTAAATGTGTACGTGTGCCTGTAGCTTTGACTGCTGAGGGCTGGGGCGATGAGCCAGTCTGGAGGCCTGTCTGTGTACAGGGACGTTCTAACCCAGCTGTCGTGGAAGGAATGTGACACATCTGGACAGCTCAAACGGTTTACCTTAAAATACTGCGTAGCAGGGAAGAGGAGGAGTAATGTTTGCTCGGGTCCCGTGTGCCTCCTCACCGTCAGCAACACTGAAGCAGGGGAGTGGGGGGGATGGAGTGACAGGTCCGAAGTCTGCATCAGGAATGCTAATTTGGTGGCCAGCGGCTGTCCTTGGGCGGATGAGGCTCTGTTTACTTGGTGGGCTCTGTGTATCATTGATGGTTTTGTTTTCCTCATTCATTCCTCCCTGCCTTCATTTATGGAGTGACAACCAGTGCTCCACGGGGCTTACGCTGGCTGTGGGTGATATAAAAGGGAGTAAGACCCAGTTCCCAACCTCAGGAAGCTCTGGCACATTCCAGGAGCTGGACAGGTACCGTCAAGCGGGAGCTTAAAGACAGGCGTTGGGTCAGTGCCGTGCGTGGAGCCCAGCCAGGGGGTTCCGGAAGCCTTCCCGAAGGTGGGGTGGCAGACCATGGTGCTCAAGCAATGTGCAGGGTCGGCCGGGTGAAAGGGGACAAGAGTTCTAGGCAGTCGTGTTGATAGAACCACCAGGGGCGGGGTTTTAACTTCCTTTGGGGATTTACAAAGATGCTTCTCAGGACTCGGTAGTCTCTGTGGATGCTGGTCAGGGGATCTCTGTCTCTGCCAAGCTGCGAACATCCACGTGCAGAATTTAACCGAATTCCGTTGGATTGAATTGTGTTGAAATGAGCCAAAACCAAGGATGAGGTTAAGGCTCGCCAAGCTGGAAGATGCAGGGGCTCCATTGTCTTGAGATGGACTACAAGGGCCTAACAAGGGCTGGTTCCTAACACAGTGCAGTGCGTTCTGGGCCAAAGCGCATCCTGATCCCTGTGTGCTTCTGTATGGAGCCCCTGCTCTCCTCTGGGCAGGTCACACTCACAGACGAAGTCAAGAACCTCAGGACCACGTGAAAGGCTCAGAGACTCACCTGCGTCAGAGGGGGGACTGCTGAGTGGTACAGTCCCTCCTCTCAGGATTCCCTGAAGGTCACTGCTCATGGGCAGGGTTGGGAATGGGGATCTGAGTGAATATTTATTGGGAACCAATTATCTAATGCTCAGCATTACCCCAAGATCAACTATGTTTCAAACTGGTTATTGGTTTCAGTCTCAGATTTGAGAGCAATAAAGCACCCTAGAGATAAGATATCGCTTCTCCAACTTGCACAGGCTGAGAATCATAGTGCATGGCCTGAAGTTTTATTTTTTTACATCTGTGTTTCAAAAGAACCTCATTTATAATGTTTTGAAACAGTTATTCCAAATAGATTGGGGTATAAAGATAAACATTTAAAAAATTCTTTATTTTCCCTTATGATGAGGTTCAAGGTCACCTAGCCTGACCTTCGTAATAAGCAGATGTTATCATGAGTTCTAGTGGAAACGGGCCACAACCTGAGCAGGCGGCCCGCTCTGTGTTGGTATCACAGGAGTGTGCGGTGTGGCCTCTGTGGGGTGTAGAGTGAGTCCTCTAACTTCAGAGATCCAAGTGCGAGTCTCCTGGACACCATGGCTTTTCCCGTCCCCATGTTTTTATAACTGACTCCCACCCCCCGGAGAAGGCCAGGAGAGAATTCTGAGTGGGCCCTTTGAGGAGACTGCCTCAGCGTCGGGCAGCCTGAGAAGTTCCAGCATCACCGTTTATTTCCATTTCAGAAGCAACACCGAGTGGAAGCACAGCTCAGTATTGGGGGCTCACTCCCAGAGCACGGCCTTCCTTGTGGTGGGGACGCGTTACTTTAACACCTGAGTTTTCCAAATAGTTCAGTGTTACACCGAACCTCTTCAATCCTTCTTACACACCTGTCTAAACATAAGAACCTTTATGCGTGTTTGCCGTTTGAGATGGACAGAATTCTAAAATAGTATATTATCTTCTGAGCGTGGCGATCGGAACGTGGGATATGGAGCCAGAGAGATGGGATTTGAATTCTGGCATTTTGATCTCTACCTGGAAATTAAACGCTGACCTATTAAGTTGAAATCAGACAGTACGTGGAAAGTGCTTATTACAGTGCTGGGTCATTGGCTAAGGTTCCTAATAATAACTGGCTACCATAATCCATGGTGCTTACTAATACTTAAAGGTCAAATGTGATCATTTTTATTGTCTCAAGCTGTGAGCCAGCTGTTTCCTGCCCTGTGTGGGTGGCCAGCCTCCAGAATCCATGCTTTCTGAGCTCTTTCCTGCACCTTTAAGATCATAGGGGGAATGGGCAGCATCTTAGGTGAGAGAGGCAACCCGGACAGTAGGAAACGGTGTGGCAAATCCCGTCTCATCCAGAGTGGTGTCCAGGGGAGTGTAGTTCGGTAGAAAAGAAAATGTAATAATATTTGAAATAAATTAAATAATGGCAGCTACCAGTAATAGAGTGAATGCCAAGTATTGCAGAAAACAGTTTCTGTACGTTGGTCCCTTCCTTACAATTACCATCCCAACTGGCCAAGGAGACAAGAGTCTCAGGGGACTTAAGTGACAGAATAGGAAGAGAGTTCTCAAGTTTCCTAGGTGTTTTGTTCTTTTTAAGCCAATCTCTGGTTCCTTGAGTGATTCTCTCTGTCACAGGTCCATGACCCCTCACCACGACAGTCTCTTTGGTGCCCTGAGCAAGACACCAGGGCTCTGGCAGCTCTGGTTTTGTGCCAGGTTGATGGAAGGGAACTCCAGGAGGCTGCTAGGGGTGCACCCAGGAGAGGGCAGTGTGGGGAACTGAGGCAGTGTGGCCATGTGGGTCCCCATGAGAGCAAGCCTGCTCAAGGTCATACCCATAAACATCCTCCTTTGCAGGTCCTTCACCCCTGGAAGGGACTCTGGACTCCTGGACCAGCTTCCAGCAGGTTTACCTCTGGAAAGGTACGCTCTTGTGGTGGGGGCTGGGGTGGGGGGCGGGGGTGATGGTGCGAGCCTGTCTGGCCCCAACCCTCACTCACAGGGCACTCTGTCCCCCAGAGAGAAAAGGGTAGACTTTCTTTCCAAGTTCATGCTCTACGTGCAATAGAAGGGCCTCAACTCTCACCAGGTAAGATACTAGAGTCCAAAAGAAGATGAAAAGTGTGGAAACCAAGGAAGGATGGAGGAGGGAAGCCCTGGTTCCCATGAAGTCCAGTTCGCTGACCACAGGCTGCCCTTGTTCCTGAAAGAGGGGCTCTGAGGCTGCGGCCAACTGCAGGAGGCATTTCTCCCAGGGGACCTGGCCACAGGCACCTCTCCCCTGAGGTCAGGGTGAAGGGACAAGCCCCCAGGTGGGTGGTACATGCAGTCCTGCTACTTCAGATGTGTAGAGCAGGTGGGGGTAAAATGAGGAGGCTCAGCTAAGTGCACGTCTGACATCCCCTGTGTGTTTGTCTTCCTTGGAGTTGACTGAACATTGGCCACATGCCTACTCAGAGCCAGGGACTGGGGCAGGAATTTGGGGTGAGTCTGAGGACTATGGGATGACAGGGATGGGTAAGGCACAGCCTGGACCTGTAAGCCTCTCCAGTCTCAGTAGGGAGCAGACAAGGAGTGAACCATTGCACATCATGGCCCTAGGTGCTGGGTGAGAGGCATGAAGAAGACATCCTTGGTTCCTGTATCACTTCCTTCCTCTTCCCATGGTCCCTACTTACTGATCACCAGTCCCCTAAGAGAGAGAACCAGTGACCTGTCTCTGTGCTTGTGAAGTGGTGGAAAGAGCACAGAGAATGGACTCAGCGTGACTGGGTGTGAATTCCGATCCCATCGCTTAGCGCCCATGTGCCCTTGAGCACATCAATTAGCTCCTCTAAGCTTAGACTCCCTGTGGGTAATATAGTAATAAAAACAGTACTTACCTCGTAGAGCTGCATAAACACTGGCAAGGTATTCAGGCAAAGTCCTTAGAACTGTGCCCAGCACACAATAAATACTGATTAATGTAGGTGGTGGTGGTGGTGGTGAATGATGAGGAGCAGAAGGAAGAAGGAGGAAGAGGAAAAAAGGGAAGGGGAAGAAAAAGAGAAAAAAGTGCCCATATTATTTTTATTTAAAAAATGATATGATGAGATTATGTACTCCTTTCCTCATTTAGTCCTACCTATAGGGTCAGTATATGGAGGGAGTGACATTTTTGTTCACTTTTCAGACAAGAAAAATGAGACTTGGAGTGTTGAGTGGAATACCCACGGGAGGTCCTGGGAGTGGGACCCAGGCAGTGTTTCCAAGTCCAGTGCTTCCCAGTTACCAGAAAGTTCTGGTAAATGATGCACTAGCTGGTGAAAATTAAGAAATTGCTTCTCCTCAAGATATTTCCCACCCAAAACAGAAGCACCCCTTCCAACCTGTCTAATGCCCCACTCTCCCCATCAGCTCACCCTGCTTCCATGGCAGACCTGTTCCCAACCCGGACATTGTATCTGCTTATCACCTGCATGTCCTGGATGAGTTACTTTACCTTTCCGAGTCTTGTTTTTTTCAAGAGTAGGATGACGTCTTGCCCCTTACCTCACAGGGTGTTGTAGAGACGGATATTTATGACCATGGTTCTTTAATTTTAAAGGGGGATGTGAATGTTACCAAGTTCAACATCAAGGACAATAATCTGTTTCTGAGAGGTTGGCTGACGGTCCATAAGAGGCTACCGAGTGCAGACTGGTGTCCCCAGATCTGTCCCAGATCTTGTCCTGGGCACCTGGCCGAAGGCCAGGAGGACTTCTCCCATGGCCATTGCCATTGTTGACTCTCTCTTCCTCCCCAACAGAGAAACAACAGTTCTCTTTCTTCCCCTAGATTCCAACGTGGGGTCTCGGCCTGAGTCCATGGGATGTAGAAGGGGCATGGAACCAAGGTCGACATCACCAATGGAAACAGGTACCAACCCCAAACCCTTTGTATAAACTTGGGTGACTAGCTGTGGAGACTGGATGGTGATGCAAAGGGTGTAATCGATGAACAGACCCATTAACATAGCTCTGTTCTGCGGCTTGTAACCCAGTGATATGGGCAATCATACAACCCTGAGTATGGATAGCTCCTCCGAGGGGCAGCTGGCACAGAAAGTAAGGTAAAATCATTCCAAAGTCACCCTGCTCCTGGGAAGAAAATAACCATTAGGACAAAGCCAGCAACATTTATTAAAAGGCAAAGTTCATCTGACTGGGGTCAGTGGCTTCACCTAGGTAAGGCCTGAAGAGTGTGGGCAAAACGTGAACACCGTGGAATGTTAAATAGTGAGCTATGTAGGAGAGCCTTTTTCGAGGGAGTCGTCTTACGCTGTGTGAAGTAGAAATGCGTGCAGTTAACGGGCAGAATGTATGTGATGCGCGAGACTTCTCTTTCTCCAGCATCTCCAATTGTTACTCCTTAGGTAGAACCAAAGCTCAGAGAGAGAGGGAGGACGAGAAAGAAGAGGAAGAGGAAGAGGAGGAAGAGATGAGGGGAAGACAGGGCAGGCAGGCCAGTCTGCCGGCACCGGGAGAATGCAGGGTTCGTGGGACAGATACCCCACTGTACCGCAGACAGATGAAGCGCGCGGCCTTGGGTACTTTGCTCACCTCCGGGGGCCTTGATTCCTCACGTGTAGAATGTACCTTGCTTTCTCCTCCTGCTGTTACAGGTTACATGCCAGCTAGAACACCTGGAGCGTTGCCTGGCACGTACCATGTGCCCCCCAAATGGCAGTGTCTTCCCCTTCCCGGGCTTTTGTGCAGATCAGATAAGATAATGCACAGAAACCTCCCCAATGCGCTCATCCCATCGCAGTTGCTTGGCTGTTGTGGCTTCATTCTGCATTTGTGGAGTTGTGGGACTTGAAGGTCATGTCTGGTGTAGAGCATGGGCTCTCAGGTCAGGAGAGCAGGGTTCAAATCCCTCTCCACCTAGGGGCCCTTTGGTGCTTTATAGGCATCATCTTGCCAACACTATGGCAACTCTGCCAGTTGGCATTGTTATTCCACATTCCAAATGAGAAACATGAGGCTTTAAGGAGTATGTTCCCCGGTGTGCCCTGTGGAAGCCAGTCTGGCCCTAGCTAAGCAGCAGCACCAGGATGCACACCGTGCGTGGCTGATGCTGAAGCCTGGGTTTTTCTAGAACATCTGCTGTTCCCGGCACAGACAGAGTGGACTTGGGAGCTGAGTCCCGGGGACTCCTGAGCTGATAGTGCACAAGGGTTTTGTTTGATTTGCAGGGTTGGCTGTTTTTCTTTAAACTAAGCCAATATTTTAATATTGGGAGATTTATGTATACAAATTCAGACTTTCAGCTTCTGTAGAGAAAAACAGAAAAAGCCCTTATAACTCTGGCTTCAAATTTCCACATGGTACCCGAAGTTCTATGAGCTGAGACAAGCTGCCCCTTCCATCAGGGCATAGCCCTCCCCTTTGCTCTGGCCCCGCCCAGCACCCTACACCCCTGCCGCCCTGGGACATTTGGCATGCTCAGCCTTGGAGGTGCTGATGAGGATGGACAGATGGATGACGTGGCAATGTCAGTGTGAATGCTGTAAAATCCATCCTTATATACCATGCCAGGGCCTGGTGTATAATCTACAATCTACAAAGCTACCCCCATGATTCTAAGAGAAAGGACTCCTTCCCACCCTCCCCCCACCAGAAGGGGAGCTGCCCCCTCCCACCCCAGACCTGGGAGGGATTCAGCAGGAGTAGACAAAGCTCTGTTCATTTTCCCTTCTCAGCTGAGTACATTCCTGGACCTAAAGCGATAAGGCCCAGCAGCAGAAAGCCCTCGGATCCGCTCCTCTGTGATGGGCTGAGGGCTTGCTCACCTGGCCTCTCAGGCTCACAGCCAGTGAGGATTTTGCCCCTCTCCACTTCAGGGCACTGCTGTCAGGCTGAGTGAGGGCACACAGGGACGGTAATGAGAACACCCTTCTTGCCTTCAAGGGGAGTGCCAGTTTGAGATAATTAGAAGAAAGCAGATTCTTCCTATCACAGCATGTGAACCAGGGACACTGGGTGTGGGGGTGCTCCGCCTGCAGGGCCCCCCTGGCCGCCATGGATGAGAATAAGTCTACCAAGACATGATCTGCTTGGGGAGGAGAGGTGGCCGATCTGTCAAAGGGGAAGGGCCAAGAGCCTTTTCCTCAATGGGCTTTTATTGGGTTCATTTTGCACAGGAATACAGGTAAAGCTTATCAATCATTGTCAGGCAGTAAGGATCAAACAATAGATAACAAACAAAGAACTCTGAGGGGTTATTCTGAGTCAGGGTCAGTTAAACAGCTATGAGATTTTGGGAAACAAACTCATTTCAGGCTTGGACCCTTATCATTTAAATTGAGGGTATTAGCAAAGCAGGTTTCACAGGATTTCATGCATTCTTTCTTAGGCTTGATCGCCCCCTGGGGAATCCGCCCTTTCCAGCACAGGACTGCACCACCCTCTGGCATTGTTTCAGGCTTAAGTCAGGCAGGGGAAGTAAGGCAGCCAAGAGATTAGCCGACTTCTTGCAGACAGAATGAGGACTCAGGCTATGTCAAAGCTGAGGGGTGAGGGTCCATCACCCCCTTTTTCTATAGCCCCCCAAGTCCTTCCCTGTGGGCCTTTTCATGACCATGCCTGTCTTAGGTTGTCCCTCCCTTGAGGAATCTTACCCGTCATTGGCTAACTGGTCAAGCTCAGGGCCAAGCAGGGTAAAGTAAAGTGGGCAGAGGCGGCACCCTTGCCAGGGAGATAAGCTTTGTCTCCTTAGTAGTTTGTGGTCCCAAGGTCTCTGACTCATCTTAGCCATGGGGGTTTACAGCTTCTGAAACCAGGCAAGGCGGTTCCCAACGACTGGGTGGCTCAGTGTTCACTCCGTGTCACCTCCAAACCTTTCAGGGAACATCGCTGTGCCACAGGGGACTTCTGCAGACTAGGAGAAGTCCCACGTGCCAGCCACTGTACACACTGACGAGGGCTGTGGTGGGGACAGGTGAAGGGTGGGGACAGGTGAAGGGAGGGTACGGGGCAGGAGGGTGCTAAGCAACCTGCAGGAGTCAGGAAAGGCTTCTCCAAGGAGCCTGGAAGGATCTGCTGGACATTTCTGGGGCAGCACCTGGGAGAAGGGGTCCCAGGTCAGGGGACAGCCTGTGCACGGGCTCTGAGGGCAAAGTGTGATTGGAGGAACTTTAGGGGAGCCTCTAGGCTGCTACACAGCAATGTGAGTTGCAGTGGTCCACAGGGCTGGGGCGGCCTAGAGGAAAGGTTGGCCATGTGGTCCCTGGGGTGTCTGCCAGCACTAGACTTCTGGCCTTGGCAGACACTCCTAAATCTTTTCATACCCCCCACCCCCGACTTTGGGGACCGTTGCTGGTAAGGAAGCTGCAAGGCAAGGCACAGTGGGGCATCCGTGGGATGTGATGCACTTTATGCCAGAGCTGCACCCTTGGGGGTGTTCAACTGGGCCCCAGCTCATTTCCATGACCTGCTTCCTGTCCCCCATGTAAGCCCCTCTGGAAAGGCAGAACCCTTATGAGGTGCAGAAGTATCCTCCCACCCCCAGGCTTGGAGAACCTATCTGTAGAGCCACAGACCATCAGAGCAGGAGGGGACAGCCTGGTCCCTGAAATCCAGGAGGACCAGGTGGGTGAGGAAGAAGGGGTACATGCAGGCGAACACAGGCAATGCCGCAGCAGTGAGGTGACGAGCTGGGGTCACCAGGGTTGGCAGCTTTGGGAGTGTGAGTTCAGGCTCCTGGGGATGAGGCTCAAAATTTGGGAGAGCCTGGACCAGAGGGAGAGCCTGTACTTGGCCTTCAGGAAACAGGATGTCCAGGAGGATCCTTGCATGCAGATCACAGTGTCTGAGGTCACAAGAAAAGCCTGGGGGAGTGGGGCTGGGACTCCAGGTTTGGGTGCAGCGGCGCTGACAGCTGTTCTCACAGATGAAGGCTGCCATTTGGGATGGGGATGGGACTCCCATGAGGCCTCAGAAGATGGAGTGGCATCAAAGCTTCAAAGTTACAGAGGCAGATTGGACCCCACAGCTTCCTAACGACGGGGTGCATTGCCGCTGCGGTCATGGGCACAGACGCACCATGCCAGGCTGCAGGGCGGCGGCCAGAAATAGCATGGGAAAAAGTCCTGCTTGGGTAAAAAGTTGAACCAGATGGCTCCCAAGGTTTCCTCCAAACCAAGATTCTGAGGTTTTGTGACTACATGACTTTTAGGACTTTCTGGGGCCTTCTGAACTTTTCTTGCCTGTCCAGGCTCCCAGCTCTATTGATTTGAAAGAGAGAGAGAGAGAGAGAGAGAGAGAGGAGAGATTGATTGTGGAAGTGAGGGCAAAGGAAGTTGACTCCTTCTTTCTGTTTCAGATGTGGCAGCGGAGCTCTTTGTGCCTGTGGAGCTTAGCCAGGTGGCTGTTGGTGGGGACAGACCCCTGCCCAGCCAGCAGCACTGGCTTTTCAAACACCTGTTTTCACCGCAGCAGGCAAACCTGTGGTGCCTGTCTCGTAAGTGTCCTAACACCTCATCCTCCTTCCAGACCCTGTGGTCAGGTGCCACAGGCCTAGTTTAGGATCAAAGTCAATGGCACATCTCCCAGGTCACCTCAGTGTTAGTACCACAGGTGATACGAAGAAAGGACATAACCCATATCTTCAAGAGGCTTACAGTGTAGTTAATTTCTACTCTGCTCCCAGCACCGATGATGCATCCATCCATCCATCCATCCCTTCATCCCTCCACCCATCCCTCCATCCACCCATCCATCCATCCCTTCATCCCTCCACCCATCCCTCCATCCACCCATCCATCCATCCATGCCTCCATCCACCCATCCATCCCTCCATCCCTCCTTCCCTCCCTCCATCTACCCACCCCTCCATCCCTCCCTCCATCCATCCATCCCTTCATCCACCCATCCACCCATCCATCCATCCCTCCATCCCTCCACCCATCCATCCATCTATCCCTCCATCCCTCCATCCACCCATCCATCCATCCATGCCTCCATCCACCCATCCATCCCTCCATCCCTCCATCCTTCCTTCCCTCCCTCCATCCACCCATCCACCCATCCATCCATCCCTCCATCCCTCCACCCATCCATCCATCCCTCCATCCCTCCATCCTTTCGTCCACCCTTCCATCCATCCATCCCTCCTTCCCTCCTTCTCTCCCTCCCTCCACCCACCTATCCATTCATCTACTCTTTACCTAACAGATAGAATCTATGTTCTGGGCCTGGTGTTTAACCTGGGGAAAATACCCCCCATCAGAGAGCGCACGCCTGCCCGTGGCAGAGCCCAGCATGGGAGTGGGAACAGGGAGGGCACTTACCAAGCTCACATGGTTTCACAGTCCTGTGCCCTCTGGTCCGAAGGTCCAGACTATCTCTGAGACGGTCCTGGGTAGAGCCAGTGGAATTGGGCTCTCTCTCTTCCTGTACCACCCACCCCTCTCCCTATTAGACTCGGCCTTTACGCAGAGCCCGTGGACTCCCCGCTCTCAGAACCCCAGGGGCTCTCTAGGGCCCTCCAGCCTGGAAAGTCTTGACTGTCCCAGCCTCTGCCCTGCTCAGGAAGAATCCCTAGGAGGCTTGGCTTCTCAGAAGGCCCCACAGAGGTAGCCGTGTCCTGCAGGCCTCCCCGGCCCTAAACCCCGTGCCCTCTCGCCTGCAGGCTGTGTCCAGGAGCCCTCTTTCTGTCAGCTGGCGGAGATAAGGGACAGCGCTGGCTCGTACTTCACCTGCACCCTCTACCCAGAGGCCCAGTTGTGCAATGATGTCCTGGAGTCAAGTCCCACGGGCTGCAGACTCCTGCTGCCCCACCGGCCGAGTGCCCTGTTCCGGAAGAAAGGTGAGTGCTGGCTGGCAGCAGCCCCGCCAGTGGGCATAAGTGTCCAGATCGTCTTCTTTTTACAAAACATAAAGCTTTCCGTGCTCACTGTAGAGATGGGAAGCCATTCAGAGACGTGTCAGGTTGACTGTCGAGAATAATTCTGCCCTGGGATTATTCTGAGAATAAGTCCTCAGAGAAAGCTGCTGTCAGTGCCCGGGTCAGCTAAAATTCCACCGGATTACAGCAGACCCCACCGACTGCGGCCCCCCAAAATAGAGTGGATTTTTCTCCCTGAGGGCATTAATGACTCTAGTTTTTGCTGGGGTGGGGGGATTTTTTTCACTCTGCACAGTCTCCATTTCCTCCATTTCCTGTTCTATCGTCTTTGCTGGAGGCCTTTTTCAGACACCTGGGGACCCTTGATTTTCCACTCGGACATGAGACAAGGGCCCTGCGGCTGATTCGGGAGCCTGGAGTGTGCAGTGGGAGCTTGCTGACTCTGGGTTTCCCTGTAGGCTAATCCCGCAGGCCACCCTCTGGGGAACCCCCCATGTCGGTATCTGTGGGTCCTCCCTCCAGAGGAATCTTGCACTATCTGGCCTGGGGGCACAAAGCTGGGGGCTGTTGGTTTGGCTTCTGAATAAGGTTGGGAGAAAGAGTCTCAGTGTTTACCACGTTCTTTGACCTGAAAGAACCCTCTAGTTTCCATGGGGCGCTCCCACCACTGACTGTACCTGTTGCACCCCTGACACCCTCTCTCTTTTGTCCTCTTCAGAAAATAAGGCTTCGATCTACTTCCGTGTTCGGGGAGGGCTGTCGTCCCCGCAGAAAGCAGAGGAAGGTGTCTAGAGACCTAATTTCTCCCTGAAGGGACGTTGTGCCCACCCTGCGTTCCATCCCACCTCCATCCTCTTGCTGCCCTACGTAGCCCTTTTGGGATTCCAGAAGGTGTAGGGTGTTGCTTCTTGGTTTTTCCTGCAGGAAAGACCTAAAAGCTCTTAGGTCCGTTAACTCAATTTTGTACTCTGCTCTGTGCTTTGTAGCTTGGGAAATTGTCGCTTTATCCCCGTCCTTGTCTCTTTGTCTCTGTGTGTGCGTGCCTTACCGGAGTCCCTTCACTATTGTTTTAGGGAGATTGGGGTGGGAGTGTAATATGCATCTTTCGTTGGAAGCGCTCGGCTGGTGCATACACCTTCATCCTCGTGTTTTTGTGGAGACAACCAAACTTTCCCTAAATGATATACGTTCTTTCTTCTCCTGCATAGTTGTACTGCAAGATAAAGTGAAGAACTTTTACACCCGCCTGCCATTCCAAGTGCTGACGGGGATTTCCATCCGAAACAAGGTGCCCATGTCTGACAAGTCCATTTCCACTGGGTAAGCTGCTTCATCCCGCCCCAACCCCCACCCCCGCAGCTGATGATTATCAGGAAGCCTCTTCGCTTGCATAAAGAAGGTGGTGTAGTATCAGTTAAAGGCACAGGCATCATAAAAACTGTAAAACTCAAAGCAAAGGTTGAAAAAGATAGTAAGAAAGCAATCATGTTATAAGAACCTGGCTAAGGTAGGCTGCTGGCATTAAACACAAAATTTAGCCCTGGCCCACCGGTCCTTGGATGCGAAAGGAAATGTAAAAAGACACGAGCCATGTCCTACCAGTTAGTAACAACTACCTGACCCTGTAATAAACTGGGGGGCGCAGCCCCACTGTGCGTGTTCAGAATCTGGAGAGCCAGTCGGACTTTTCACAGGGCCGTAGGCTTCTGTGGACTTGCACACTCTGTGGACTTAGTGTTTCAAAAACGTGTTTTATCATGTTTTTAGTCAGTCAGCTGTGATGTAGCTGTTTCCACTGGAGGCATTGCTTCTCTCAGCCTCCTCGTGGATCCCGCATCAGAGTCAGCGGGGAGGCCTGTTAGCAGCCACACCTGAGTGCATGTGCTCCAGGACCTGCTGAGCCCGCACGTCCTGGGGTGGGGCTCAAACCCCTGAATTCTAAGTGAGCTTCCTCCTGGCGATGCTTTTGTGTTCTAGGGTGCAGGGCATTGATCTGCGAGTTGCTGCTCTGGGCCACGTTGTTGATCTGTAAAACCGTGTCATATGGGTTTTAAGACCTACATTTGAAAATGGAGATAAAAAGATGATGTGAGATAGTCTCTCTGGGGATTGGGCCGAGCCCCACCTGTGCTGGCGGGGGTGGGGGTGGGGAGCAAGAGAAAGAGGGTTGGAACCGGGGTCAGCCTGAGCCTGGTGTGGGGGCTGGGGCTGGGGTCTCGGAGCAGGCTAGTTTGATGGGAAAGCACAGTATCCAGGCTGGGGCCTAGCAGTGAGCTTCCAACAAAGGTAAACTGGTGGGAGGGCAGGTGGGCAGGGCGCAGGTGAAGCCAGAGTCTGAGGGGTTGCCTGGGAGATGGGGGCTTCATCCGCCAGGATTACTCGGGTTCTTGGTGCTTCTAGAACACCAAGAATGAGTGGGGTCCCTACATAGAAGAGCTCGGTGGATCAAGCTCTCAGGAGTCAGGAATGAGTGATCTGAACCGCAATATCGGGTTGGGGCAGGGGGACCTCAGGACTGAGCCCCGGGCACTGGTTTGGAGCCACTGAGTTCCTCCTGGCAGGACTGGTCCTGGAAGCTGAGGGTGGGCTCCAGGAGCCACACGGAGTTGTTAAGCAGAGTAGGTCCTGAGAGGCAGCCTGGACAGTGTGACCCAGCCAACAGAGGTGTGTCCGTGGAGTGTGGTCAGCCTATGCGGTGGAGTGGATAAGGGCGGGGGACAGAGCACAACTCTTTGCCACCTAAACAGGCACCTGGTTGGGTCACTCCAACTGTGAGCCCACGGGACCCCCCCACCATTTCTTGAGACACCTTCCCTGCCATTTTGTCCCTTTCCTAGAACCCACAGCTAGAACTTTCTCCCTATCTGAGAGGACTGTAGGAGTACATTCAGGATGCTGGATTGGCTTGACTTGGGGCCTGGCACGGAATAGGCATGGGATTTATGTTCAGGGAATGAATGAAGGGTGGCAAGACAGTATTCCCGAGAAAAGAGTAGTGTTTGCAGAAAACCCCTCAAAGCTAGGCATCCACTCATGCATCTTGGCCAGAACACCCCCACAGGTAGTCACAAGGAAATCAGCCCCCCACCCCTGCCATGCCCAGGCCCTGGCCGCCAGTGGAATCCCTCAGGCCTGCCTTTCTCTTCTTACACCAGGTTCTTCGAATGTGAACGACTGTGCGACCTGGACCCCTGCTGCACCGGCTTCGGCTTTCTAAATGTCTCCCAGTTAAAAGGTGAAAGGGGTAGCAACCCCCTCACCTGCGTAGGGCACTGGACAGCCTGGAAAAGGCGTTCGAATTTATGATCTGATCTAACCCTCAGCACCTCCGCGTGGTGGGTGGGGAGGAGCAATCCTCGTTCACAGGTGGGAAGCTGGGGCTTGGAGAGGGAGCTGGCTTATAAACATGACGGCTGAAACGCGGCTCCTGGTCTAGTACCCGGTCAGCTCTCCACCCCCCCCCGTCTACCCGATCAGAACTGCCTGCCTTCCACACTTCACCTAGCTGCCTTCTCATCCATTCATGGGACCTGTATGAAAACATGCTAGTGGTGCGATCCCGGAAAAGTCGCTGAATCTCTGAGCCTCAGGCTCCTCGACTGTAAGTGGGGATGGAAATGCTACCCGCTCGCAGGGCCGTGTGAGGACCAGGGGTCGATGAGACAGCCCTCGCACAGCCCGGACTCATGAGGATGCCCCCAAGCCTTCATTCCTGTGTGCTCAGGATTCCTGTGTTCTCAGGCCAGGGGTCATCCAGGAACCGGGTTTTCATCCGTGGCTAAGGCCGTACCTAGAATACAGTGTGAACCCCAAATACCTGCTAAAGAATAGTTTGCAGAATTTCCCTGTTTCAATTAGAATCTTCTGTCCTGACCACTTTCCTGGTCCTGGTTATCGTTCGCTCCAGGTGGAGAGGTGACCTGCCTAACTCTGAACAGCTTGGGACTTCAGACCTGCAGTGAGGAAAGCGGAGGCACCTGGCGCATTTGGGACTGTGGCCCTCCCGACACTGAGGTCCGCACCTATCCCTTCGGATGGTACCAGAAGCCCGGTAAGTGGTGTGCCCCGGGTGCTCTGTGGGCATCCTCAGTTGACTGGTTTCCAGACATGTATTCAGATGATGTCCTGGGGCCTGGAAGGAGATTATTCAGGTTTCACTGGGGGCACACAGCAGAAGCAGGGAAGGAATTTATGGAAAGCCTATACATAGACTCAGAGGAAAGGTGACCCACGAAGTCTCAGCGGCATGGACGGGCCGAGCGGGGTGGGTTGGGCAACCTCCTCACGTGTCACTGTCACCGCTGTCCTCCTCCGGAAGGTTTGGGTGGTTGCGTTCAAGCTTTAAATTCGCGGGGGAGAGCTGGGCCCCACGTGGCTGAGAGTCCACCTGTGAGGGTGGGGCAGCCTGAGTGACAGTCCAGCGAGGCTGTAGGTGCTGGCCAGGAGGAGGTCCCTCACAGTGTCCTTAAGGTGCTGTCACAGGGTGGGGGAGCCTCGCCCTGCCGGGTCCCCTTGGTTTGCTTGTCTTGTCCATCAGAATGTCACACACCTCTCCTCCCACATCACCTCCCGTTTCCTCGTCCCACGTGATGCTAGAATATATCATTTTCTGTCCTTGCATTGCTCAGCGATGAACTGGGTCAAAAGAAGCTTAATACAGAATCCATAGTTCAGAAATATCATGGCCCTTGGGATCTTCCCACGGGCAATGCAGCATGACCTTCACACCGGAGCTGTGGTCACAGAACAGAGGTGGAAGCAGAGGTGGACTGAGGAAGGAGAGGGCCACGCACCTGCTGCAGGGGACCCAGAGGGGACCCACAGAGCCTGCGGGAATGTGCTCTCTGACTGTGCTGTCCACAGTGAACACAGAGTCCCATGGGTCTTAGCACAGAACTGAGGGCCCAGGTGAGCAACTGTGAATGCAAATGAGGCCGTTTGCTGCCCGTTTCTGGCACCAGGACCCAGAGAGGAAGAATTCTTGCATCCAGGTGGAGGGCAGGGGAACCAGGGAAGCTCTGAGGTCAAGAATTGCCCCAGAGACCTGGGTTTCCTGGAAGGGGTGGGGCCCTGCAGCCTGGGCACCCTCTGCTCTTAGAAGAAACTAGGGCTGCCCATTCTCTCTGCAGCTGGGTGAGGCCTGCACGTGGGTCAGGGTCATTGGTTTGTTTACAAATTCTGACATGGCTTCTAAAAATGCAATGGAAACCTCAGGGTTTCTCTCCTCTGCTGCCAAGCAAATGCACTGGGACCCTGTAGCAATTCTAGATATGGGAACGTAACCTGGAAAGGAAGTAACGAGCTCTTCTAATTAGGTCTGTCTGTACCCTGTGCAGAAGCTGCCAATGTAGGTAGAGTTTCTGTACAATCCATTCTTCACCATCATTCACATGCCAGCAAAGCATTTACTAAGCACAGAGTTGGCTCCAGGCCCCAGGCTAGCATTTTGCAGAAAACATCTCATTTTGTCCCCAAACAGCTCTATGAGGTAGCGCCTGTAGTTATGCCCCACTCAGTGTTGCACTGGCAAATATTTTACAACCAGTGAAGGTGGAGGGAAGCCTGGTTTCTAGTGGTTGCTACTTGCTGTGGTGTAAATACTCCCACTGTGGCCAGTTTCAAGCTACCGACTTGATGTCTGGAAGGCAGAGTCGGGAAGAAGCAGAAAGTTTAGTGGTCACTTGTTAATGTGAATTAGCCAAGCGAATTGCTCAAGGTTACACAGTGAGATGACACTGTAGGAGGGTCCCCAGGGCAACGTCAGTCCTCCCAGGGACCGGGGGTGTGGACGAGGGGGTTTCAGTGCTGCAGGGGCCCAGGGAAGCTGAGAACCCTCACAGCACAGCTCCTCCTGTGCAGGGAAGATGGTCCCACCCAAAGGATGAGTAGCACCCTGTCATGTGACACTGATGGTGGGTGAGAAAGAGCAAGTGACCAGCAGCAGCAGAACTAGGTGACCCATTCTCTGCTGAGGTGAGCTGAGTGGTATTTCTCAGCTAACGGTTCTCTGGTCATTAGAGTGTGATCTCCTCTCCAGCATCTCATCCGTATTGCCTAAACGTGGTTTGCAAACCAGGCTTACTTTGAGTTGCAAGATGAATTTCCAAAAGCACAGTTACCAAGGCATGGACATTTCAATGCCCTTGACAGAGGGCCAGGTCGTTCTCTGAAGACTGCACCAATGCTCAGGATCTTTGCTCGGAGGGCCACTGTCTTCCAGGAAAGATGGACATTTAAACAAACAAGCAGCGCTCCGGGGCCCAGCCGCTCAGCAGGAAGTGGTGGAGCTTGGCTGACGGTTGGTCTGAGCCTGAGCCTGAGAGTTGTCCAAAGAGCTCACAGAGCACAGACGACAGAAGCCTCAGTCAGCGGTCCTTACAGTGCGTCCTGGGACCAGCAGAGTCAGCATGTCCCAGGGACTTGTTAGAAACGACAGCCTGTTGGCACGTGGTGTGCAGAGGAGCACTGCTTCATTGTTTTAAGCCCCTGAGGTGTTGGGATTGCCACTTGGGCATAGCCGAGCGCACCCTGGTGGATCCAGGGGTGGTGCTGGGAGTCGGATGTGATCTCGGCCCTCCAAGCCCAGTTTTGCTGTCACCAGGTTGTTCCACTATTAATGCCTTCTGAACTCAGGGACACTGAGGGTGAGGAAGAGTAACAGGCCGCCTTTTTCTCCTTTGCAGTTCAAAGTGACGCTCCCAGTTTTTGCCCTTCTGTGGTTCTGCCTTCCCCCACAGACAAAGGTGAGTCCTGGTCTCGTGAATTCTTCCACGACAGTGCCCCTCCTCTTTCTCCTCTCACTCCTCCCTTCTGTCCAGTGGTTTACAGCTCGCTGCACCCTCTCGCACGTTAATTCCGACCCCTGTCCATCACGCATGCATGCAGAGGCCGGGTGGGCACCAGCCTACATCACAGGTGGGGACCTGACTCACAGCAGTGCCACGACTCGGCCCATCAGCGCAGCTGACTGGAAGCAGCGTGGGACCTGAGCCCCGTCTCCTAGTTCACGTTCTAAGGATTGTTTCAGCCTGTCATGGCAGGGCCAGAGCTGCCCGGTCCTGGGGCAGTGTCAACAGTGGTGGCACTTGGGGCCAAAAGGGAAACAACTCCACTCTTCACTAGTGCAGGAGAGTTGGGGCGCCCAGCCATCAGCACACTGGGTGGCACTGTGACATCTAAGGCAGGGCACTGGCCCTGAGCCTGGGAGCACGGCCCAGCCTGAGGCTGCTGTCCCCTGTCCGGGCACAAGGCAGCAGGAGGTTCTGCGAGGTGGCCGCTCAGGACGGAGTAGGTGGGGGTGGGTGGGCCAGCGTGGGCCTCACCACACATCCCTTTGCTGCCTTCCTGTAGCCAGGAAATGAGAGGCTCCGAGAGCCCAAGCACTGCTAATTCCTGCCCTGTGACATGATGTCTGAGGGACTCTAGAGGTCTGTCATTACGGTCCTGGCTGAAGTGACAGAATATAGCTTCTGTGGGAGGCAGTCATTTGTGGTCAAGGCTGTGGCTGAAAGTTTAAATGTTCTCAGCCCACGCGCTTGGTTTCCTCCTTTTCTCCTCAGTGAACACGCCAACCTGGGAGATCATACGTGTACGTGCAGAGCGTCACACGCCATCCAGAGTGTCTGTGTCCCCGCACCGCAGGGCTTTGTGCCTAAGGCTTTCGTCCTCACTGCCTGTACGGGGTTAGGTTCCTGGAGCTCTGTCTGTGAGGTGGGCCACCCCACTGCCACGTCGCCATGGCGGAGGTGGGGCTTAGAGAGAGAGGAACGTACTCAAAGCCAAACAGGGAATGCTCGTCCAAGCCACACTGTGTGCACAATCGAGTTGGAGTTTTATCAAGATGACACACAAACATTTGAAGTAATCAAATAGTCCCCAGGGTTGATGGGGTTTTTTTAATCACCTTATTCCCTGTGGCACCTCCCCCACCTGCCATTTGCACCCGCCGAGGCTACCACCTTCAACTCTTTCAACTGTTTTTTCTCATTCTGGTCTCCGTGTTTCCAGGTAGTACATAACTCTTGCTGTTCCTTGACTTGTCGTTTTGGAAGTGACGGTTGAGTTCCTGCCTCACTCTGTGATGGCTCAGGGCTGTCTTTACCAGCCTTTTCTAATCTTCCTCCTTCACTCTCCCAACTTAGGGATACCGAGACGTGGGGCTGAGACAGTGCACTTAACTGGGATGAGCACGTCAATATGGGTCACTGGGGCGCGTCTCCGGGTAGTGGTGAGCGCCTGGTCTTTACCAACCACCAAAATGGGGTCTGAGCTGAGCCTCCTCGTTCCAGCCCCAGGCTTCACCTGTACCTTCCAGGGGGCCTCCTGCCTCCTGGGCTACCTGGGCCGTCCCTGGAGGGTGCAGGCCATGTCTGCATCCCGCTCTGTGGGTACCCCGGGGTGTTAGTTATTCCACGCTGCTGGGCCCCTCAGCACACCTTACTCTCCTTTCCTCCATCTCCACGTTTGTAAAATCCCCCAGCTGCTGTTGGCTCATTTCCATTGTCTTCTTCTGTTGTCTTTGTGGGTTTAGACTTTGTAGTTATTACTCCGTTTTGTAGGGGTTTGTGGAGGGAGAGAAGAGAGATGTGCCATGTTTAATTAAAAGCAGTAATATCCTATTAAAAAAAACCTCTTCAACCTTTCATGAAAACTTTGTGTTGCCCTCAGCACTGTGGTAAACATTTGCTCCTCACACGAACCTCGAGGCTGGTCCTAATTTAACAAGTATTGCTCATAGAAAGTTGAAACAATGCAGAGATGTAGAAGGAAAAGCCACAGAGTTATTAGGAAGTCACTCCAGCCAGTCGGGCTTTTCTTTGTTTTTACCTAATATTGCATTGTTTGTGTATTTCCATATCGCTACACAGGGTGGGGCAAAGGAGGTTTACAGCTGTTCGAGTGGAAGATAATGCAGTCATTGATACATAATAACGCGGGAACAGACTCCGCGTTCTGCGTGCTCACAGCGGTAAACCTCCTCGTGCCCCCCGGGTAGGTCTCTAACCCACGCAGCCTGTGTATTCGCATCCATTCACTCATCCGGTCCTGCTTTCACAATGCTCCCGGTCTGGTGACGAAGAAACAGGTGAGGACAGCCCAGGGTGATCAGCGACAGTCGTCACATTATTCCACCAGGTGGACACACCGCAGCTCGCAAACTCGTCCCTCTGTTTTGGGACATTTGATTGTTTAGGACTCGTCACCGTTATGAAAATACCACGTTGAATACCTCGGCACATGCGCTTTTGCCTGTGTCCAGCTTATTTCCTGGGGGCACATTCTCCCAAGTGAGATGAATGTCTTTGAGAACTTTATATTTTAAGAGTCTATATTTATATTGCCAAAATTAGTCTGAAATAGTTGGCTTTTTTCTGCCACATCCTGGTAATCCTTAAGTACTATCACTTAAAAATGCTAGTTATTGAAATTATAGGTAAGGAGTGCTTCGATAGCTAAATGTCAGCAGTGTCCTATTAGACACATAAACCAACCGGCACGTAAATACCTTGGAGCGGTTTCATGTGCCTCCACCCTGTTCTTTTTGCTAAACCTTTGGGTTACTGAGGTGTGAATTACCTACCAAGAAAAAAAAAGCGGAGCACAGCCTGTCTCCCTTTGCACACGCACAAAAGCTGTGCCTCTGAGTAGATGTCTCCCTCCGAGTAGAAGGCAGAATGGGCTGCCACGGTATTTTTAAGTGTGCCTTTGACAAGTGTGATTTGCAAGCAGGGGAGACAGCAGAGCCGACGTTCCATCTGTGCTTAGAGTTCCCAAACTGGAATCCGGAGTCGGAGCACATGCTTTGATGGGAACCAGAGGGAGGGCGCAGCTCTGTCTCCAGGATATGGGCACGTCAACATGATTCTGACATGGGTTGTGCATGTGCATGCATGTGTGTGTGTTCGCTCTGCATATGTTTACCGCTCATCTTCATGCAGTTTCTATTCAGGGGTAAAAGGGAATATTTATTAAATACCAAATATTTCAGAAATCATTTAATGCTCACAAGAAAGTTTGATGGTGGCAAGGTCTGTTTTTCAGATAAGGACACCGAGGCTCTGCGAGGTTCAGTGACCCAGCTGGGATTTGAACCCACATGTTTCTGGCCCCTCCGAGTTAGATAAGAATATTCGGTTTGAGCTTCTGGACAGGGTGAGGGAGGTAGACATTTGAGTCCCTGCGCTTGTCTGGAGACCTGATCTCTTGGCCTTGATTCCTGTAGGAGTGTGTGAATAAGCCACCTCTTCACAGTCTAGCGTGAAAGGGGATTCTGATGCTCTGATTGGTCCTTGGGGATGGTGTGAAGAGGAGGGGGACTTCTGAACTCTCAGGGGCCTGGGTACAAACCACGTGCTCGAAACCACTCCAAGCACTTCACTGGTGTTGCCCCAGAGAAGGCTTCTAACACAGTGCACGCTGGCTGGTTTGAAGACAGCAGGGGCTTGTCAAATGGGCAAGTTTCAGAGAATCTTTCCAGAGACAGTGTTTTGTCCCCACAAAGGCCCCAGGGTATGAAATCGCAGACCAGAGAGTTTGGTAGGGCAGACACCGGCTGTCAGAGGAAAGCAGTGGGAAATCCTGCAGCCAGGCAGTGAAGCTTCTGTAGGAGCCTTCATGCTGTGTTAGGAACGTCCTTGGCCTTGGCAAGACCTGTTGGGGTGGGCGAGGGAGCAGGAAAGTGACAGCAGCTCTAGGGCTGGTTGGTATGGAAGGGCGTTCGGGCAAAACAAGCCATTTTCGATTCCGCTGAGTTAGGGCAGTGAATGTGCGCATGCCAGCTACTTTTGGATAATGGCTTGGGGATTCTCACTCATTTCTGGGGGAGACGTGGTGCTGGGGGCCGGAGGTCTTGGTTGCAAATGTAGGAGTCCACATTCTAGTCAGGAGAAAGGCACAGGATGTTAGAATTTAGGGAGATGGACCACTTACGCCACAGTGAACCTGCTTTGAGGCTGTAGCAGGAGGGGGAAGACTCCCCATTGTTTACCACAGACAGGCAGGGGTGCATCATGGGTATATCATAGCCGAGCTAGGATGGCAAAGGTAAGCATGCGTTCGTCAGATGGCCAGGAGGGGACAGGGAGGCGTCCTGGGCAGAATCCCAGGGGCACGCATTAGCAGGGTGCGTGCAGGGAATGTGCATACAAGATGTTCAGGATTGCAGGGCAGGCCGGGGCAGGGCAGGGTGGGGCCGAGCAGTAGAGTATGTTGGGTACCACTTGTCCTCAGAGGGCTTTAAGTGATGGCACAATGAGCTTTAAAGCTACTCCAACGCTCTTCATTTGGGCTGTGAAGGGGATGCCATAGGGGGTGGACAAGGTAGATTTTGAGAACATGAGGTCAATTGTGTCATCTGGGTATAGAGTAGCAAATTACTCTTTTGGGGGAAAAATTGTCCATTTTCTCTTTTAAACAAGCAACATGGTAAAGATGTTATTTCTTCTTAAGAGAAAAACGTCCAATGCTGTTTAAAAAGACTCACAGCAACCGATCCAGAGAGGGTGCCCCAGATTAGCACAGGCCGTAGTCTCAAGCATGGGAGCCTGCCTGTCGGCCTCCCCCTTCCCCTCACACCCGAGGGTTGGATCTTCCTCAGTTCTATTCCCAGAACACTCCACATTCTGCTTTTCACGCGCTATTTCAGGAGCACATTGCTCATAGGTGCCACTGAAGCAAATTGAGCATTTGGGTTGCAAGCCAGAGGAAAACACAGGATGTGAGTCTTTAGAAATTTGTTGTGTTAAGTTTATTTCACCTACGGAACCTCGAAAGACCCTTTAGCCCTGGACATGCTCCAGCCCTTGACCTTGACTGAGTGCCTTTGGAGGGGTGGGGGCAGCACAGATTGCTGCCAGCAGAGTGAGCTGTGAGTGAGGCTGCAGCTGAGAGGGTGCACGAGAATGCTAAGAAAGACGCCTTGTTAAAGTCTGGCCTGTTCAGCTGTCCAGCGCCGCCCCTAACCTCGTCCTGGAGCCTGAAGTTGGAGGTGGCTGCAAGAATGGTGTTCGGGTCCTCAGTGGTAGTCGGTCCTCTTTGTCTGCTTTGCCTCCACCCTTTACTTTCAGCTGTGCCCGTAGGTTGATGGAATTCAGTTGATCTTTCCGGCAAATGTTTTCCATTAAGCTGGAGACAGAGTCGTGTGATCCTAAAAAATGCCAGCACCAGCAGGGAGCATGCACACCATCTAACTGAGGGAAGTCGGGAGCCTCCTGGGGCAGCGATGGGCTTTGAAGTCAGTCTGCCCAGCTTCCAAGCCGGCTCCATCACTGAGCCACCGAGTACCCTGGGGCCGGATTCCCAGCCTGGCAATGCCTCCATGTGCTGCTGGGGGGTAAGGATGATGGCGAAACACCAGAACTGTCAATCCGGGAGGCCTGTGTTAGGAAATAAATAAAACATAGTGCTCGGCGCAGACGGGGTAATGAGTGAGTGTTAAGCCAGCAAAAGTTCCAGGTCCAAACCCATGCTTTTCCAGAGAAGGCACCTCTCCCAAGTCACAGCTAGGTAATGGTAGAGCCATAAAATTGCATGTTTAAAGCATTCCTGTGTACTGAGTGCTCTGCTGGTTGGTATGCTGAGTGCTCTCCGTATTTTAGGGCTTCGGTGTGGGGGCGGGGGGCGGGGTGGAGGGACATCGTAGCACGTGTCCCAGGGACATTGTACTTTAGTAATGTCATCGGGGGCACCTCAGAGGGTGGAGTGGGTGTTACCAGAACTGTGCAGGCTGTCCTGTACCAACCCAGGGGCACTGTCTCCTGCACCCCTCCCACTGTAGCCGCTGGACTACACAAAGCTAGTTGTTAATCCTCTGTCCACCACTGCGAGGTTCAGGTGAGCGGGCAGTGACTCCAAAATTGTCTAATGTTTGTTTGAAAGTTCAGTTTCCTTTCCAAATGTGTACGTAGCTATGCAAACACACACACACACACACACACATCCTTGAGGGACTCACGGTGTGCCCTGTTGGCACTTCATGAGAATGGCTGTCTGGGGACAAGGCTCCATCCCAGGGGCCAGCGAGGCAGGGCTGGCGGCACACACCGCTCCTGCCTTCTCTCAGGAGTGCTGAGGGGGTTGTCTAGGTGACAGCCACGGCATTCGGGCATGTGGCAAACTCCACTCCCGAGCCAGGGGTGCGGCCCAGATGCCTGTCTGCCACGCTGCCTGGGTGGCCGAATGTGCTGTGAGCACAGTGTTGCACGTGGCGGCTTCCCTGGACCTCGTCCCTGCTTCTCTGAGACTCGGGCAGAGAAGGAGAGGATCACAGCGGTGGCAGATCAAGGAGGCAGGAAATGGGAGGAACTTGGCCCCAGCTTGGAATTCTTTGCTCTCCCCACAGATACAGGGGGCAGCCACGGGCCAGCTGCGGAGGCCCTGGATCTTGGAAGGAGTTACGGTTGCTCCACCACAGCTGTCATTGCCCTCATTCATTCAGCAAGTGTTCAGGGTGCACTGACTCCGTGCCAGGCACACGGGGCTGTGGCAGCATGCAGAGCCGGCAGAAAGCCCAGCCCCGTGGAGCTTCGTTCTGTTCTCTCTCTCCAGGGCTTGCTCCTCCTCTGCTCTGAGCTGATGTCCCCTCCTCAAACAGACCTGCACCCACCCTATCACAGCAGCCCTCCCCCCGCCACACTCTCCATTTCTTCACCAGCTTCATTGTCTTCACACAGCTTACTGCTACAAAATTTTCTCCCTTGATTACCTCTCACATGTTTGCCTGCCCCTCCTCTGGAAGGCAAGCTGCACAGGGCAGGGACTTTATCTGTCTTGCTCACTGCTCTGTTTTAGCACCTAGAAGCGTGATTGGTACCAGTCAGTACCCAGGAAATAATGAATGAACGAGTGAGTGAGTGAATGAACAAATGAATGAATTTCTCTTGCTTGCTTGTCTGCTGGACTCAGTATTCCCCAGGGCACACGTTTATGATTCACAGTTTAATCTTAACACTTAGCAAAATGTCTCATACGCAGTAGGTGCTCAGTATTATATTGTTTTTAAAAAACATGTACATTTACTCTACTCTAGGTGAGTGTTTAAAGCTAATAGTCTTTCAGTTAACGTTTGCTGGAAGAAGGAATCCGTAAAGGAATGACGCGATTGGCAAGTAGTGGTGAAGTTCTAGAAACCACTGGGCTGTGGGAGGCCTTAGGTGTGTAACCTTGACCGGCGTAAAGGATCTTTCTGAGCCTCAGTTGCCTCCCCTGCAATGTGGAGATGACGATCTCTACTTCGAAGACGTTGTTCATTAAGCTTAAGAGAGACACCACGTGTAAAAATCGCTACCCGCAGTGCCCGGTGATGGTTGGCAGGGTTGGAATAGCTACATTAGGGCGAGCCCTGCCAGGGCTCGGGGGTCCCTCTGCCAGGTGGCCTTTCTGAGTGCTGCCGCTGCAGGGGGACGGTGCACAACCTGTGAGAGCAGACAGTGTGCCCGGAGGCAGTGAACTAGTGTTTGCTGTGTGGCTGCGTCTTACACCCTTGTCAGGTCCCAGAGGATGGAGAAAACGTAGGACTTCCCTCAATACGTCCCCCCCAGGTGGCGCACTTTTATACCTGGTTGGTCCATCAGGGGTTTGTGCAAATTTAAGGGAGAAAAAGTCCAGAGCAAAATATGCCAACGTGTAGGGCCTACCTTTTCTTTTTTTTAATAGGACATTTCCCCTGAGAGTGTTCACATTTTTACAGGGAGGCAAACCAGAAAGAGGTCATTTCTAAGAGTGAAAATTCAAACCATTTGACAAGCATGTGGGGGATATGTTTCAGACAGGTTACCCTTCCTAGGGCCTTTCAAATCATTCTATGTAGCTGACTATGAATTAAACCGTCCCTGAATGCAGTCCTCCAACACCAGTGGGTTTCCTTTATTTTTATGGCTTATGCTAATTTTAACAGTTGATTAAAAATGGTAATACTGTGTTACAAGTGGCTAGTGCCACTTAGAGTTGTTTTTTAATGACCCTTTGGACAGTCCTCATTTGTTGGTCTCTGCTGAATTCCCTGACCTCCTTGGAAGAAAGCAACTTGGTTTATAAAGGAAACAGTCACCTTCCCCGCCCCATGGACAAAGCCCAGGAGGTGGGAGGAGCCTAGCTCAGGAGGAACCAAGGAAAGGCTTCAGTGTGGATGGAGCCCATGGCATTCTGGGAGGGCCAGTGGAGGCGAAGTGAGGGGGGCATGGGGTCAGATGATGGAAGGAGAAGGCATTGGTTTTTCTGCTGTGATGGCAACTGAGGTGATGAGCTCCCCACCCCTGGAGGATTCAAAGCATGTTGGAGATTTCCTCCCTGTGAGGGGGTGGCTTAAATGGCCCCTGCGTTTCCCTTTACACTTCCTATTTTTGTATTGCTGATGATTGGCTCAGTTATGCTTGAAGGTGGTTTTGTTTTCCTTCTGTTTTTTTTTTTCTGCTAACTTAGCCACAAGCAAACAGAAGGTGCGTGGCAGATACTTGCAGAAGTAGTGAAGCAGAGAGACTGGTCCTGGGCGAATCTGGGTTTCAATTCCAGTTCTAGTTCTACTCCAGGTCTCGCCGTTGGACCCAGGGCAAGTCACTTCACTGCTCTGAGCCTGAGTGTCCTTAAGGTGGGCTTCATAACGTCACCTACATCCACAAGTAGCTGTGAGATTTGGCTGAAGTCTTGCAGGGAAAGCGCTTGACCTGACACCTAACACGCAGTGTACTGACAAACCACAGCGACTGTAGAGGCAGAGCGTAGGGGTGCAGTCTCGGGGTCTGACCCAGCTCTGCGACCTTGGGGGGGTTGCCTGCAGCCCACTGAGAGGTCAGGGGGGCCTCTGCCCAATGCTCTTGTTCAGCGTTTCTAGGGAGGCCTCTGCGTGATTGGAATTACTTTGCTGAGCTCATGTTGGTTCTCCACGTGCACCTGCACCTTTGAATTTCTGCAGTTTTACCCAGCTACCCCGGATCACACACACCCACCCCGAGAAAGAGGAGTTCAGGTGTTCTCAGGAGGCCCACCTGCCGTACCATCTCCCAGATAGCCTTTGCTTGCAGGGGGGATTTGAGCGGGGTCCCCTCGATACGAGTCAAACTTCCTGGAGAGAAACCCGGTTTAATCTGCGCCTTTGAATGTCCTCCAGGAATTTTGCTTGTGATGAGCCTAGTAGTTTGTTGTGAAGGCAGAGAGGGACTGACCACAGCTCCAGGTCTACGTCTATGGGTATGGGTTTTGGGAACTTAGACATTTCTCTAGAAGAGTCTTTGATGCTGGTAGTGTAATAGATGATTACTCACCAGCCCACAGGCTCATAACCTCAACAGATGCTGGACCATCTCAGATGTCTTTGGAAACTTCTGCTTGCGATGTACTCGCCACTAAAGGGAAACGACCGAGGAGACTGCCATTGAGTCACTGGGAGAAAGGCAGTTGCGGTGTGGCGGGGACTGGGGGGTGGCTGGCTGCTCAAGCCTCTGGTTTGCCAGTGGTGAGCTGCGACTTGGGCCATGTTACACGCCACCTCGGAGCTTCAGCTCAGCGCCGTGCAAACTGGTAGTAATATGATTAATGCACAGGTTGATATAGTTATTAAATATCACAGTGTGAATAAAAGTGTTCCAAAAACTGGAATGTGCCACAATTGCCCATTATCGGCTTGCTAATTGATTTACTCAACAATTATTATTGAAGTCTTGTGGTATGGGAATAATTCCAGTGTTAATCTTTATTGAGATAAAAAAAATTAGTATCTCATTTTTCTTTTATTAATTAACTTATTAATTCATTTAATACATACAATGGAGCTGTGCTGTTCATGCAAAATAGTGATATTACTCCTATTTAGTGCATAAAACACTTAATAAATGTTAGCTACAACTATATCACTACTTTTATTGTTAACATTTTTTTATATGCTGTTATGAGAGGTCTTGGAGAATTAACAAAAACTGAGGTGAATTCTTTGATCTCAAGGAGCTTATAGTTCAACAAAGAGGTAAAAAAATACAAGTAAGTTGCAATGCAATGTAGTAGTGGAACAATGGACATATTTATAAGATGCTTTGAGCTGAGGAAAACCAACTTGGGGGGGGGGGGAGGAGTGTTCGATGGGTTTCTGTAGGAAGTGACGTCTGAGTTGGGTTTTGAAGGGTGATATGAGTTTATCATGTGAATAAACTGACTTGACTTTGTAAGTGGATGTCGACAAAAAGGGAATAGTGAACAAAGTCAAATGACACATTTTGCCAGACCACCAGATGCCAGTCTGAGGTGGTGGGAAGTAGGCTGACGGCAGATGAGGCTGGAGAAGCAGGTGAGGGAGGCAGCAGTCTGACTGTGAGGGACCTGGGAGGCCATGTCTGTTGTTGGGAATTCGGATGATAGTGGAAGAATGAGAAATTTAGACTTGAAGGAGTACTTACCCTGGCTTTCCTCCTGTGATGCCCTGTCTTGGTGGACAGTCAGCCTACCTGCATACCAGTCAAGGACAGCGTTTAACGTTTCAGGTTGGGCAGTCCTGTGGGTAGTGGTTTTCTTGGGCCGATTCCCAAGATACAGAACGTCAGAAGGGAACCAGGTGAAGGGGGACATCTGCTTAGAGGTGTCTCATAAGCACTGAACATCTCAGCATGAATCTTGGACAAATGGTCTGGCTGTAGATATGTGTAATAATTATTAGCATGTCAGTAGTATTTGAAGTCTCGGGGATCGTGAGATCATGCATGGGGGGTGTTGGATGTAGATAGTGAAAGTCAAGGACAGACCCCTGAGAAACAACAGTATATAAGGGAAGAACAGAAGCCAGAATAGCTAGAAAGATGGGCATGTGTTGTCATGGAAACCAGGGGAGGGAGATGTGGTCAGTAATTTCAAGGAATATGAGGACCACAAACTTTCCCCGATGTAGTTGTAAATACCACTTTGCAAATACAGTGGGGCGATGTGGGAAGTACCCAAACACAAATACTGTTTTTGAGAATGTGGAAACTACAAACTTTTCCCAAGAATCTTGGCTTTGAAAGAAAAAAATGAGATTGACATTTAAAAAAAAATTGCGGCCTATCAGTTGGTGACCATCCATTTGTCGGTCATGGGCCACCCATGACACTGTATTGAAAACACTGTGCCCCTATGTACATCCCAAATTTGAGCCCATATTTTCAGGGAATGGGCCCCTGAGACCCAGGTCCCACGTTAAAAACTCGTGGGCTAGAGTAAGATGCTACTTCCCTGACGGAGGAATGTGAGTGACGTGTCTGTGTCCAGGGACAGAGTGGAGATACAGGAGGGGTGGGAGTGGGGCTGGAGGGGGGGATGACTGATAGATGGGTGCCCCTGAGGGTGAGGAAGAATGCACTCGGGAACACAGATGGGGGATTGGCTCCTAAGAGCGGCCCTTCCGGTTTAGCAGAAACAAAGGGGGAAGACGGGCTGGCTGTAGGGTGGGAGGGCACAGGGAGTTGAAGCAGATGCTACTAACGGTCCCTCCTTTCCCCGGGAGGCGCATGCTGAGAGGACAGGGTGCAATGATGTCTACGCCTGCAGAGTGACAAGCGTTGGAAGGTGTGTTGTGGAGCGGGAGAGAGATGACGGGGCTGTCAGGCAGTGTTGAGAGTTCCGGTGGGGCTGGGGATCCAAAGTTGTAAAGGCACCATCTGTCAGTCTGTAGACATGTCTTCAGTCGTGCTCAGTGGCCAAGACAAGCTGCAGAGAAAGCAGGCCCATTGGATGAATCCAACCGGGACGGAAGGGAGTGGAGGCACTGATAGAAGGAAAGTTGAAATGTTGGGCCAGTGGGAGGCCTTGTTTATGAGAAGTCAGTCTCAGCGGATCACCCAGAGGGGCTAGGAGAGTAGAAATCACAGTGAAATGGAAAAGCTGGGTTTAGTGGGATAAATGTGTGAAAAGCCACAAAGAAAAGAGGATCGTGAGATGGAGCAGAAGCAGAGCTTAGGACAACTAAGACCGAAAGGATGATGGGGTCAGGGCCGTGGTGGAGTTTGGATGCGGTCTTGGAGGTACTTGGCTGCAGGGAGTAGAAGTAAAGATCTCAGGGGTTGAAGAGGTCAGGAAACTGAGGCCAGAGTATGGACTAGGCCATCTGCTATCCCCAGAGAGGGTCACGTCGCCCAAGATGGAGATGAAAATTATGAGCTGGCTGGCAAAGAATTTGAAGAATGCGGGAGAATGACCAGGCACCCACAGTTGAGGAGAATTACAAGGACAGAAGGTTCCATAGCCAGAAGGCTGTGACCCACAGGGAGGGCAGGGGACACTGCAGTCACGGGAAGGACCCTTGTTTCCAGGACACAGGAGGAGGAGAAGGATAAGACAAGTTCAGGGCTTAGCTGTGACGGCGGCGGGGTGATTTCATAGAGACAGGAACAGCAGGAGGAGGGACAGGAGCGACAGAGGCCACGTGGGTAAGAGACCATGGGCTGGACTCACATTCTTCTCCTGGGTTGTAGGACAGCTCCTGGCTGCCAGCTTTTCATTCCACCAAATCAGACTAATTTTTAAACACAGAACAAACTAAGCATCACCATTTTATAGAAGGATTTGAACATGCCAAGTTAGGAAGGACAACTGTCAACATATAAAATGATGGTATTTCACTTTCCAGATGGCGTCTTCCAGGCTCCTCCTCATTCCTGGAAAAGGCACGCACGCTCCCTGTTGGGCTGCCTGCAGGAGTTTTGGCTCCCATCTGATGTGGGGTGTAATGACCGACCCCACGACCAACCCCACACCCTTTCTCGGCCTCTGCCTCTCGACCAGGGGTCCACAAACCACAGCCTACAGCCTGCTTTTGACCCCTGAGCTGAGGATGGGCCTCAGACACTTTTAAAGTGGTGTAAGAAAATGTAGAATAATCTGTGATAGAGCGAAAACGGGGCTAGAAGAGCCTAAAATAGTTACTATCTGGTTTTCAAAAGAGAAAGCTTACTGCTGCTTGTCCTAGCCTGAAGATGTGCTGTCTTCTCTGTCCTTCCTCCCAAGTCCCTGAGTCATCCGAGCAGATCTTTTTTTGGCCTTTCTGGCCACATGACCAGAGCTGTGCCCCACTGTGTGACAGTCTTGACCAGCAAGCTGAAGGGGAAGCAACAGTCATATCAGCACTGTCGGTGCTCGCGCTTGGGCTGGAAACACCCTGTTGCACAAGTGACGGCATAAATGCCCTCGTGCATGCAGCCCCCCGGCCGAGAGCTAGGAGCTCTGGCTTGGGAGGCTGACACGCAGGGCCAGATTTTACAAAATATTATTGCTCGCCTCTTGTGCCCCAGGCAGTTTGCAGGCATTGTTCTTTTCAGCCCTCACCCTGCGTCTGGAGCGCCGGCTGCTCCAGGCTGTGACACGCTGGGGGTGACAGCACCTGCACGGGGACAGCCAGGTGGGGCGGCAGGCCCTAGCTCCTGCGGCCCCTCCTGCAGGAAGGCTGGGACAATCACTGGCAAATTGTGCCCCTTAACATACAGGAAGACCTGTCCTATGACACAGGCGACATGGCTATTGCAGTTTACAGATTAAAACAAAATAGCATTGAGACCTAGAACATAATTTACCCAAAGTCAGAGGTGGCGAGGCTGGGGTTAGGCCAGACCCGGTGCCCCCAGAGCTGTCCCTCCTGACAGTGGGCAATGCCACCTCATCCAGCAGGGTGACCAGAGCAGCCGTGGACCTGGCCGTGTATGGATGGGTTAAACGACACATGTAGCCCATCGCAATGCATCTGGAAAATAGGAAATGCTTAATAAATATTAACCACCGTAGTGTGTATTAGGCCACATGATCGGAATAATCATTAGGATTAGCATTTCTGTGCCAGAGCACAGCCGTGGGCCACAGCGGGCGCTCTGGGTGTCAGGGAATGGATGTTTGTCCCTACTGTGTAGTCAGCCGCTGGCTGCACTCGTCCGCCAGGGCCACCATGGTAATGCACCACGAACAAGGGGCTCAAACAGCAGAGACTTATCCCTTCACTGTCCCCGAGGCTGCAAGTCCACGGTCATGGTGTCTGCAGGGCTGGCTCCTCCTTTGGGCTGCGAGGGAAGGATCTGTTCCAGCACCTTCTCCATTGCTTGTGGACGACCGTCTTCAAACCATGTCTTTCCCATGTCACATCATCTTTCCCACGCGCGTGACTCTGCCCAAACGTCCCCTTTTACGAGAACAACAGTCATTTGGGTGAAGGGCCAGTCTAATGAGCTCTTTTAACTGAGTCACCTCTGTAAAGGCCCAGACTCCAAATGTGATCATGTTCCGAGGTACTGGGGCGGGGCGGGGGGTCAGGACTTCCGGACCTTGGGGAGACATGATCCAACCGGCATATCATCACTGTCATCCCTCTGCTGAGCTCTGGAGGTGCAAAGTAACAGATGAACGCTCGCTCACCGGGGAGCTGGAAAGTGGGTATTTGGAGGCTGAACAGAAGTACATACGTGTCCAGGTATTTTTCTCGTGTTGTAACTATGGAGAGAGGCGTGGTGGGGCTGGGGCCTCCTCTCTGGAGAAATGCTAAGTCAGCAGGCAGACCTGGCCCACTCTCATCGTCTTTCAAATGATCACACGATAACAAGTGTCTTTTTTTCTTGTCTTCCTTCTGTTATCAGAGGAACATCTGGTTTTTGTTTGAGTGCTGGCAGGGTAAAAATAGCCCAGGGTGACGGGGTTCGCACTTGAAAGACGTGTCTGACGCGAAGTCAGGATGTCTGAGGGTGGGCCCTGCCCCACAGTGGCCGCAGCACTCGGGAGCCTCCCCCGGCGAGCAGGGGGCCTTTGGCTCTGGGCGCTTCAGCGCATCAGTGAGCCTGTTCCTTTCTGCTTAGGCTCAAGGTCACGGCAGCGTGCTGGTGCCTAAGACACTTTTCCTTCCTGAAGGGCGTGGAGACTTTGACATTTCACCCCAGCGAGCTGGCAGGGGCGTGGAAGCCCCCTCCGGTATTTCCTCAGGCTTTTCCCATGTTTAGCTCCAAGAGGGACTGTGTCTGGTTTTGGTGGCTCGCAGAACAGGAAGAGTCCTGTATTCTTGGAAGCCTTGCGGCTCACACTCCTTGTCATCTTGATTCTTGGTGATCCTTAAGAAAACCCAATTTTCATTTATTTTCTTCATTAAAAAAAAGGGTCTGGAATTATTTGAACGTTGGAAAGAAGGTTGGCATTTGCTACTGGTTTGGCACTTCTGCACCTCGCTCTGATTCAAAAACACTGAAAACCGTGTCCTCCCCATTTCTCAGGTGAGAAAGTGAGGGCCAGAGCAGGGGCTCACCTCTGGTTACCCAGCCAGCCGGCGCCAGACGTGTCCCTGCTGTCTTGACACACGCCCGCAGTTATGTGGTTTCCTAGTTTTTTTTAAAGCTATTTTTAATGGTTGCAATTACTCTAAGTAAGCCTTGAAACCCAAATCAAACATTTCTTCTTTAACTGATGTCTGGAAAGGCAGGCAGGAAGGGAGGGAAGGTGGGAGGGAGAAAGAAAAAAAATGAAATTAACATAGTTTTCCATATATTGGTGGAAATTTCCAAATGTGTTCTCATCTAGTGATTTAAAAAAAAAAAAAAACCTTAGTCTACATTAAAGGGAATACAACGCTTTCTGGAAGGGAATAAAGAACCTCCATATCCCCCGAAGCCTGCCTGTGCTGAGGTTGTAGTCCATGCTGCCCCAGAGTCCCGGAGGGGCCGCAGCTGTCCCCACTGTGCTGCCTGCTTCTCTGCTGCCCCCAGCCCCTCCCTCCCCTCCGCCCCACTCCCCCGCAGCCGCTCTGTGGTGCACTGTGGGGCCTAATGCCATGGGGTGGCCCTGTGTGCACACACTCTCTCTGCCCTTCAGGGTCACCATTGCCCCTCTGCTAATGAGCCTGCAAGGGCTCTTACCTCTAAGGGCATGTTCTCCAAGGTGTGTTTCATACTTAGGCTGTATTTTATTACATACGTTGTTGCCAAGACTCCTCACCTCCACCATGCAGGGGCTTGGGCAGGGCCCAGGCAGGGCTGAGAGGGTGCACTGTGGCTGCTGGGAAGGAGGAGGTCCCAGGCTGCTGGGGACAGTGTGGAGTCTGATCCCAGTTTCTGTCCAGTGACTTCAGGGAGTGCCCTGTGACCTTGGGGACTACCCCATCACCTTTCCTCCCTGCGGTCCATGCTTCTGCTGTGAGGATGGTTGCTATGAGTCAACAATTCAAATTTTGTAGAACAGTGGTATCTCTTTCCATGTCTTCTGACTATGTGGCATGTTTGGGTGCACTGCAAGTGGGAGGGGAAATGCAGCTGGAGACTCTGAGGATTCGGCCTGTTATCCTGAGGATGCTAAGCGGTGATTGGGGTGATCAGATTGGAAGGTGGCCCTGGCCGGGGTGTGGCAGTGGTGTGAAAGAGAGGAAGGCTGGTGACAGGGCTGCACGGCTGGGTCTCAGGAACTGGAGTGCCCATAATTGCAGTGACATGGGTGAGGCCAGAATCTAGACGGAGAAGAAAGGATGGCTCCCCAGGGAGAGGGGAGGCAGTGAGGAGGACAGGGTTTCTGGGTGGGACAGCAGGGTGAGTCCTGAAAGCATTTCCTGAGGAGGAAATGTCGCAGTGTGGGGGTGAAGAACAGGATGGGGGGTGTGGGAAGGGATGGGTCCCTTTGGGTACCTGGGGGCTCACAGAACCTTGAGGTGCTGTTTACAAACATCACTGTTTTCAGCAGTGGGTCTCCTGTGGGGACGGAGACCCAGTGGCCAGGCAGGCAGGCACGCACGCTCTTGGTGCCGCTATGCTAATGACTTGGCTGAGGAGCCACAGGGCCAGAAGGTGGAGGGTGAGGTGCTGACAGGCAGGAAGCAGGTGCCCTGGGACCAAGCTGGTGGGGAGGTGGGGGACAAGGGATGCAGTGATCGGGGAGAAATCAGGAAGAGAGTTGTGGTATCACCGCCATAGTTGGGGCTCCTGTACCCCTTAGATGCCCCTGGTATATAAGTCAGGCTCAGACCTCCATAGTTTTGAAAAGACAGCGACTCAGATGCAGCAAGAACCCAGCAGCCTGGCCCAGAGGCAAGGCAAGTGGCTGCATTCACTAAGTCCCCTCACCCCCGTATAGTGACCCACTGATTCCTGATTTCCATTCTAGGAGAGGGCATCTCGTACTATCCTCATTTTACAGACGAGGAAACTGAGGCTCAGAGAAGAGGGGTGTTTTGCCCAAAGTCACTGAGCTGTTAAATGGAGGATCTGGGATAAACTCAAGAAGCCTGGCTGCTTCATCAAAGTCCATCCTATTAATGACACATGCTCAGAGCCATGACTGGTTGCAGGGTCTGCTGGCACGTCATTGGTAAATCTGGAATCCAGTTGGAGCCTGTCTTCAAAGCAGCCACAGGGAAAAGAGGCTGAGTTGCAACTCAGTGTCCTGTTAGAAAAGAAATACACACCCAGAAACGGCTTTCCTTTAGATCAATAATAACCATTTAAAAATATTTATAATGAAAAACTCCTGTTTCATGCACAATGACATCAAAATTAAACACAAAGAGTTTTAAATCTTTTTCTCAAATCCATTTTTCCAATTCATGTCCCAAAGGAGCATTCTTGAAACTTGACAAAATGGTTTGAATTTTATCTGATAAATATATAGCCAAAAGTAACCAAGAACTATTTCTGAAAGAAAAACAATATGGGAAGACTTTTACCATTAGATGGTCAACTATATTATAAAGCAACTAGAGCTTAAGCAGTGCGTGAGTAGAACCAGACCTAACAAAACGAATGGAAAAGAGCAGCTGCCACCAAAAGTCATTTACTCAGCGGAACTCCATGGATGATAAACGTGGCATTTGCAATTCAAGAGGAGATTTAAAAAAAAAAAATAAGTGATGCTAGCATTGCAATTTATAAAATATATTTTAGACAAAACCAAAAATTAAAGCTATTTGACAAACCACAGATGCTGCTTTAGAGCAGACCCATCCTTTGGGTGTGCCCGAAAGCCCTCACTACCTTATTCTCTGGAAAGAAGATCTTATGTTGTAGTAAACCCTGGCTTTGGAACTTGAAGGATGTGAGCTCAAGCCCTGGCATGCCCACCTATCAGCAGAGGCCTCGGAGAGCGTTCCCGGATCCGTGTCCTCATCTATACCGTGCGCTCGGCAGTGGTGCCGCAGCCTGGGCTATAGTGAATATTCAGTGCAATGGTGTTGCTGGGTTCTTGGCAAATAGCAAACTCATGAAACGCTCCACAGATGCCCAGCTTTCATGCTTCCCCACGCTTTGGCATTCACAAAGAAATTGTCCTCAGTGTGTTTGTGAGATGCGTGAACCCCAGATGCTGGATTCTGCATGACAGCAATCTCTCATCTTGGGGGCTCCTGCTGCTGGGAGGATGGGGACAGGTGGTGGGCGTGGCAGAGACTCGGCTCAGGCCCCAGGTTGGTGACAGCTGAGCTGGCTCTCACTTTGGAGATGAAACTCCTTCTTCCATTACAGCGCTTTCCCTGAGACATCCGTCGAAATGCGAGTGCGGCTGGGGCTTCCATTTTAAGACCATAATTGGCAGGTTTGGTCCTGAGGCCCCATCGTAACTCCTCTCTGAAACTGCAGTGTGCTCATCATCTAAAATGTGCCGCTCAGTTTGGCCATGTTGCAAAAATGCCACTTGTACTGACCGTGAAAACAGCAGCATGCGAAAGACACTTAAGAAGATGAAAGTATAGTGTCTCAGGCAGGCAAAACGGGCCCCATGTTCAGAAAGACGGGGCTCCTGGTTCTGAAGTTGGCCCCCTGGCTCCAGGACCGGTATGGGGTCTGCCTTCTTCCTGCTGAGTCCGTGTGAAGTCTGGTGGTATATTTTGGTGACTTCTCTTTTTCTGCTTTTATTTTTAAGAAGAACAAGAAAGGGTTATGGTGTTAGATTGTCTTGGTTCTTTATTACCATCCTAATTCCAGTGGCCCCTGACGCTCTGGGTGTCAAAGGCAGGTTTGATTTAAACAAATGACGGGCTCTCCCACACAGTGTGGTGCTGTGAAAAACAATGGCCTTTATTATTTTTTTAACCTGGAGACAACTTTCTGGAAAGGATGTTCAGCTATAGACAGGACAGCTTAGAGCCAGGGGCCCAGTTTATCTCTGGCTCGGTCACTGCCCAGCTCTTCTTTCTTAGAAAGTCACGTAAGGTCTGCAAGCTTCCGACACTTCTTGTGTGAAGGAGGCATTGGTGTCCCTACCCCCGACCCCCGGGAGATTTTCGGGATCAGGTGAGAGGCTTACACCCCAAAGGCTAAGCTGGTGAGGGACAGTGCTTTGGAAACTACAAAGCGCTGTACCTAGGTCACCTCAGAGTTCTGCCAGCACAAGGTAGAAGCTCACAAATACGTATTGTAAGGGCTAACTACTGTGAGCTTCTGAAAAAAGCCAAAGACAAAACCAAAAGTCAATAAATAGAAAGATTTTTGCTATTAATTATCCATGACGCACACACCGGACAGCTCCCTGGAATGTTCTAGAGTCAGCACTCCTGAGTGATCATGCAGGCCTGTGTTGGGAGGCAGCACTTTGCCTCTTTAATGCTGTTTGTAGACAGAATCATGTGCCCACTGACCAAGCCCCCCAGCCCTTCCTCACAGTGGAAGCTGAAGCCCCCTGTCCAGGGTCACCTGTCCCCACAGGGACCCAGGTGCTCTGGCAGATCTCTGCCAGCCCTCCTCCCAGCATCCACACCACGTGCCCTTCTCCCTTGTGGTGGTAGCATGACTGGTGCACAGGGCGTGGGAGGCAGGACGTAGAGCAGTAGGAGGGCCAAGACCCACTTTCAGTCTCGTCCCACCCTTGAGAAGTGCGAATTCTCGGCAAGCTGTTCGACCCTCGCCGTGCTCCGTGGTCTCCATCTTAGCTGGGGTCTTCCAGGAAGTAGGCCCTGCAATGGAGATTTGCATGCAGGCAGTTCGGGTGTGGTGTTCTCGGGGACCACAACTGCAAGGAAGTGGGGGCATATTGGGCAGGGGCAGAAGTGCAGCTGTAATGCCACCCAAGCCATGGCCCCATCAGTGCCTCGGTGAGCTCTCATGCTGGGCTGGCCCTTCACAGCTGCCCCACCTTCAGGCAAGGGCCTGGGCCGTTGTGTTCCCACATGGACTAGTTTTTGGATACAGGTTGACCCTGGGGAGGGGCAGCAGCTCATCTAGACCAAAGGCAATTCCTATAGAGGAACCGGGAGCCTGCAGGCACCAACTTCCCATCAGTTGGGGAAATGAAAGCCTTGGTCCTGAAGGGGGCCCGGACAGCACACCACAGTGTCCACGTGGAGAGTGACGGTAGTTCCTCCCTCCGTGGGCTGAGGGAGGGCTTGATGATGCCGTGCCGTGAAGACCTAACCACAGGTGCAAACACACACGCCTGCTGTTATCATTGTTCCTGGCACTGTTCTAATCATTGCATTCTAACAAGTGCACGATGTTTGTCTCCTTTTTGACTTCCTCCCATTGCAGCGTGACCTGCTTAAAGAAAACAGCCATGCTTTTGTTGATTCTGTGGGTTTTTTTAACCTTTGTAACCCTAAGCTGGGGCACAAAACTTGGCCCATAAAAACTTTTAATAAACGGTTGTATAATGGAGGGGAGATAAAGGAATGTATCACACTGCAATAAAGACTGGGAAGAGGGTGCCCGGGGGCTGCCCATTGGGGACATCAGGTGGCACTCTGCTATCTTCATGCACCAGGTAAACACTGTGTGTGACAGCTGTCCCCTGTGTTCCCCGCTAGGTGCTCTGGACTCATGGCAGACCCTGGCCCTCTCGTCTGTAGTCCTTGACCCGTCCATCAGGAACTTCGATGTTGCCCACATCAGCACAGCTGCTATCAGCGACTTCTCTGCTGCCCGAGACCTCTGTTTGTTGGGTAAGGGGGGTCTCCAAGCCCACCCTGCCATAGAGGGGTTGGTTGGGTCAGGATCTCATACAAGTGCAGCTCAAGATTCAGACCTCGGGAACACAGAGGAGACCCCAAGATACCATGGGGTACAAGCAGGCAGGGGCTGACCTGGGGGAGACCCTGGGAGCGCTCCCCTCCGCAGTGTCCTCATGCCTCTGCAGAGTCAGCCACAGTCACGGTCCGCACGGGGACACACCACACAGAAAACGAGTGGCATTGAACCAGGTGGGAGGAGGGTCAGAGGAACGCTGTAGGGGGCTGGCTAGTCTTAGACAGGGCAGGTGAGTGAACTACGGCAGCTGTCCTGAGATGCCAGGTGGGCCGTGTAGCGTGGAGGAAATGTGCTCATTCTGGCCAAGCTCATGGGGCAAAGCCCAGACCTCTGCTTAACACGCACATTTCCAGAGACTTTGCAGTGCAGTATAGAGAACTTTCTACAGACAGAGCTGCCCTCAAATGCGTACTTCATTTGGAGGTAAAAGTTAGGTGACCATTCAACAGGAATGTTCTACAAAGACTAGCTTCTGCAAGAGGTGGGATTAGGTAACATTCGCACTCCTCCAATTCTGCAACTGCATGGATCGTCTCCCCTGTAAGGGTGGGTAACGCCGTGCGTGCCTTACAGACATGCCATGTGCAGAGGTACAGCGCGTGCACTGCCCAACCCCGGGTGGCGCCACAGCATAGAGACTGCGCGTAAATAAGGCCTTCAGGAAGAGCACAGCCGGTCCAAGCGAATGAGGCAGCCCTGTTTTCAAAGCTGTTCTTAGGGCAGAACTGCTGTGCATAATTAAGTTGTCTAGTATAAGAGCTGGCGCACATGGGAAATGACATACCCCCTAGTGGAACATCGGGGGTATGATGGGGAGGGGGAGGCATATGAGGCAGAAGAAGAAGAAGGCAAAGGCTGGAGTACAGAGAGCTTTACCTGGTATGACACAGTCCTGCGACCAGCAGGGAGCCGTGGAGTATATTAAATAGGTGAATAAATAAACTACTCAAAGCTGGCTGTCATAAGGAAACTAGATTGATGGAAGAATCGGGTTCTCCTGCACCAGCATTTTATCCCTAGCCTCTGCCACAGTGTCTGGTGTAGATAGTAGGTGCTCAAATGAGTAAGTCATTGATTGAGTGAATGGTGGGTGGATTTGTGTGTGGGTGGCTGGGTGGCTGGGTGGATGGATGCATGGATGCGTGCATGCATGATTAAGCAGCGTCTCTGAGGTCCAGGCCTCACTCTTCTCCCTCTAATCCTCAGAGTGTTCCCGTCACCAGGCCTGCCTGGTCACCACTTTGCAGGCCCGACCTGGTGCCCTGAGGTGTATGTTCTACGCTGACACCCAGACCTGCACACACAGCTTGCAGGCCCAGTACTGCCAGCTACTGCTCCGTGAAGAGGCCACCTACATCTACCGGAAGCTGAGTAAGTCCAGACCTGTGCCTTTGGGGCTGTTCCTGGGAGCCTGGCTGTGGCTGAGAGGGACTGTCCAAGTATGTGGTGACTTGTGGGCAGTGACTTTTGAGGTCTTTAAGGAAAAGTCAGCCAAAGTTACCCTGGGCTCAGTGGCACTCACCTGGGATGGACTGAAGGAAGGCAGAAACCCTCCTTCCAGTGTAGACCTTCCCCGTGCCGTCTTTGTTCATTTATTCCTTTAGTTATAGAAGGCATTCTGGCCTTTGAGTTTCTTAGTAAAATAATTACGTAGACCACTTTTTATTACTGTATTGTAGTTTAGAAAGTTCTCTCACAGACCTTTCTCATTTGGTCTTCGTGCTGATCTTGTGAGGTAGGGCAATAAGGGCTTTTATCCCAGCTTCGAGATCTGGAGGCGCTGGCCCAGAGAAGTTAAGTCACTCCTCTGGTTTCACACAGGGAGTCGTGACAGAAGAGGGACTGGAGCCAGGTCTCCAGTCCTCTCCCGCAAGACCACGTTGCCCCACAACCACATCAGAGTCCCTCCCTGTAGAAAGGGCAGCCACTGCTGGCTCAGTTTAGTTTGAAAACAACCAATGAGGTACGCACGTGTCAGACACTGTCAGGCCCTGGGGATGCAGGGAGGAAGCAGGCAAGGGGATGGGAACACATACAGGAATCCATCACCAAGTGAAATTGGTAAGGCCTGTGTAAGAGGGCACACGGGAGCTGGGGGCCTGGGGGTATACCTGCCCAAACATGCTTATTGGGTAAAATTAATAACTTTTTAAAAATACTGGCTATGTCTGCCATCCTATCTTAAAAGCAGAGGTCAGCACTCTGCAGTCGTGACATTTGCTGCCTCTGTTACAACTACTCAGCTCTGCCATTGTACCAGGAAAGCAGCCACAGGCGGTACAGTCCGTAAATCCACGGGCATGGCTGTGTGCCAATAAAACTTTATTTGTAAAACTAGGTAGCAGTTGGATTTGGTCCCACCCCATCCTAGAACATGGATGGCCCTTGATCCAGTGATAAGGGTCCTCCTTCGCCCCTCCTCCACCTCAGACTGTGAGAGTGCCCCCCCCCTGCCCCCCGGGCCTGGGGATACTGAGATCTTGGGCCTCAATCTCAAGTCTTACCTTCTGTCTGGACATTGCTATTATTTAGTCAAGTTGGATTTCAGTTGCACATTTCACCCACAGTGTAGCTAATCTGTGGGTTGGTCCTGCTGAGAAATGCCTTAACTTTGAGGTGTCAGTTCTGTAAAACAAATTAGACCCTGTCTCTATTAATTGCATGTGAAATGCTTAGCGGCAGCATAGGGTGCTGGCCCACGTGTGTTTACAGAGGCGTGGTTAGTACCTAAGGCACCTGGAGAGCTGCAGGTAGTTTTCTTCACCCGAGCAGTTAAGAAATAGCTGAATGGCCTAAATGCATGGACATTCTGGAAAGAATCCACCGTTTCTGCAAAAGAGTTCAGAAGGGAGAACATCTGACATTTTCCCCATGCTGGCTCTTTTTTGTCTGGGATTCCTCCAGCAGCCCTGGTGAGGGAGGGCTGAATACCGCTGTCCGTGGGAAAGCCAGCTTGCATTCCCTCGAAATTCTTTGGTTTTGAGTTTTCTGTCCTTGCTCCCCCTTCAGAGGATGCCACGTTCATGAAATGTGGCCGTTTCCTGCAGAGCAAACAAGCCGGCCTTGGAGAGTCCTGCGACTGCAGGGCCCACGGCCGTGAATGCCTGCCCGGGCCCCTGTGATTCCCAGCTGAAGCAGGAAGTCTTGTGAGAGGGCGCTGTGGGCCAGAGACCAGTCCTGATTCGTGATGGAGGCCAGATTAAAAAGCAGCAACAGTTTCTTTCCATCCTGAGTTTCCATTCTGAGTTCCAACTCACACTCCACTGTTTTTGCAACAGAGAACCTTTCATTCAGTTCCCCTCCTTCCTCCCTTTCTTCCTTCCCCCTTTTCTTTCTTCCCTCCCTCTTTTTCATTCATTCACTCATTCATTCCATTCATCCATCCATCCATGTGTTGAGTTGCCATTTGCCAGTCAATGGGCTCGGGACATTACACGCGTGATATTACCTATTCCTAACATCTCTGTGGTGTAGGGACTGCTGTTATCTCTATTTTACAGGTGGGACAATGGAGGGTCCAAAAAATTATGAAGTTTTCCAAAGCGTTGGTCCATAATATGAAACATAGGCCCACTTGCCTCCCAGACCACCCATGGGGTCCTCCTCACTGCTGACCCTCAGGGGCCTGGAGGCCACGGACACACGGCATACCGGGGCTTCTCAGCTCCAGCGCCACTCACAGCTGGGCCCTGGGAAATTTTTTGCTGCGGGGGGCTAGTTTTTTCTATGGCAGCACGTTCAGCAGCATCCTTGGCCTCTACCCTACTGGACACCAGCAGCCTCTCTCACTCACCCTTGTGACAACCAGTAATGTCTCCAGACATTGCCAGATGTCCCCTGGGGGCAAAATCACCTCCAGCGGAACCACTGCACTATATATACCCAGCTTTTGAGAAATGGGGTGGTCTGTCTGTCTGCCTCCTGTCTAAGGCTACTGTTAGCCATCGTACATGTATTACAGATAGAAGTATCTGCAGAGGGAACAGCGAAGCTGCTTCTCTCAGTCTGCGGACAGTGAAGCTGAGCAAAGCAAAAACACCTGATGGAAATAATAAGAAACCACACACACACACACACACACACACACACACACACACGGTGGAGAAGGAGAGAGAGAGGGAGAATATCCTCTCGAGTGCTTCTGTCCTTTGTGCAGGAAGGGGTCCCTAAGCCCTGTGGGGAATCAGACACAGGCCTGTCTCAGGTCCCTGAAAGTGGTATCTGGCAGTTTGTTGAATCAGTGAATGAATGGAAGGTAGTTAGTGGAGGAGATAAGCTAGGGCTTCAGAGAGGCCATCAGCGTCTGGTGATGAGCATTGCAAGGGGGGGCGGAAGGCGCCCTGGAGCACAGAGCTTTGATGGCAGGTGGCACCAGCTTTGACCTAACAGACCAGGTGGGGTTGGGATGTGAACAGAGGGAAGGAGGACGTTGCAGGCACCAGCAGAGGCCCTTGACCCTGGGTGAATGGGACAAGATCTGAGCTGGGGTCCAGAAGGGCGTGGCCTTGAATCCCACATCAGCTTGAAGGCCTGGCAGCCACCCACCCAGGCCACTACACCTGTTTTCTCATCAGTGAAATGCACATGTGCCCCCCCCCCAGCCCCCGCCGTTCCTTGGTTGCAATTCTGATGATTCTGATGTCTGAAAGTCTAAAAGTCAGAAAAAAATTTTCTTTAAGACCATGTCAAACCCGTTTGGTGGCAAAATCTGACCTGGATTTTGTGACTGAAGAAATGATAGCGTTTGCTCATTCCTCTTAGTAGCGTCCTGTCACAGCAATACTTGTGTTTGATGACGGGGTCTTCCTCCAGGCTTCCCGGGGAAGACTGCAATTGCGTGTCTGTGTCCTCCGGTTCCTTTAAAAATCTGAGCCATTCTGAATTTCGGCACACATCTGGCCCCAGGCGCTGTGCAAGGAGGGGGCCCGGGGTCTGGGTCAGTCCCTTGGAAAGAACCAAAGAGACAGACGACGGCCAGGAGAGAGGGGATTAGAGCTGCATTCGGCCCGTCAGCGCCTGGGAAAGACCAGCTGTCTCTGCTATGATTTTTTTCCTCACACTGAGCATTAACCTCACTAGATGTAAGCTTTTGGGGTCTGAATGAATTACCCAGAGTTTTAAAAGGCAGAGAGCAGTGTTTGTTTCTTAAAGCATATTCAGAATATTCCTTATAAATAGAGCACCCACTGCTCTCTCTCCTCTTCCTCCCCCACTCCCTGTCCCAACAGACACCTCTCTGCTCAGCTCTGGGGCAACTGTACCTACTGTGACCATCACCCCCCACGGCCAACTGCTGGGCAGGTCCCGGGCCATCCAGATGGGCACTTCGTGGAAGCAAGTGGACCAGTTCCTGGGAGTGCCGTACGCTGCCCCACCGCTGGCGGAAAGCCGCTTCAAGGCACCAGAGCCCTTGAACTGGACAGGGTCCTGGGCCGCCACCAAGCCACAGTGAGTGTTGAGTGCAATATACTTTGGTGAATTCCTCCGCCATTCTAACCCAGCAAAGTTGGACTTGGTGGCAGAGTGGTTTGAGTGGCTTATGGGGCATGGGCTATAAAGTTAAGGTGGCATTGTGTGCTCTGACATGTGACCACCCCCTAATATCAGTGACTTAGCATGATCTTGCTCCTGTTAAGTCCATCTGGTGCTGGGGGGTCAGCTCCATGTAGTGACCCAGGCACCCCACTGATGGAGGCTCCGCCTTCTTTAGCACGAAGCTTGCTTGACCTTGCATCCAGGGAAGAGAGGCTGTGGAAGAGCCTACAGGGGAGGTTTCTAGGGCCCACGCCTGCCGGTGGGGTACACACATCACTTGCACCTCCTGGCCGTGTGTGACTTTGGTTGTGCTGAGAAATACAGCAGAGAAAGAAATGTGTACGTGAAAGTAGGCAATGAAAAAAATTTAAAGAGGACTTTTTTCCCTACGAGGGACAATATTAAAAGAAACTTTCAAAAAAGAAGGGAAAAAAGCACTCATATCCTGTTTCCCTCCCTCATCAACTCTTCAGTTTTGCCCCTTTCTTTCCCCTGCCTATACCACTTTATCAGCTGACATGTTAGAGAGATTTGGTGATTTTTCCAATTAAATCATAGGGTGCTCGTGAAAAGAGCACCGCTTGTCCCTTCTCTTCCTGCATCTGCCCTCCCGACAGGCGTGCACAGCTCTCTCCTGAGGCAGCTGCCTCCTCCCTGCCCCTTGCCACCCACGGCCGGCTGCTGGGCAGCTCCACAGGCCCAGGCGGGAAAGGGCAATGGAATGGGAGGCTCCTGAATACTCAGGACAAGGACTGACAAAGGCTTCAACAAGGGCTGGGGCCGTGGCAGAGGAATGCAGAACAGAACGCCACGGATAACTCTCCGCCCTTGGGAAGCAAAGGGACCAAATCGGCACTGATTAGAGTGTCTAGGAATATACCCATTTGACAGATGCAGTGGTCGAGTCTTGTGGGCTTTTGAGTGGAGATTAACCAGAGAGCTTGGTTTGTGAGAGCCCGGGGCTGATGAGGCTGGGGGGCGAGTAGGATCGTAGGGTTGTCTTTTGGCTCGATTACCGTCATGCTGACATTAGGTGTGTCCCAGACAGGATCTCAGCTCTTAGGCCAGGAGATGCTCAAACAGGTACACGTCTGAACCCTGGGAGCAAAGAAAGGCGAAGGCCCAGCATGGCATCCATGGTCTCTTCTCTGTGTTGGGTTGGCGCCTTGTTCCTGGAGGATATTCCTCCACAGGCCCACGGCAGGGACAGTGGCAGACACCCAGCTCTCCCTGCCATTCACTTGCCACTCCCATCTCCCTATTCCTGGAAGCAGCGAGGTGCATTCTAACTTGAGCAGTGCATGCGGAGGGAGGTGAATGGTTAAGGGAGCATTGCGTGCTCTAGCAGACGAACCCCCAAATGTCAGTGGCTTAGAATTACCTTGCTCCTGCGAAGTCCATGTGGTGACGGAGGGGCCGGTGTGCTCGGCTCCAGGCAGTGATTCGGGGACCGAATTGCCCAATTGCTGCAGAGCTGGTGGGCTCTGGCTGCTGGTGTTGGGCCGGAAGGGGACACGGGCATGTCTTTTCGGTTGCTTCCCCCGGAAGTCAGACAGTCTGTACCTGCAGGGCCAGCTGCTGGCAGCCGGGAATCAGAACGCCCACATCGTCCAGAGTCAGCGAGGACTGCTTGTACCTCAACGTGTTTGTGCCTCAGAACATGGTGAGTTCTGGAGTGCTTGCTGTGTTTGCCCGAAAACCGCCCTTCAGCAACCCCTGGCCCCCACAGCTGCCAGCACCGATCCCTCTTCCCCGCTCAGGTCATGCTCCCCTAAGGATACACAGCGCTGGGCTGCGTGGAAGCTTGATCCCGTCTCCTGACTCCAAACCCAGGGCCCCTTCCTACAGGACGTCCCCGGTCCAGGAGTGCTTTGCCATTCCTGTCTTGGCTGCTCTGTCACCCCATCCTGGCCATGGGGGGAGGAGTGTGGCTGCCATAGCCTGGAATGCCACAGCAGTGCGTGGGCCCCACAGGGACAGACCCTGCAGAGGAGGGGCCAGCAGCGTGGACACTTCCTCGTGGGCCGACCCCCACGTCACACCTGGCCCTCGCTGCATTGAGTTTTGCTGCAGCGGTCCAAACAGTGATGCCTTCCCTCTTGCTGGTGTGCTGCCCCATTAAAACAACTCAGAGCACTTCCAGTAGGGGCTGCAGGGCCCAGCCCTGACCTGTCTGGTAGCCCTCGGCAAGTACAACCAGGGCCAGCTCAGCCAGCCCTTTTCTAGGACATTAAAAAGTCTTCATATATGAAGACTCAACTCCTAAGAGATGGAAGAACCCAGGAGAGTGTGCGGGGAGGGGAGCCCAGAGCCAGAATTCTGGGTCAGCTCCTTCTCTTCTGTAGGTTCTTTTAGAAGTGACTTCACCACTCTGAGCCTCTCTGCACACCTCCAGAGTCAGCCGCTTATAGTCATCAGAGTACCTGCCACGTGGGCTGGTGGCTCTAAGGAGACATTCTAGGTGGGCGCAGCAGCCCTCAGGCCAGTCTTTGGTCAGTGCTTGCTGTCAGTGTGGCTCGTGGAGTGGGGAGGTCACAGCAGAGACAGGCAGGACTCAGATGGCATGAGACACCCGGGGCCTTGCACATACCCTGGCCTGGGGTGGGGTGTCAGATCCCCCAGCTGGAACTCTACAGTCTAATATAAAAGGGTCAGCCTGGGCTCAAAGCCCAGCTCTGCTACCTCCTGGCTGCTGTGTGAGCTCAGACAAGCTGCTTTGCATCTCTAAGCCTCTACTTCCTCATCTGTAAAACTAAGAACACGCCACCTCATAGAGCTGCTTGAGGACTGAATGAATAAAATACATAGCACAGTGCCTGGCTGTCAGTCAGTGCCCGATCAAAGGTAGCTCTGCATTACCAGGATGGGGTTTCAGTCAGAAAGGCTGAACACAAAGGACCACCAAGGACCCAGAACCTCCTTCTGGAATAAACTAGTGGCCAAAACGGGGGTCTTGGATGACTATGTGGCTCCATGACACGGGCTGCATGTCTGCCGTGAGCTGCCATTCCGGCCACATGTGCACTTTGCAGTGCGGGCCAAGTGTCTTCGCTTTTTGTGACCTTCAGTTTCCTCATCTGTGAAGTGGGGTTTGTTAGCTTGCTTGGCTGCTCTGACAAAGTACCACAAACAGAGGCTTAAAACAACAGAAATTTATTTTCTCATAATTTTAAAGGCCTGAAGTTCAAGAGCAAGGTGTCAGCAGGGTTGGTTTCTTCTGTAGCCACTCTCCTTGGCTTGTGGATGGTCTTCTCCTCCTCCCTGTGTGTTTACATACACAATCTTTCCTCTGTGTGTGTTTATGTCCTCATATCTTCTTATAAGGACACCGTCATATTGGTCTAGGGACACCAGCTAATTACCTCTTTATAGGACTCGTCTCCAAATAGAGGAGGCCTAGGGGTTAGGACTCCAGCGTGTGAATTTGGGGGGGCCACATTTCAGCCCATAGCATGAGGTCAGGGCAGAGTTGATGGGAAGGCTTGTGTAGGCTGAGAATCTGGCTCCTACATGGGAAAGGAGCCCTTGCCAAGCTCCTGTGGGTGAAAATGGGCCAAAGTCTAACTCCCATATTTCTTCCCCTGCCCCACATAGGCCCCCAACGCATCCGTACTGGTGTTCTTCCACAACACCAAGGAGGGCCGGGATGGCGAGGGAAGCCTGGTCCTCGATGGCTCCTTTCTGGCTGCTGTCGGCAACCTCATCGTGGTCACTGCTGGCTACCGAGTGGGCGTCTTCGGCTTCCTGAGTTCTGGTGAGTTGGTGGGGACTGCTGATCCCCGAGCCGAGGCTTGTTCCGTGTGAGTTTGGCTCTTTCTTCCCAAAGCCTCATCCCCTCATGGTCCCTGGCCCTCCTCCAGCCCAGCCGAGCACACAGTGGAACATCCAGCGTGCTCAGGAGGCCCTCCAGGGATGCTGACACCCACAGACACAGCGATAGTGGCCATTGATTGAACTTTGTGTCTGAAGCTGTCCCAGGGACATTGCATGTCTTATCTTGTGATGTGTGTGTGTGTCTGTGTGTGTGTGTGTGTGTGTGTTGAGGCCCCAGGAGGGTAGACACTTGCTCAAGGTCACATGGTCAGGAAAGAGCAGAGCCAGGATTCATCGCCAGGTTGACTCACCCTGGAGAGCTCTAAGGAGTGGGTTGTGCAGCCGCTCTTGGGCCCGCAGGAAAGCATCTGCCTGGGAGTGAGGGCTGCGTCAGCAGCGTGGTTTCCCTTTAATTCCCGCCTCCCTTGTGAACATTGGCCTGTCCGTTCCATTCACAGACATGTTTATCCTCCCCGCCCCGTAGTCCCACCCCCAGGTTGGACCTGAGGCTTGAGCCAATCCCCCGTTTTCCTTCCACATCTTCCCCACCCCAGCCCCCACCAGTGGCAGGGCCCGTGTCAGGCACAGGGCTGACATGCTAGTCTGGGAATTTGAAGAGCGAGCCATTGTCTCTGTGACCTTGGACAAAACTCTTTCTTTCTCTGAGTCTCAGTTTTCTCCTCTGTAAAATGAGATCCATTTTACCCAACTTCCAAAGCTACTGTGAGACTCAAGTGAGGTCGTGCGTGGGGCAGGGCTCTCCGAGACCTCCAGGACAGGCACCGAGCTTGCCTCTCTTCTCCCGGGACCCCACTTAGCCCCTGGAGTGCCTCACCTGCTGAGAGGGGTCTGGTGGATGGAAGGGAGTCTGACCATAATGACAGCCTGGACTAGTATGTGGGCGAGGGGGTGGGCGTCCAGCGTGACCCCCTGCAGTGCTGGGAATGAGGGCCGATGGGCCACCTGGCATGAGGCCGTGAGTGCCACAAAGAAGGTTCTGGGCCGGTACAACCAACGTGAAACCGGCAACAAGTTACGACAGAATGCCACCAGCTGCCAAGGTGGGAGATGTGGACGATAAGCAGACTTCAGAGTTCCTTCGGGGGAGCAGAGTCAGCCACTCACCCCCTGAAAACACTTCGCCTGGGCTTTCCTCCCTTTCAAAGACCCAACTGACAATGCCTGGAGCCAGTAGCTCCCTTCCCCGAAGAGGTGGAACCCAGGCCTTTTCTGCTGAGCTGTGGTCAGGTGCAGCTTGCCGCTGCTGGCATGGCGGCCTCCTGGCTCACAGCACTCCCAGACAGAAGAGAGAATTTCCATATGTCATCCGTCCCCGAGTGGGTGGAGGGTTGTGATTGCATGGACTGCAATCTCACTAAGAATTGTGTGCTTCTGGGAAGGGAAACCCATTTCTGCAGCGGCCAGTGGGGCACCGGTGTGGGAGGCCAAGCAATCTTCCAGATCACTCAACCCTTCCCGTCCTGATTTGCAATGCACCTTGTCCATTGTGCTTAAAACCGTCAGCCAGAGAGAAGGAAAGCTACGCTTTCCGAACCCTTGACCTGTGTGAGCCTGTGTCATCCCCACAGCAGCTCTGTGATGCCAGTGCTGTGTGGCACTTCACAGGCGCGGCTGCGAGGCTCAGAGAGGGCAGGAGCTCTGTGCCCCGCAGTTCGGAGTGGCGTGCTGCATGGTAAACCCTGGTGATCAAACCAGGAGAAACATACTGGGCCTCTTCCCACGGGTGTCTAGGAACAGCCTTTGGGTTTACAGAGCAGGTTGGTCTTTCACATTCCTTTCTCCTCCGGCAGTTTTTCTCTGGGTTATTTGCTAGACCTCCTAGCATTTCCCACCTTCCCAGGATGTCGCATCTTTTCCTCAGCACCTCCTGGCAGTTCAGCTAGGAGGGAGACTCAGGAGGGACCTCAGGGAACATGGTGGTCCGTCCCTGAAGTCCACCAGCAGTGATGTGCATCCTCCCATTGGGTACGTGTGCAAGGAGTCAGTGGCTCACCCAGAGCACAGGCAGCACCCCGAGACTTCCAGGCTCCAGGAGCACAGTGCCTAAGGGATGGGAGCCAGATGCCCACTCACACTGGCACCGGTTCTGTGGCCCGCTAGCCAGACCCGTGCTCTCTGCTAGACGAGGCAGCCAAACCCAGCAGGGAGCTGTGGCTCCTGATGAACTGAGCGGTCAGAGAGAAAGTGAGGGGTCAGTGCTGGGCCTGGAGAGGCCGTTTTCCCAGCCTGAATCCCGCAGGAGGGATGGGCCCCAGGGGCAGAGGAGGCAGTGATTACCCTTCTTTCTCTGGCAGAGCAGCACAGCGAGGGGAACCAGGGGCGGTGGCGTGCAGGGTCAGAGGGAGCGTGGGTGCGCCAGGGCCCACAGGCCCTCCGCAGGGAGAGGAGCAGAGGAAGTGAGCATTGGTGAGGGAGCCAGACAGATGGCCAGACATGGTCCCATTACCATGACCTCATCACCCTTGGGGCACTCGGAGGCCTCCTGAAGGGGGTTGCCATACCCCCTAGCCAGAACAACAGGATCAAGGCCTGTCCCAGCAAGGGACCCATCACAGGGGCCACTGAAGACAAAGCTGGCCCTGCAAAGGGCATCTCTGAGACAATGCTGGAACCTAGACCCATTTTGCTTTATTTAGGAAACAACAAACAACTTCTACAGAGCCTTAGGCCAGGCACTGTTCTTCCCGTTTACCAGTATTAACTAATTTAATGATGATAACAGCTGAATGAGGTAGGTACTATTGTTATCCCCTCTTTACAGAGGGGACAATCGAGTTCCATTAAGGAACTCATCCAGGGCGCCCCTGAGCTACTAGGTGGTGGAGCCAGGCCTGTGCCCAGCCCCTCCGGCCATGTAACCCATGTGCTAAGCCAGCAGTCTGAGCTGCCTTTTATTGATGGCCATCAATAGAATGGGGGTGGGCACCCACTGTGAGCCCAGAACTGTGTTAAGGAGCTTTAGAGGGACCCTTGAAGAAATCAGATTTGCAGGCGAGGGCCACTAAGACAACGAAGGAACAATGGAGTGTTTGCTGGGCTGGTTCTGACCAGAGGGGCAGGAGACTGGAGGGCTGGGGGGGGGCAGGGTCAGCTGGGCTGCGAGGAGAGAGGTGTTGTCACGTTGCCCAGGGGTCTTCTACTCTCACCCATCTCCCCACCGAACTGCCTTCCCCTGGTCAGTGGAGAGCGGCCCTGTCCAGCTTCGCGTCCCCAGCATCACGGGCAGCTCGTGTTTGTGGCAGGATGAGCCGGGTGGGATGGGAGCGGGGCCCTGAGGACGAGGAGACTCGGGGCCCAGCCTCAGCCAGACTGCAGGGGAGTGATGTGGACGTGGTGAGTGGGCCCCGACGTCTTGGCGAGGGCCGGCATCGGGCCTGGGGACCCCCGACTGCTTATACAGGCCGGCGTCGCTCAGAGAGGGTCTGAAGAGCCAAGAGGAGGTTTGGACTCGATGCAGCAGGAAGGAGGGAGTTATGAGGGCTTTGGAGCAGAGAAAGTTCCATAAATAGAGCGCTTTGATTTTTTTAATGAGAATAACACAGTGCCTTGTGCATTATAGCTTTTTAGCAAATGTTTGTTGGATTGTATGTTAGGACAAATGTTCTGAGTGCATTGGAGTTTAAGTCTGAACTTTTATCTCAAATTGGCACCTAAACAAACTCTTTCCTTCTCAAAGTCTCAGTCCCTCACCAGTGAAGTAAAGGGTTGGTCTACTGTACCTCGGACCAGCTGGTTGGCCTTCTCTGCCTGTCCTTGAGGCTGTGTGGGCTGAGGGTCAGCCTCCTGTCTGTCTCGCCCTCTGCCGAATCTAGCATATTGCCTGGCGTGAGGTCAGGTCCAATCCAGACATGTCTGACGAGCAGCCCCTTGAACGCTGCCTCCCTTCCGTCCTCCTAAGGGTCCATAGACCCCACAGCGTCAGCATTGGCCCTTATCATGTGACCGGGACCCTGCGAGATGGGAAGTGAGAGTCAGGACTGCCCTCCCCAAACTCCCATTGTCCCTGGACTGCAGGCCATGGATGTCACTTCCCAGACTTGCAGGGCTGGATCTGACTCAGTGGGCCTCCCGCTTTCTGGCCCTGCCTGAGGCCTTGGAGACAGACGCATTCATCCCGACAGATCCAGAAGTCCCCATCGAGGGCGGTGCCAGTGACACCCCACCCCTGGCATGTGAAAAGCACTGGGGGAAGTTCTGAAAGTCTCCCCAGCGGGAAGGGGAATTCCTGCTGCTCTGGCCACTGAGACAGCATTCTTGTCAGCTCTGGGGTACCAGCTAGGGACGGGGATGCAAGATTTTTCTCTCCAGGAATGCAGGGGTCAAGTTTCTCACTTGATACCAAGTCCTGTTCTTCCTAACTATGGTCCTTTAGTCACCTACCATTTATTGAGCACTTGTTATATGTCACTGGTTTTAGTGGGGGCTCAGCCTAGCTTGGAGGGCCTCGGGGATAGTACCCTGAAAGGGGAACCTTATTTCACCCGAGGGCTGCCTGTGAACTGAGGGTGCAGCTGAGACTGGAGGGAGGGCTAGGCCAGAGGAGGGAGGGAGGGAAGACAGGACGAGGGGTCTGGGCTGAGGGCTCTGAGTGGGCCTGGGAGAGGATGGCGCCATGTGTTTGAGCAACTGGTGGGAAGCCTGGGAGGCCGTGGCAGAGGTGCAGGTTGGAAGTATGACCCCGCCCCATGGGGCCTTGAGTATGCTGCAAAAAATGAGACCATGTCCTAGGGACAATGGGACGAGATGGGAGATTTTAGGTAGGATAGGGCACTGCGAGTGTGTGTGTGTGTGTGTGTGTGTGTGTGAGAGAGAGAGAGAGAGAGAGAGAGAGAGAGAGAGAGAGAGAGATGGGGGTGGGGAGACAGAGAGAATCAAACTATAAGTTTAAAAGACCAGGATAAACGGTGATAGAAGGAGACTTGACTTACATAATGCAACATACAGACGACGTGTTATAAAATTGCATACTTGAAACCTATATAATTTTATTAACCAATGGCACCCCAATAAATTCATTAAAAATATTTTTAAAAACCCCACTGTGGATGTGGGTGGAAAGCTGACTGCAGGGAGGAACATGCCGACCCAGGAGGCCGGTGAGCAGCTCTGGGGAGCCGTGGCAGCAGAGGTCCGTGCAGAGAGCCGGAGCGCCGGGGAGGGCATGCGGGCGCAGTAGGTGGAGGTGTCGGGGGCCCTGGGGGGTTGTGCAGGAGCAGCATGGGTGGGTGGCACTGCACTGGAAGGAAGAGACAAGTCACTGTGGAAATGCTGCCTGCGGGGGTGCTCAGAGGACTTCGACTCGACCCCGTGTGGGACCGATGCCTGTGGGAGAGGCCCCTGGAGACACGTGGGGGGGGCTGGCATGGGGGGCGCTCTGGGCACCGACCCGCTCCTGAGCATCACCCGCATCTACGTGGTCAGCAAAGGCGTGGGGTCTGCTGGGGCTTCTAGAGTGAAGCGGGTGTAGGCCTCAGCTCAGACCCAAGCAGGCCTGTGTTCTGGGGTGGTTAGTGGTGTCGCTTGACAAGAGGAATCCTTTGAATTCAGAGGAGGATCAGAACAACACGGACATGTAGTGTCTCAAATGCCAAGGAGAAGAGCGTGTTTTTGCTATACATTTGTGTGTATGTGTGTCTGATTCATTCCATTAGAAAAAATAGTGCTGAGCTTTCAATAAATAGTTACTGAAGTCTATGAAAAAAGGAAGGTGAGATCAACTCAGCTCAATGCAATTAAAAGTCATGGACGATGAGGCAGTGGGAAGGAAGGGGGTCCAGAGCCACAATCGGGCCTGGCCGTGGCTGGGGGGAAGGGGCATGGAAGGCCACCGGCAGTGGGGGAAGACGTGGGGTGGGAACTTCATCTCTTCACTGCCGATGGGCCAAGCCAGGAACTGGTTTGAACGTGAGCTATCTCTGATCTGAGCAGCTGCCCTAGCCACTGCCTGTCTCAGATGGGGAAGCTGTGGTCCAGAGGGTGCAGAGACATGTCCAAGGTCTCCTAACCCCAGGCCTGGGTGGCTCTGATTCCCAAGCCTGTGCTCTTCCCACTGGCCACACTGTATTTGGAACCACAGTCCTAACCTGTGTGGGCAGAAGTTCAGGCCCCCTACCCCCCACCAAGAGGCATCACATGGGTGGCCTCCACAGCACCAGGTAATTAAATTTCAGTGGCAAAATCACAAAAAGTAAAAGGCTTTCCTCTTTCTGAAGGGTCTGACGAGGTGAGTGGCAACTGGGGGCTGCTGGACCAGGTGGCGGCTCTGACCTGGGTGCAGACCCACATCAGCATGTTTGGTGGGGACCCTCGGCGAGTGACCGTGGCAGCCGACCGCGGTGGAGCTGACATAGCTGGCATCCACCTCCTGACCGCCGGGGCTGGCAGCTCCAGACTCTTCCGGAGAGCCATGCTGATGGTGAGTTGCCGTTCTGTCGTTGCCTTGCTGCAGGTGCCGCCAGGCGAGCGGTGCCTTTTTGTCTGCTGAGGCCAATTGGCTTCCACTGCTTGGATTCCCTTATTCTGTGTTCTGGGTGTGTGGCCTGCTCATGGCCGTCTCTCCAGGTACATGTGAGCCCAGGTGCTAAGGGGCTCCCCGACGGCTTCCCACTCACACCTCAAATGCTAATGATCCCAGGTGGGGGAGCCTTGCTCGAGTTTCATGGTCTGAACTCTCCACAGCCCCCCTTGTCCATAGGCACCCACAAGGGGATGGGATGTAGGATGAGAAGGCCTCTGGTGGAGATGGAGGAAGTTAATGCTGAGAGTAGAGTTTGGCCAACACTGTGCTGACTACACCTAGCAGCATCGCCCAAAGCAGGAGAGAAATCAAACCGAGAGAACTCTGCTTCCCAGTGTTGCTTTCCTCATCTCTGGGTTCGAACTTTGACTCTTCCTTTATGCTGTCTGGTTTCCTCACCAGCCCATGCCCCCCCACCCCCCAATTCAGTTCTGGTGGCATTTCCCCGTAGGACAGTATTGGGTGACTCATGACTCTCACTAGTCCCTTCCCCCTCATGGATGTTCCCTGTCCACGTGTGCGTGTTCCAGGCGCAGCCAGCAGCTGAGTCAGCAGCCGCAGGGTGGGCACAGAGCTCCGATGCTGACCGCTGAATGAAAGCAAAGATAGAACTCAACACCCATAATTCTGCTGGATGGTCTGAAGTACCTGTGAGGTGGTGGTGGTGATGATGATGATGATGATGGTATAACGATATGGATGATGATGATGTAATGTTGGTGACAACAATAATTATGATGGGAGAAATAACCTGTTGACCCCAGCATAAGCCCTAAAAACCATCCTGTCATCGGCAGCTTCTCATTTTACGGAGTGTCCACTTTTCCGCAGGTGCTGTGCTAGGCCCTGGAAATGCCACACTAAATAATTCACGTCCTAGTTCTCAGGAGGCTGTGGGGTGAGGAGCAAGCACCTGAAGCTGATAGGAAGACAGAGGGTCTTGGCATGGCTCCTAGAGAAGCCCCGACCAAGCACAGGGGAAGGAATGGGTGCTGGGAAACGCTTCTCAGGGGAGGCATGGTGTGGGTGAAAGCTGGGGACTGCGTAGGACTGTGCGTGCAGAGTCCGGTGCCCGAGGACCCCTGACTCTTCACTGAGATCTGCAGCGTCCCGAGGTGCCGTGGAGGACAGGTCTTCCTGGGCAGTGGTGTGGGGGGGCAGGGGGCACAGAGCAGCCATGCTGCACTGACCCCCTTGGGGTTCATCCCGAGCACACAGGAGCCATTGTCATTAAAAGGTTTTGTGTGTTTGCTTGTTGTTTGGTTCGGTTTACAGTTTTAATTCCTTTAAAGAGTACAATTCAGGGGCGTTAAGTCCATTTACATGGGCGCGTAGTCAGCACCATTAATCATTTCCAGATCTTCGTGTCATCCCAAACAGAAGTTCTGTGCCTATCAAACCATCACTCCCTCCCACCTTCTCAGCCCCTGGAGACCGCCATGCTGCTTCCTGTCTCTGAATTTGCCTGTCTAGGTGCCCGACATTAGCAGAATCACACAAGATTTGACCTTTCGTGCCCGGCTTATTTCACTTACGATGTCTGCAGGTTCATCCATGACCCGCATTGGAGGTTGTTATCCAAATCTCCTTCCTTTTTAAGGCTGAAAAATATCCCATTGTATGTATAGACCACATTTTGTTTATCGATTCTCTGTCAATGGACGTGGGGTTGTGCCTCTCGGCTGCTGTGAACCGTGCTGCTATGAACACTTGTAAGCAGGTGGGAAACTTGCTTCCCTTTAGGGAGACTTCTCTTAGAGCTGGGTGGACGATGAATGGAGGGGACCGTGCTGCAGGCAGAGAGCAATGAGGAGAGTATTAAGTCACACAACTCAAGGAAAGAGGGAGACCATTGGGACCAATGCCACAGACCAGCTCGCAAGCTGGTGCTGCTCTGCCCAGCCCTCCTGGGGTCAAAGCCGTTGCTCACAAAGAGGCTAGGGGTGCCATTATCTGGGCATGACGGGTGCTGGGTCAGCATCAGCACCGTCCCCGACAGGGAGCTGTGCCTACCACCTGCCGCTTCGTCTCTCTCCTTCATGTTGCGCACAGTCCACGATCCATCCTGCCCGGTAGAGGCACTTTCCTCTGCATGAGACACTGTCTGCCCTCTTCCTCTTTGTCTGCCCGATTTGTCCTTCCGGCAACCCCTCCAGACTTTGCAGCTTAGAATCAGACCCCCTGTATCGGCCCGTGCCGCCTATACCTCTCTGCACAGCGTTCCTCGCGAGTTCCCACCAGCGCACAATTATTCCTACTGCCGAGCCTGTCTCCCTCCCACGGCCGTAATCTCCAGGAGAACCGGGCCTTGCGCCTTGCTCTCCAGGGGCCCCAAGCACCCAGCACAGCTGTCTTACCATAACTGCTGCATAATTAACATCTGGGCAGGGGATGGGTGGGCAGATGAATGGGGGCCCCACAGGCTAGTTCCTTTCCCTCCCTCCCTCCCCCCATCCTGTGTTTTTTGTCCTTGGATTCCAGTTTCCTTCTGTCTGTCCCTCTGCAGGGGTTCCATGTTTGTGGCAGGAGGTCTGAGCCCAGCTCATCTCAGCTTCTGGGACTGAAAGCAGACCTTCCTGACTCTGAGTGGGTCCTGCGGCATTTCCCCAGGGCCCCCTCAGAAACCAGATACTCGGTGGGACCCAGGAGACACCGAAACTGTCTTCTAGTAGGCTCAGAAGGCAGACTTTTCTTTTTGAAAATTCTGGAGAGTTTAGGTGTTTGGGAATTTCAAAGACGAATCTGTTTTAACAAATGGTAGTGTATTTAAAAATATCCTCGCCATCTGTTCCAGTCATTTAGGAGAAGCTTTTACAACTGCTCCCAGCAGTCTTTGCGGTCATGTGAAGTTATCTGGAAGCCAGGGAGCGAAAGCGCTTCAACAGATGAGCAGTTCTTCAGCGTGCTCCTCGCCAGCAGACGCTTGGGGAATGGATGCGAGCTGGTGACATATTCCTGATAAAATTGTGTCTCTCTGCAAATCCTGGGGCCAGAACTGTAGAACTAGCCGATGAGACAGATTCCTGTAGTAATTAATAACTTATACTTACTTGTTCAGTGTGTTTGGGGCCTTACAGGACTTTCAGTGCATTACCTCAGAGGTTCTTCACATGGATTCACACGGAGTGGTTTTTAAACAGCCATTCAGAGATAAGAAATCCACGGCTCAGAGATGTTTAGTGACCTACTAAAGAACACACAGCAAAGAAGGAACTGCATTAGGGATTAGAACCTAAAGCCAGATCCTGTGTTCTCCTAAGGGTATTTTTACTTTTTGTTGTTCTTTTTTTTTTTTTTTTTTTTAGCTTTTAGAGACCTAAAATTCTTACCTATCCTTTTGCAGATTGATATCCAATTTTATTGCACTATTACCATAGGGCATGAATTAGAGGATGTTGACTCTTGGAATTTATTAGGATTTACTCCATGGCCTAATGTATTCTTTGTTGGCAGGGAAGGTATATAGTGTTACCGAAATCGTCCACTTACCTTTGCCTAATCTATCAGTTTCTGAAAGTTGTGTTAAATCTCCAAATAAAATTATTGATTTATCTATTTGTCCCTATAATAGTTGCTTAACATATTTTGAAACTTGTGTCGGATTAGCCTAGGTTCAACCATTGTATCTCCTTCATGTATGGCTCCTATTGTCAATCTCCCCTTGCCCCTAGGCAAAAATGTATTTTCACCTAAATTTCATTTTGCCTCAGTATTCGACAGATGTCCCTTTTGTTCATTTTTCCACAGAAACATTGCCACCCCTTTATTTTCAAACCCTGAAACCCTTCGTTTTAACTATGTGTCCGGTAGAGAATAGAGTGTGGCAGTTCTGAAAATGCATTCTCTACCCGGCAGCCAGTGTGCCCTATGAAAGGATGTCACTCCCCTACTTCGATCCTTCCAGGGGTTTCCCATTTCTTCTAGAACAGACCCTACACCCCTTCCCAATCAGTCCCTGCCGGACCTGCCCACCTCCCTCCAGAGAGCCCTTCACTCCTCACTCAGCCCCGGCACCCCGCCTTTAGGAGTCACCTGGCCAACCCCACTGCCTCCAGTATTCTTCCTTGGTCTTTGCTTGGCTCTTTCCTTCCTCTCTTTTGGGCCTCGGCTCAAATGCCTCCCCTGGGAGGCTTTTCCTAAGCAGGGGATTAAGCGATGCCCCCATGGGTCTCTCGCCAATCCAGCGTCCAGCGCTCCTTTCTGTACAGTGAAGTTTCCTTGTTTATTTACGATATCACACCCCGTGATAGCAGGGACCCCATCCTCTTGTCACGGCAGCAGCCCCAGCACCTAGAGCACTATCTGGTGCTTAATAGATGTCCAGAAATATTTGTGGAAGGAAGTTCTTGGGAGAACAAACTGCAGAGGTAACACAAGGAATACAGGGAGGTGTCCAGGTGAGACAGAAGTTTCATAACAACCATTGAGTTTTTCTGTCCACCTTTAAGTGTGACAGATAAGACACCATCGAAGTTGTAACACCTGGTTTGCACAAGGGTGCACCTTAAGAAGGAGCTGGGCTATGAACCGGCGAGGTCTCTCTAGCTGTTTCATGTTTTATTCCCTTTCCAGTTGCAAGTGTCTCTGAGAATTTGAGACCCTCAGAAGCTTCTGAATGAACCACCCGCCCAGCCCGCCCAGGAAGCTCTCCTTACATTCCAGGGGTTAAATACGCATTAGGTTTATTTTAATCAGGAATAAATACATGATTTAGCAAAACTTAATGCTTCCCACCTAGAAATTCCCCCAAGGCCTCCCCACACGTTCCACCCGCGTGAGTCACAACGGAAAATAGCACGTAAGACACTGTACGAACATCTGGAGTGGGAAGGTCACTCTGCCTTATGGCGGATGTCAGCGTCCACAGCGTCACATTCACTTCCTGTACGCTGGCCGATCCCTTTGCGGCAGCCTCTGGGGATTGTGGAGGAAACCGCAAATGTCTTCTTGTATAAACACTCTGGAATCTGATGATACGGAAGATCATGTAAACTCATATACACATACCACGAGTGCAGTGATTTCAGAGGTACGGAATGCGTGTGGTGGACAGACAGACTTCTCCTCTCGGGTAGCGAGAGATACCACATCACGTGTACCCATCCTTCCCCTGAACCCCTTTGCAAAGGGGAAAATGAGTCACAGCTTCATCTGCAGCCTCCTGCCTCGCAGGGTCCCGGGGTGGCCTGGAGACACAGGCTTCTCTAGAGCTGCACCGACTGCGTCTCTCTACCATCTCTTAAATGACGCAGAGAGAATGGAGCCCCTCCAACTCCCATCTTTCCTGGAGCTCAGCACTTTTATTCATGTGGATGCCAGACCCTCCTTAGAATAAAATACTAGATGAGTTGAATTCTTTAGAACTTATCAACTTCCTTTTTTTTTTTTTTTCAAAAAATCCAACCATTCTGACTCCTCAGTCCAGCTGAGACTTCCACTCTGTGAAGGTTGAGCTGAAACGTAGGCTCCTGGGTCACCCTAACATGACCTCTGTCCCACCCGAAGCCAGGAGCTGACTTCTGTGTCCCCACCCCACGTGCACAGCATTTGTTTGTACCTGTTTCTCCCTGTCCATGCACGACTGCCTCTGCCGGGGCCTGGGGCTCAGTCATATCTCTCTCTCTCTCTCTCTCTCTCTCTCTCTCTTACTTTTTCTTGGGGGGGATTGATGGCATACATGGGACGTAGCACAGTGCGTCTTCAGGCAGTCCCGAATGAACCACTGATGCATTAATCGAGGTGTGAACCTCCGCATGCCCCCGAACTCTCTCTCTGGGCCGCAAAGCGGTGGCTGGGACGTGGTATAAGCTCAAGCAGTTCCAGGCCCCGCATCGTGCGCCCCTGCCAGCAGCCTCCCCCTCTCCTGTTTGCCTTGCCCCCGGCCCAGGTAGGGAGGCCATCTGACTAATACATATGTGGCTTTGGGACCAGCAGGGCAAAGAGATCTCCTGATTCAGGGCTAGTTAGGAAGGTTAATGTTTAGTGTCACTGAGTCCCCTTGAAGAGAGAAGACGTGTACTGAAGGTCTCTTTGTGGATAGGCTAAGAGAGTTCAGGTACCAGACCAATTTGCAAACCCAGACATTTGGCCGGGACACAGCATTTAGCTCATCGTCTTCTCAGGTGTTTCTCATTGAGAAGTCTTCTCTGTGAGCTTGGAGGGTGGCCGTCTGGACAGCTGGTTGGAGGGTGGCCCTTGTGCACTTTCTGATGCGAGGGTGTCTGTCTTTCCCACAGACACCACGGGCACACGCATACAACATACAAGCAAGGCTCTTCTGAAACACTGCCCGGTTGCATCACAAGTCAACGTTCTGTGATGTCCCAGGACTGGTCAGACACCAGGGAGGGTCTCCTGGGTCATGACGTGGATAGAGAAGGTGGGAGCGTGAGTCTCACGTAGCTGCTCTTGGCTCCTGGAAGATGCGAGGCTCCACAGGGGCCAGGGAAGCGTGCCTTTCTGTAGGGGCCCAGGTGAAAGTCCAAACCTCTGTTCCTCTGGGCACATGGCGAGGCGTCTGCTCTCTGGCTAGTCTTCAAAGTAGGGGGGCGATGAGAAGAAGGAGCTCTTCCTCTTGCTTCCACTGTACATTAGGGAGATGCTCTTCTTCTTGCGGTCCAAGGGGGCGCTGTCATCGCTGGTCAGGGACAGGTAGGAGGCAATGCTTTCCCGAAGGCCGTAACTGAAAAGGGACTCATCCACGCCGAGTGGGTTCCCTGCTCCCTCAGGGTCATCCTGAAGTCTGTGAGTGGGGAGACAAGGGAAGGGGCAGAGGAAAAAAAAAAAGAGAGGGACATAGAGGGATGGAGGGCCAGAGAGTGAGAAGAGGAAGAAAAAAAAAGATCCTGGTTAGCATTTCTCTAATTTACTTTCTAATTCTACTGCTTACATGTGTGGCTGTGTGATCTTAGGTAAATCACTTAACCTCTCTGAACTACCATTTCCTTAAATGGCTAAAATGTCTAACTGCAAATTTTAATGAATATTTTTATGATATTTATAAGGAGGAGCAGTTTGATTTATTTCCCGGGCAGTTCTGACCTCTAGTTTTCTTTGAACTTGCCAATGGGATGTCTAGATCAGCATTCAGTGAGTAAGACCACCCACCAGTCCGCAGCCACACGGACCCCTGAAATGCAAACGCTGACACTCAAAGAAAGCAACTCAGTGGAAGATGTTTTTGCCTTAAAAAAATGATGCCACCTCAGGATTTTGCTGGTACATTTCAACTTCCTGAGTGAGTTTAAAATAATACTAAATTTATACAAGATTTATTGTACATTACTTTCTGGGATCCTAACAATTAGAAAAACAAAGATGGTATCTTTCAGTTAGAAAATATCCTGCTAACATTGAATGGGGGCTCGGGAAATGTTTGCAGAACTGGGGGGCTGGGGACCCTGGCAGGAAGTGAGGCCACCTGCCACGTGAGGCCTGAGACTGCTCTGCCTCCCAGGGGACAGGGGGACTCCAGGAGTCTGTGCCCACTCAGCGTGCCCTCTGTCACATTTCAGCAAGGCCAGCTATAACTGGCCCCGGTTTCCATGCGCCAGGCTCCCGTATCCATGGAGGACACCCCCCCCACCCACCCACCCACACACAGAGACACCGCACCTGGACACCCTCTTCCAGTCCAGGGTCTTCTGGCGCAAGGTGATGGGGGAGTCGGTGGCTCTCACTGCAGGGGTAGCTGAGCTCTGAGTGAGGCAGGGCGTGGTCAGCACGCAGCAGAGGCCATCAGCCACCTCTGAGGAGGGAAACAGACCGCTGGTCAGTGACGCCGAGGTGCTGCAGCCGGCGTGAGGAGTGGGGCTGAGGGGCCATCCGGCAGAGCTCCATCAATGTCGGTGAAGCTCTTGTGTGTGGGTCGGTGGGGGAATGGGGGAGTGCTGTGTACAACACTGATTTTCCCAAAGCATACAGAGCAGCATTTAATACAGCATGGTGGGCTAGACACGCATGCAGAAAGAAAGGAAGGTGAAAGAAACAAAAAAGATAGGGAAGGAAGAGAGAGGAAGAAAGAAAGGAGGGAGGGGAGAGGAAAGCAAGAGAGAAAGAGGAGAGGAGGAAGTAAAGACAGATCCAAAAAGATAAAAGGCACAGAAAAGGAGGGGAAAAACAAAGACTCAGGGTAAAAGAGAGAAAGGGGAAGAAATAAAAAGTGAACAAAACCCTCTCCTCTTTACCCTAGATACTCATGCACAAAGGGCATGAAAATTAAGTCCATTTCTTCTTTCCCTCCGCTGGTATAACAGGTCTGAGATTCCAGGGCCCCTCCTCTTTCCAGGAACATTAGATGTAGCCTGCATCTCTCGGAAGCCTTCTCCTGGTCCACGTCATGGCCAGAAAGGTGGGTTCTGGCTGTGCTCTACATTTCCATAAAGGGGGCAAATTCTGAGTGGGCTTCCTCTGGCTACGACCCCATGGCTCTCGTGTCACAAGACAATGGAGTGGCCGGCCAAGGGTGCCGGGTGCTGCTGGCCTCCAGAGAGACACGCCGCCCTGGCTCGAGCGAACCCATCCCCAGGTTTTAGGAAGCACGTTACAGCAATCGGTGTCTCCACCTCCCATCTTACTTATGGAGCTCCGGGGGTGACCTTGCTGAAGAATGAAGAGAAATTGTAGCGAGGAAGCAAGCCCAGGCTATTAGAGGGTGGCTGTCAGTAACACTTTGTTCCGGCGTTCAGTCTGCCTTTCACCGCTGTCCCACACCAAGAAATGTGCGTCTGGCCCCCGAGGTCAGAGGGGGCTAGTTGGGTGTGAATCTGCAGTAACTGCCTGTCATGGGTCGGGAGCTGCAGTGGCCTCCTGGGTTAGCGGGGGAGGTGCTGAGACGTAAAGACTGGAGAAGTTGGTGGCATCACACAGCCCAGGTGGGGGACTTTGAGACGGACCTGCCTTAGGAAGGTTGATCCTTCCGGTGAAAAAGAAAGGTTGGCAAAGAGAAAAGAAACTAGTGCGTGCAAGCCCATGACCTTAGCCCAGTGCTGAGCTACCCCGTCACGCGTCATCTCAGCGAGGCCCATGTCACTGAGCAGTCAGGACAGTGAGACCCAGTTTGGGGAATGAGGAGACTGAGAATCCTGGGGTCAAGTCACCTGCCCAAGGGCACAGAAGTGGGACCCGAACTGCCTCATGGACTCAGAACCAGGCAGCTGTTCCAAAAGCAGCTCATTGCCTCCAAAGTAGAGAAGAAACGAGTCCTGTGCGGCCTCTGGGGCCTGGACACGCTCGTCTGATCCTCCCCCATCTATGGAACTCTCTAGAATACTCATTCCTCTCATACCTTTCAGCTCCAACTGTACATTCAAGGGTCCCCTTCTCCCTCGCCTGCATTTTTCTGGCCCTGTTTTAACTGCATTCACGTCCCACCCTCTCTGTTCTGTCCATCACCACCGCACACAGGACACTTCAGATGCCAGACACTTCACACGCATGATGTTTAGGGGGTCCTAACGACAACCCCATAAGAGGCATTTTCATCCCTGTTTTATAGATGAAGAAACTGAGGCTTCAAGATGTGAGGTCATTTGCCCCAGAGCCCCAGGGTAATGAGTATAAGCAGCCCCTTCCTGCACAGCTGTTCTGACACTGTGCCTCGAGGAAGACTCCGGCGGGAGGTGAAATTGGCCATGCTGTTTCCACGTTGGGGTCCTGGGGGGCACAGGAAGCATTTCGGGGTTTCGGGTCTTTGTCAGTTACTCGCAGGGGCGAATGGATGACTGCAATCTGCTGACTGATGCAGCGGCTGGCAGGCAGTCCTGGAAGGGCTGTCCCATGCTGTGACTCGTGCTTGGGTGACCCCGGCCTGGAAGCTGCGCGGACCACCCTGTGTGGGACATCTTTGCTGGGGTGGCATCCTTTTCGTGTTTGCTTTTGCCTATGCAAAACTTACGGTCTGCACACCTCTCGTATGGTTGTTATTAAAAGCCAAATACCACAACCAATCTTTACTCATAATCAGTAAAAGCTGACTGTTTCCAGGACTCCCTTCCTCTTTCATTTTTAGCCAAGCTGCTAGGTTTTCGGGTATCACAGAGATAATACTTGTTATCATTTAGTTTGCACCCGCTGCGTGCCAGGCTGTGATGCCCACAGGACGTGAATGATCGTGTTCAGCAATCATTACAACCGGGGGCTGTCTGCGTCCACCTTCTGTGAGTGGGGAGCTGAGTCCAAAAGAGGTAGGGGGTTTTGGCCAGGGCCCCGCAGAGTCCACATCTGAGCTCAGGCCTGCGTCCCCCATGCGGCCACACCTCCTTCATGACTGGCACTTCTCACAGGCCAGGTGTGATGACCCAGGTCCTGTGGACTCCTCCTTTCTCCTTGAAACACCCTTCAAGACCCTGTAACCTAAATATCCCGGGGGGTGTGAGGTCGGACCTCCTGAACCTGTAAGGGGGAAGACACTAACAGAGGGAAAGCAACTTCCTCTCTTTCTCCATACCCAAGGGAAGGAGGGGGAAGGGGTCGCCCCAGGTGAGGGACAGTAGGAGCCCTAGTACCTGGCATGCACTAACTCTATGAATCATGCAGTACCCTGAGGGAGGAACGATTAGCATCTCTATTACACAGAGGAAAAGGAGGCGCAGAGTTGAACAACTAGCCCAAGGTTGCCCAGAAGGTCTGGGATATGAACACAGAAGTTCCAGACCCAGCGTTTAGAAATGTAGCCAACTTTTCATTATTTATCCCTTTCCCCTAAGGTAAAAGTCCAGCTCCAGACCTGGCATTCGGGTCTTTCAGTCTGGCTCAGATTTCCTCATCTAACTCCACACTCTCTCATCACCTCCGTCAAAATCCTCACTCTGCTTCTGCCGTTTGGGCAGATGGCCCTATCCTGGTCTGCGTGGAACATTTTGACCTCTCTCCTGGGTCCAGGAAGGGCACATGAATGAATGAAGCACAATCCTTGGTCTTTAAGAGCTCGTTGGGAAATGCAGGCCAGAACACAGTTAACGAGGCCTCCAGGCAGAGTGAGCAGAGTTCTAAGAACCGTGGCATCTGCTAGAGCAGAGACTCAACACTTGAAGGCCGAGGAGGATTCTGACTTGCAGAAAAGGGGAAATGAGTTGCATCTCAGAACAAATCCCCAGAGGCCTGCAAATGCATGGTCCACTTCAGGAAGTGCCAGCTGTCTGTGGCTGTGAACACAGGGGCGTCCTGACTGCTTTCATTCACAGGCAGAGAGAGGGCGAGCATGACATCAGCTGCGTTTCACGTACTTAGGCGGCATTTGCAGGCAGCCTGGTTTAGCCTGAAATTCACAGTCTGAACAAGAAAAGAGCATATGGAGCAGGCAGCAGGGGCAGAGAGCAAAGTGCATCTCCTGGCATGTACGTGACCCAGGAGCACTGTAGGTGGAGGGAGCCCCAGGACAGTTAGCAAAGGGGCCCCATAGACCGGTCCTGTTGGAGCGTTTCTTACCAGAATAGTGATTCACCAGGTCCTCCAGGCACTGGAAGGTGAGCCTCGGTGAAATGTAATACCAGTTGTTCGGCAGGCGGAAGATCCGGTAATGCTTTACCTGCCGATGTCTCACTGACAGAGAGTAGAAACCTGCAGGACACAAAGGACGATCAGTGGCTTCCACGTGAACCCACCCGAGGGCGACTGGCTAAGGAGCCCACCACCACCGAGGCAGAGAGACTTGCTCGGCTTTGGGACACAGTGGTGGTACACAGGCACGCCCTCTGTGGAGCAACAGCCGCAAGTACCCCACCTGTGCAGGCGTGGCTCCCACTTTAGAGACCACGTGACACTTCAGGAGCCACCTTGCATGAAGCGTATTGCAGGACAGGTTTTTGAGCACATAGGCCTCATCTTTGACTTGTGAAGTTACCACATGGGGTGTTTCCACATCCTGGTCTGGGTCCTTTGGCTGGATTAAGTGGTTAGGGTTGTAGGGTTGCTGCAGGGCGGGATCTGCCTGGGCTCATCCTTGGGTTCTTCCCGAGTACACTCTCTAAGTTGTCCCTACTGCCATCTCATCCCTGTTCCCCCAGTGCCACCACCCCTTTGAGAGGGCCTCATAGTGATGCCCCTGTTTTCTCATCCCAGCTCCCTTTGACTTAAGCTTGGTGTTCTTGGAAATTTGGAAAAAGTGGCAGCTGAGGTGTTTTTCCAGGTCTCCCTAAGAAATGTGTAAAGTGCCTTCTTTCTCCCTAAGCATCGTTAAGAGTCGTGACCCGACATAGGTTAGTGAGAGCAGAACCCTGGGTGGGCGCCGCACCTCTCCTAGCCTCGACTGGCCCTTGTGGAAAGTTGGAGGGTTGACTGAGGGCATGTTTAGGAGCCCTTCCTGGGCTGTATTCTGGCGGGGGGGGAGGGGAGACCTGGGGTGAAAGGGTCAGAAGGTGGAGAGAGCGGAAGGTACTAGGTTTTACCGAGTCTTTGCTGCTTGTACTGGCCTGGGCTCTGCTGTCTCTGAACAACATCTCCATGAGTTCTCAGAAAGACCTGGGGAGGTGTTACCCCCACCTACTTTAGAGATGGGGAAACTGAGGCTCAGAGCCCCTGGCTGACATGGACAGAAGTAGGGAGCATGGAACAGCAGACCTGGGGTTGGACCCCTGTCCTGAGTAGCCCTCTGGACTAGGAGCTGAGGGGCATGTCTAGCTTGGCCCAGGCCTGCCCTCTGAGTGGACCCCACATGTGTCTTCCGGTAGTATCAACGGGGACTTGAAGTATGGCGGGTAGGCTGAAGGGGGCAGGTGGAAACTCATGAGAACTTTGCATACCCAAGGGAGCAGAGCCTGCCGCCCCACCCGGCCCAGCTGCAGCTCTGCCCATCGACAGCTTTATTTTTAGATCAATTCAGGTGCCTCAGGCTGGGCTCTCCCTGCCCTGGCCACCCCAGCTTAGAGGCTCTGGGTCTGGGTCCCCAGCTTGAGGCCCCTGGGGCATGCACAGGAAGCTTGCCTTCATTTTGATCTCGCTCTCCTCCAGCACATAAGGTTTTTGAGGGGAAAGTTGTTACTGGATTTTATTACGTATCTGTTGTGTCTGCTTCCCCAAAGTAAGATTGCTGCTCATTTTGGTGAAGGGTCCCGGCACCAAGCCGCTCTGATGCTTAATAGGTGCTGGAAAAATACTCTCAGATGCAGTGTTTCCTCTTTTTTGATAGCGAGTGTGCGAGATGCAGGCTAAGAACTGGAAAATATCTTCTATATTTAAGTGGTTGTTGTTATTCTTACTTGGTCTTGGAAAGCCCAGGCTGTTAAGTGTCTGGCGCCTGCTTAAGTGCCTATACTACATCCCAGATGCTGTGCACTTTCCTCTCGTTAATCCCATGTGACAGGTAAGGGAACCTGGGCTTAGAGAGAGGAGGCGACTTCTTAATAATTCGTGCAGCTGAAACTAGATTGGGCACCCTTGCTCTGAACACGGCAAAGCCCTGTCATGTCATTTTTGCTGAGTCACTTAATGTGTAGGATGTAAGGAAATTGTAATGACAAAGATCAGGGTGAGTACATAAGAGTCTGTGTCTGCTTGTTCCGATTCTTGAAGATACCTGATTTCATTGTTGGGCACAGAGGGAACGAGTACTGGGGTCTCCTGTGTAGCAAGACCAGCACAAATATATTATATTCGAATCACTCCACCACCTTACAAGGGAGGGGCTTTCTTCCTGTTTCACAGATGAGAAAACTGAGTTCAGAGAAGTAAATGACCCACCCCAGTGTCAGAGCTTGAGAGTACAGGTCAGGTCTAGTCCAAAGCCATACCCTCTCTGCCCAGGTGCTGCCTACACCTGGCGTTTGTTTTTCTTCTCAGTTGATGGGAGGAGTTGGCAGGGCCTAAAAGGGGTCCAGGTCCCCACTATCTGGGTCTAGTCCCCTCGCTTTGATGCTGGCCTCACTGGCGGTGTGTGGTCTGCCAGTAGCTCACCACATCGGTTTGATTTGCACGCTTCATGGGAGGAGGGAAGATGAGCCATTTAATGAGTGAGTTAGCCGGGAGCCCAACCTGCTGGTCTGACCTGAGCACGGAAAGATGCATTGGAGGTGCTCACCTTTCTTCGTCTCACTCTCTCTGATCATGAAGGAGCCAATCTTTGTGTCAGGCAGCTGCAGCAGCTCCTCGGCCTTGTCTCTGCCCAGCCCTTCAAACAGCCAGCTGGGAAGTAGGAAGACAACCATGAGGATGCGGAGCAAACCCTCCCCACAAAAGACAGGAGGGTTCAGGCAGTTAGATTGAGGGCCAGTTAATGTAAAACTGTTGGGATTGAAAAGGCGAGGGCGATGGACTCTTCACTAGTTCATTCATTCATACTTTCAATCTTTCAAATAAAATTCCTTAGTCCCTGCTGCATGTCAGGTATCACATTGAGTAATGAGGACACAAAGACGCATAAAACAGCGACTGCCCTGGCTGGGGTGGCTCAGTGGACTGAGTACCGGCCTGTGAACCAAAGAGTGGCCAGTTCAATTCCCAGTCAGGACACATGCTTGGGTTGTGGACCAGGTCCCCAGTGGGGGTGCATGAGAGGCAACCACACATTGATGTTTCTCTCTCTTTCCCCCTCCCTTCCTCTCTCTCTAAAAAAGACAATAAACAAAAAAGCAGCTTTCTTATCTCCTTTCGCAGGTGCTGCCTGGACCGGGCCTGTTCTGTGTTAGGTAGTCTATAAGCAGTCTGAAACTTGACAAGGTGCCTATTCGGTAGTTCCTCTAACATCTCCCTCCCTTACGATCTAGCCACCTGGCCCCTTCCCCATGAGGACAGGGACTCTGGCTGTCCTTCGGGGTTCCGTCTTTATGTCCAGGTTGTCGAGTTTGGCGTATGTTTGTGAATGAACGAATGGACACAAGAAAGAAAGAAAGAAATGGTGGTGCCTCGTTTCATTAACTTAACAATCACCATTTGACATTTGTTGTATTTCCTTCTTGCCTTTTTTTCCCAACCTATTTTAAATACAGTTGTCATCACTCTGCGTTCACATGTGTTTCTTGCTTTTTTCCCTTAAAGAAAAGCCATTGTAGAACAGTAACCAGCTTGCCCGTGGAATGTGCACCTGCTGTAGGAGGGCCGGCACTTCTGAGTGCATTTCGGGAGCAGCTCTGTGCACAAAGCAGTCTGTGTTCCCAGCGAACGGGCCCTCCTCGCTCCTGCCGCAGGGCAGGCCTGGCCGGGTCTCCGTGTGGGAGGAAATGCTTTGTTAGCAGCTGGCTGGTGTGTGCTCAGAAGCATTTGTACATCCTTTTTTTTTTTTTTTTTTAAAACCACTTGCTGTGCTTTGGTGAACGGACCCTGGCTTTTAATCCGTGGGTCAGAATTAGGGCACGATGTGGCAAACATTAATGCTCTACTGTTTCTTTCCCTCTCTCACTCCCCGCGGCACGCAAGCTGGTCACTGGAGGGGCCAGCTCAGTGCTCCTGAAGCCCCGTGTGTGGGAAGACCCACAGACCTAACATCAGGTCCCGTTTATTTATGTACTGGGCTTTTGTTGTTAAGATTATGATTGTGCCAGAATAGGCCAAATAGTTGAACTATTCCTTAGTTCTGCAGAAAGTTTTAGTTCAACAATTTTAGTTTATGTGACAAACGTTCATCCTTCCAAGTCCTGGCATGAAATTCCGCTTACAAAAATGAAGACAATGACAGTAGCCACATATGCCTAGTAAGTATGCGCCACATACCATATCAGGCATTTGAAAACTAATCCTCATATCAACGCAGTAAGACAAGTGTATTATCTCTCTCTGTCACCGATGGGGATGCTGAGGGTCAGAGCGATTACTTTGTCCAAGTTCCTCCATGTCAGCAACCACTAGAGCTTGAACTGGAATGTGTTCTTCTGGGACATCCCATTTCATGACCACTGCACTGCACTGCCTCTCCGCCTATGCGATATTTTAAGGACATTTACTGCATCGGCTGGACCAGAAGCTCCATACAGTCGTGATTACATCTTGCTCATCTGGCTTCCTCACCAGCCCCAGGTCCTGCCTGCACTCAGCACCTCAGCTTCAGTGTCAGGGTGTTGAGGCAGGTTCGCTAAAGGAATGAATGGATCAGTGACACCGAGGACCGAGGAGAGTCACGTGACTCGCCTCGCTTGCAGAACATAACTCTGGGAGCAGCTGCTGCCCTGTTCCTGCTTGCCCGCGTCCTCCCGAGCACAGGAAAGGCTTTGGTTCTCGTGATCGAAATCAGTAATGCTGCAAGTAGATGCGCTCAGTGGTGTTCTGCAGGGTGTTCGGGCAGTCTTCCGCCTCATCCGGGCAGCGTGTGGCATGCAAAGTCCTTCCTGAATCCAGTTATTTCTGGACCCCTCCAAGTAAAAATAATCCTTCCTTCTTTCCTTCCTTCCTTCCTCCCTTCCTTCCTGGTGTACACTTCTTTGCCAACATCTGACCTCGGTAGCTTGACAGATGTGGAGACTGTGGCTCAGGAGGTTATGTAACTTTTCCAAAACTCCCGCATGGACGTTGGGGAGCTGAGCCACACACATCCCAGCCCAGGCTCTTTGGCCTCCACAGCCACCCTCCAGGCGGCAAGGCCTCTCCCACACAACTGCAGGGCACAGCGGTGTGCGTGGTTCCTCATCCTCCACGCCTGATTTTTTTTTTTTAAGTCTGCTTGATTATCCGTTTGCCAGGTTGGATATGTGACTGTTTTTGGTGCTCAGTGTTCTCTGCATGATTTGGTAAGAACATAGCTGATGTGTACCAAGTGCTTACGGTAGTGCCAGGCATGGTTCCGAGAATTATCCATGCATGGTCCCATCTCCTTTTCCTAACAGCCCTATACTTTGGTCACATTATTCTGTATTATTATTTCTATAATTCTGTATTATGACCGCTAGTTGACAGGCAAGGAAAGGAATCTCATGCACAATCTTGAGTGTCTTGCGTACTGTCACAGCCAGTGAGGGACAGAGGCAGGATTGGAACCTAGGCAGACTGACTTAGCCATGGTACTGACTGCGTCCCTGCTTTTCCTCGGTGTTAATTGCCACGTGCCAGCAACGCCAACTTAGAGCTGGAAGGTCTAACCCCCTTTGTCCTACTGATGGGGCCACTGAGTTTTAGATAGTGGGAGGGGCTGGCCCAAGGTGGCACCCTTCCCTATGAACTGAATTGAGAGTAGAAATGACTTTCTCAAACCAATGCCTCCCTTTCCACTCTCGCAGGCTGGAATCCCTCTGGGTGCACTTATGAGTCATTGGCATAAATATCATGCTGTATTGATGGTACTCGAGACATGTACTCACCCGTGGTAAACTCTGGCCACACATATCCCAGGAATATAACTCTCTCGGCCAGTGCTAAGGGAAATGGCTTTCCACCAGCCCCCTTCACTGTAAGAGCAAGAACAGGTAGGAAAGCGTCACAGCTCAATAGCAAAATGAATGAATGAATAAACAGAATAATCAGATTTAACCCGGGGTGCATTGGAACATTCTTCTTAAAGATATATCGTTGGCCACGTTGACCCAGATTTCTCCATAGGAAAAGTTAGTTTTTAAGTATATCCGCCCATTCCATACTAATTAGGAAATCTTCCCACATGCTGGCAACAGCCACCAGAGATCAGCAGCAGATGCTTCCAGCTGATGTTCCCCAACTGGAGGCTTTTAAAAAGTAAGTGTGTGCTTGTACTGACTTATACCCTGTGATGTAAGCAAGACAGTTTCACATGTCTGTGTCCATGAAGATTTAACTGAAAGGGGATTAGATCCCCTGTTTGCTCTACAGCATATTTCGAATCAGGGAGAGACAATGGGATAAAAGACAATACTAGCTGTTTGTTAGGGGCACTTTTTTCAGACTTCCGGGTCCTTCTTCCCAGGTCTGCACTGGCAACTAACAACAACACTGTGTGTGCGGTGGGGGATGAGGCTAATGTGAGAAGCAGTCTGGATCATAAAGGGTCAATTTAAATTGTTATCCAGTAGGCAATGGGGAGCCGCTGAAGGCTTCAGAACTCTGGCAGCATTAAGGAGGATAAAGCCCTAGGGCCTTCTGTATGGGCCAAACTTCTCCCCTCGCAGTAGGGCCAGGGCCCATGCGGAATTGGACAGCTATAGCTGAAACCTAACCAATTCCACCCTGCAAATCGCGTCCATCCCTCCTGAGAGTATTAAAAGTTTTTGAAAGCTAACTCACTCAGAAATCACACGCAGCTTCTCTCCTCGGCGGAATATTGGGGGGCTGATGTCAGGAGACGGGTAATCACTCAGCACGGCCAGGTAGTCGCTGTCCAGTCCTGGGGAAACAGGGACAATCGGTATTCTTTTTCACAAGGAGCTAAAGGCAGGTCCTGCAAGAGGCAGCTGCAAAGATGAGTCCCTCCTGGGGACTTTGCAGCTAGAGACACCTGACTTATTCTGAAACAGCAATTTATACAGTAGGCCCTCCTCTCTTCAGGGACAGCGGCACTGGGTGTTGGAGGGGTCCCTGAAGGTCAGGTGACCTCCTCCCATTCTCAGGCCCGCCTTGGCCCTGATGGTCTCATCTGAGGAGTCGGGACCCAGTGGTCAGGGAGCTGTGGGCATAAGATCTGCCCTCAGGGTCTGCCCCCACGTCTGCTGATTCATGTCAGTCCTACAGTGCCCCCCCAGACCCAATTTCTCAGCCTCTAAAGCGGGACTGACGACACCCCATTCCAGGGTCCTTATGAGATGAGATGGACGTGTGTGGCGGCACCTTGTAAATGACAAGGGGCTCTGCAAACATCCCTTCTTACTGTCATCGCCCTGGGTGCCCTCTGTGGGCCTTGAAGGTCCCACACGGATAACATTGTGGGGTGTCGGAGGTTAGGCTACATGAGTTCTGAGGGCCCATCAGACCCCGGAAACTGACTCTGAATCTCAATAAAGCCCCTCTTCCTTCAAGAACTTAAGGCACCACTGGGGATCTGTTTAATAGAGACTTTAGGGGCCGGGGTGAAGGAAACATTAAGTACTTTTCGTCGTCCGTGCTTTGAAAGTAATTCCGGTGAGGTTCTGAGAAGGAGAGCGCACCCTCCCAGACAGGAGCGCGGCTTACTGCAGAGGAGAGAGACAGCGAAGAGCATTCTTGTTTCACAGCCTTAGTGATTTGCCCTAATTCAGGTGCATTGGACTCAGGGTCCCATTGGGGTACCTTACAAATCATCAAACACAGTACCATATTTTTCGGACTGTAAGATGCACTCCCCCCTGCCAAATTTGGGAGGAAAATGGGGGTGCATCTTGTAGTCCGAATGTAGCTTACCTGGCTTGCTGTGGGTGGTGGGGGGCGAGTAGAGCGGGGTTTTTTTTTCCTATTTTCCTCCTCTAAAACCTAGGTATGTCTTATGGTCTGGTGTATCTTATAGTCTGAAAAATACAGTAATTGTTTGCTATGACGTTTATCACTCCATCGTTGGCTGGGCATCAGAACTCAGAATTTTGGGTAACGTTTATTCATTCATCGGCAATTACTCACTGAGGGCCTCCCATAGGCCAAGCATGATGGACATAGCAAATCAAGGCTCCCTGCTCTGATGGAGCCCACATTCTAGACTCTTCTAAAGAACACACAAGTAACGGTAAGAGAGGGGCCATTCCCGGCCCCGTTCACCCAGGAAAGTCTGGAGCATCCAGCACTCAGGCATGGCAGCCTGGGTGGCCCGAACAGGCCACTTTCTAGGATCCAGTCACCCCCAGGCAGGCCAAGTGAACAGAGAGCTTAAGTACTAGAACAGGTAAGAAAGGTGAATGAGGTTTTTTTGACACAGGATTTGTTTCCCAACTGATAAATGGATGAGTCACTTGGGGAAACTGAGTTGCGGAGAGTGAACGTCACTGGGTAGGCGATGGAAACCGAAAGTGATTCACGGTGGCAGTGGTCACGGAAAGGGGTCCGGGCCTTGTGACAAGGAGCAGTGTCAACGTGGAAGGGCTGACCCAGTGAGGCCTCTGACCTGCCCTGAGCCTGTGGGGACACCTCCTTCATACTTCGTGCTGCCGAATTAACTAAAGGGGCCCTTCTGCAGTGTGTAGCCCAGACCCCGCCCCAGAAATCAGAGGCAGTGCTGAAGTGTGTGTGTGTGTGTGTGTGTGTGTGTGTGTGTTGGGCTTGAAGGCAGAAAAGTCCTGAGTTCTAATAAGAGGTGGGTCCACACTTGGTGGGGCATGAAGCATATGTAAATTTGGAGGTCCTCTTTAAGAAAAAGAATGTGAAATTGCAAATACAGAATTTGGGACAGGCCCCAGGGAGGTGCCCTGCCAGTGAGGGGGCCTAGTGCACACGGTTAGTGCGGCTTCCCAGTCACTCTGCCCCGATTCGGAGGCCAACTATTCCAGTCCGAGTGTGGACGTGTCCTCCCCCGCGCGGGCCTGGGCTAGTCTGGGAAATGAGGGTCTGGAAACGGCCTTCATGGTGGAAATGTGGACAGGTGGGCCCAGATGCGAGCAGACCACCTACTGACTCTTCTGGAGCAGAGTGACAAGCACGTGCGTCTTTCTCAACTGGCCAGTTTCCGAACCCTCCGAGCTTGTGCCCTTTGCCCAGGATACGCCCTGCTCCTCCCTCTCTCATTCCTCCCACCTCCGTCCACTCAAAGCCTCCTCCCAGAGGGCAGGCTTTCCTGCTATACCCCTCTCGCCCCCTCCCTCCCCCACTTTTCCTTGGTGCAATTACTCCAGGTCAGGTCATAGTTTTGGATTTCTGTAACTATCAGGGGTGTGACCGTGAAGCGCAGAAGCAGCTGTCTGGTGGCCCCTGGCCCAGCATCGTGCTGCCTGTACCGTCAAGGATGCTGAGGCAGGTTTATCGAATGACAATGGGGAGAGGCGCCTGTGTTACTGGGTCCCTCTTATCTGCCACTGTTGGTAAACCAAGCAGGAGAAGCAGTGTGGTGCGCGGCCGCCACAGAACCAGCCCTTGTGAAAGACGAGTGTCGACAGGAGAGCCCTGGCGTTTGTTATCTGTGCACGTAAGAGAACCTTGGCCTAGAGCGTGTGTCTGCGGACAGGCTGAGGCTTTGATCTCTGCTCCAGAGTAAGGCTGTGAAACAGAACAACCGTCTTTCCCAACGTCAGAGTCAGAAACTAGCAGAAACAAAAACAAAAGCAAAACCCCTTTATAAAATCAATGGTTCCAATGGGGGGTTGGTGAAGAGGCTTAAGGGGCTGGAGTGTTTCAGTTTCGCAGGATCAAAGGTGAGTTTCCCGTGGAATTTCCCATAATAACGATGTGTTTATGGTTATAATGCCTAAACATCAGTCAGATCAATCTTTCACCGGGGCTTTTGCTTAAAGGTAATCGCCTTCGCCTGGCCCTTTGCAAGAGATCAGACCCACCCTGTCATCTTGTCACCAGCGTCAGAAAAACTGTAGACAGACAAGGGAGAAGGCACTGGGGTTTTGTTAGCAGTTCTGATAGAAGGGCGGCCCTCCTCTGTGCAGTCAGGTGGCGGGACCCCACCTAAGTCATCCCTGAGCTGTGGGCCCTGCTGCACAACAAGTGCGACTGGGACACTTAAGTGCGCTCGTCAGGTTCCAGTGTATTGTCACGTACTCCTGGAGCCCCCGGAGAGCGGGCATTGGAATTGAACCAGATCAATGAGTGACCTGGAGGAGAGCTGGGGAAGCCGAAGGGATTATTGCAGAGGCAAGATAAGACCACACATTAAGTGACGAAATACATGCCAGGAATGAAAAGAGAAATCCAGAGAGAATTTTCAGGGGAGAGAGTGGGCTCTGAAATCAGTCAGACCTGTCTTAGATTCTACCTCTGCCTCTTAATAGCTCTGTGATTTGGGAAGAGGTTTATTTTTAACTAATCTGAGCTTGATCTCTGTATGTATAAAAATGGGAAACATCAAAACTGCCTCGCACAGGCGGGTCGGGACCCAAGAGCCAGCACGTGCCAGGAGCCTGCCTCCGTCAGCGGCCGCCAGCGTCGTTCGTGCGCGATGGGGGTGGGTTACCATTCCGCAGTCCTGGACCCATTTCGGGCCACGGCAGCCTGCATTCTCAAAAGCCTCTTAGTCATGCACATTTTAAAATATTCTTATCTGCTAAAAACAAACTCCATGTGGTGAGAACAGAAGACGAAATTCAAAACACCAAATATTTGCTGATAGCTTAACTCAAAAATGAGTCAGACCGAACAAAATGTTCAAAAGTGTAAAAATAGAAAATGAATCCAAAAAAGGAAGGAAACCCAGGCAGAACTTACCAGCCACAGATATTATGAGGTCAAAAATGACAGCCCCTCCTTTTTATTGCATTGTTATTTCTTGGAGCATTTTACTATTTCTTTGTAAATGCTGAAAACCTTTTAGTAGATCTCGTGTACAATCGTCCAGCAAAAGCAGGCACTCATTAGGGAACATCTATTCTCATTGAAAGAGTGAAGAAACCAAGGCTGAGGGAGTTTTAGTAACATGTCCAAAAGATTAGGAAGATTGCTAAATTGATGGTCATGTCACAAAGCCACATAGCTCTCCTTGGCGCTGCATTACCAGGTTCCCCCAAGTTAACACTTGATCCTTGACAAGTTGGGACAAAGGCTGGGTTAAACGAGGCGTCAGAATTGGCACAGCAGCTCAGGGAGTCGGTGGGCAAGGACGGAAAGCCAGAGATTTCAGCTTCTGCTCGTGCCTTCCTTGAGTCACGCCCAAGCTCACAGCCTCCGGAGGGGTCAGAGCAGGCCTTACTTTTTGTAGCTTTTCCAGGAAACACACGCCATTAACCAATCAGACAGGGCTGGGCAGGCTGGCCTGAGAGAAGGTCAGCGTAGTTCTCGTGGTCACCACAGAGCACAGGCTGTGCCTGTTTGTCCCATCCCGTGGTCTGGAAAGTGAGACACAGTTGTCTAAAAGCTGTTTTCTCTCCAAAGCCTTGGTTCCTCTATCTGTTAGGTGGGGCTGATTGGGCCGAGCAGGCCCTAAGTTTCTTAGATGCCACAGCAAGGAGGTGGAGAGACTTGCCTAAGAACTGGTGAGGGGCACACACCTGGTAAGTTGAGTGCCCCGTCTCAGAACCAGGTGACTATCGGCAGAGAATACAGATGGACTCTGCTGTCCCCCACCAGCGCCTCCTGTCCCAGATGAGTGCTACCCGCCCTGCCCCTCACTCCCCAATGTTCTTCTGCCTGTCGGCTTCCTTAGGAAACCTTTAGCCCCGTTCCATCAGTGTGAACTTGTGGGTGTGACGGACTTGCCCTCTTTTGATCACACCCATGAAGTGCACAGTGGTGTAAATGATCACAGCCCACCTCAGCCCACCTGATGTCCCAGCAGCAGGGTGAGTCGGACCCGCTGGGAAATCCAGATCTAGTCAGAGACCGGATGTAGCCTCCTGCCTATCTGTGGTGTCCCTTGCCAGGGCTCTGCCATTAAATCTGGGAACCATGGTCTGCCTCGCTCTAGAGAGCACCCCTCCCCTCTCAGGACCCACGAGCACCTTGAAAGTCCGTCCTTGTCCTCTCCTGGCCTATTGGGGTGAAGGGAGGGAGTCTAAAGCGAGGCTATCTAGCTTCCAATCCCAGTTGTCCACTTCTGAGCTGGCCTTAGGCATGTAATTGAACCTGCTTGTGCCTCAGTTTCCTCAACTGCAAAGTGGAGAGGATAGTGGGGATGACCAGCTGCAGCCATCGTGACAACTAAGACTCGCTGTGGGGAAAGCACCTGGAATCGTGTCTATAGCATTATGGGCCACAGGTAACTCTGATTATCCCCGTGTCACAAGTGAGGACAGAGAACACGGCAGAGACAACTGCGGAATCCATCTCTCGTTCGGTGTCTGTGTAAGGGCTGCTCTAAAAGCTAGGTCCGGGGTCTGCGGCTTAGGGGTTCAAGATGCACCCAGCGGCTCGTGAGCAGCTAAGTGTGCCGCTCCCACCCACTGTCACTGGGTTCTGATGGGCAGCCTGGGGTGGGGCCCGGGAATCCGCATGTGATGGCTTCCCAGGGGATCCAAGGCCAGGTCTGAGGACCACTCCCTGAGACGTGCCAGGCTGGGTCTGAGACTCCCCTGCCCCCTTCTTCCTACCCAGAACCCCGCCCGCCCCTTTTTCCACCAGGGCAGCGCCTTCAATGCTATGTAAATACACTGCTTAGCATGTTTCCATCCTTGCCTAGAAGGGGGTCTGCACAGCAGCAGCTGGGGTGGCAGCTCCCCGCCCCACTCCGTCAGGGAGGCCTCACTTTAGGTCGGGCCGTACGAGGGTGAGAACAGACCGGGGGTACAAGACCACAGCGATGAGACCGAACTGTCTCTGTAAGATGGAAATGCCCCGTCTCCCCACGACACGGGTGTTCCCTTGTTCTGTTCCAGTCTGTGCCGCCTGCGTCTGACACAGAGCAGGCGTCTGAAATAGGTGTAGAACGGTAGAGGAAAATGAGCCATTCAGGACGATTGGCAGACAAGCATGGAGTCCTCTGTTCTACCGCTTTACAATTTTCTGGGGGGATGGCCTTTTTCAGACGCAGCCGTATGCAATCAGATAACCCCAAATGGAGTTGAAAAAACAGGGCTTCCACCCACATTTGTCAGCGAGCTCCTTCATGCCGTGCTATGGCCCGTGAGGGAGGGATCGTTGTGACCTTTGAGAGCTCCATCCCGCCACGTGGGAGGCTGAGTAACTTACCTAAGGCCCCACAGCTTCCAGGGCACAGTACCAGCAGCTCCACAAGGTCATTAGCCTCTGAGACCTGCCCTATTTCTACAGGTTCTGCTATCTCTTTAACTATGGCGATGTTCGTCTCTGGAAACTAGACCAATCGGGAATGTTCTAGAAAGGTTAGTTTAGGAGAAGAATTACAGTTCTGGTTTGAGGGAAGAATGAGCTCCTGAAAGCTTGGAAAATTTATTTGTCTTGGAAGTCTACTGGTTGGCCTTCCGAGGGGCTTTTGGTGCTTAACTCTCTATTGCTCCAGCTAACGGCGAGGAGGCCCTGAATGTGAGGGGACTGAAGCAGCAGCCCCGTGCACCACCTCTGGGTATCAGACTAACCAGATGAGTAAGTGCGAGGGTGAGCTGAGGAGGTGCATGTTCCATGAAAGGCCGAGCCCTTTGCTTCATTTGGATAAAGACTAATAAATGCAGCATCAATGGTACCACTTCTCCCTCATCCTTGTAGGTGTCAGAGAAAAGAGGAAATCAAGTTAGGGCTGATCACAAGGGGAACTTTTGACGGGTGGGGGATGGAAAAGCCACCCGCCAGCTCTTGATGTGGTCGCCTGGATTACAAACCGGGTCCAACCTGGGGAATTCTCTACCCAGGGGGGTGGAGGGGTGGGGAGACCCCTCTACCTCCCTTCTCGAGGTGACCTCCCACCCACACAGTGGAAAAAGAGAAACTTATTTCACGACGATTTGCATGTAAAAACTAAAAGCAAATGAGCGAGTGCTGGAGGCCTGTGTTTTCGTGGGGCTTGCTCAGGCATGCAGGCCCCCTTGGCCCTGGTGTGAGAGGCGACAACGGAAGACGGGTTTGGTGGGCAGGTGCCCGCTGAGCTGGCCTGGGCCCTCGGCATCACAGTGTCAGTTTTCTAGCAGTGGCCATGACCTGGGAGGGAGCGTGGCTTGAGCTGGTTTGGAGAAGCTGGGGGGAGGCGCTGGGCTTTCTCCCAGCAGCTGTGGCCTCAGCAGCTCTGCATAGTTCTGAGCTTTGCATGGGAGGCAAGGGCCCCCCCTGCTTGTCAGAGGCCCTGGGGGCACACACTCTGCTCCACTGTGTCATATGGTTCCAGCTCCTCTGTCCCAGGAACTGTTCTTTCTTCCCCTCTTTCATTGGGGTGGGGGGCAATTACTGGGCTAGAAAGGAGGGCAACTTGAAGTGCCTGCATCTGACGTGGGTGGGGAGCAGGGCAGCGGGGTCTCTACATACTCCCATGGGGATGTGTGAGGGGCCGTGAGACCGTGCAGAACCTGGCTGTCTCCATTTTGGAAGAAGTGAGAAGGCTGCCTTTTTAGGGGCCACGGAAGTCGTGGAATGAGCAGCAGGAAGAGCTGGGCAGGAGCCTGGCTCTGTCCACTCCCCTGCTGAGCTGCGGCCTGGCAGACGTTCCGGTGGATGTCTGTCCCAGGGCTGTGGCACTCGGGGCACGGAGAGTTAGGCGTGGTCACCCCTGCAAGGAGAGGGGTCCAGGCCCTGAGTGCTGTGCTGAGAAATGGGAAAGGGCATGTCCCAAGGTCTCCAGTGACTCACCCTGGGGACATCGGTGGGTCACCTGTCCTCCTGGCCATCCCCTTCCCAACTCCCTAGAGGACCCAGACAGTGTGTCCCACGATGCTGTGCCTAACAAATAAAGCCAGGCTGTTAGAGCGGCCAGCACCACGGACCCAGAGGGTGATGGGTTTTACTCTCGGCCATTCTTTCCTGCTCGCTGGTGTCCTCTTCCAGCTCTGTGGCCAGCCCCTGGAGGACTGTTGCTTCGGGAGTCTGGCTCCACCTGGCATCCCTGGGAAAAGCTGACTTTCGTCATCACTGACTAACCTGGGACACTGTGCCCTCCCCCGAGAACACCTGACCCTTGTGGTCCTACCAATGACACACAAGAATCCCTTTATTCTCAGGCAGATTTCCTAGGTGTAGCATCACACTTGATCAAGTCAGACGCCGAAAGCCCGAGCAGAGCTTTGGTAATCCGTGTTATGTGCCCACGACGCTATTATACACGTGAGAATATTAAAGCACAGCCTGGCCAGGTCTATGGGAAGCAAGAGCCTGGCCTTCAGAATCACACCCCCCTGGGCGGGAATCTACGAAGAGCTTATATTCCTGTCGTGGGCCTCAGTTCCCTCCACCTGTAAAGTGAAGGGATTGAACCAGCCCTTCTCAGAGGTCCATCCCAAAACGCCAGCAAGTCGGCATCCTTGCAGGGTGCCACTGCCCAATCTTTTGAAACATGTAATTATGAAGGAGTAAACTACACGCGACACGAGGGACCCATATGTGCCCACTGCTCTGTCCACACAGTGACCAGCACCCCCGTCACCCCATCTTTGCCCCGAGCTCGTGTGGGGTAGAGTTCTGCGTTGCACCAGAGAAGCCAGACTTACCATCCGGGCAGGGCAGAGTCCTCTCGGGAGGCGCCGGGGTGGATCGCACGCTGTTCCCCATCTCTCTCGCTCCCCGGGCTGCGGACAACGCGCGAAGCCTGCGGCACAGGGGGTACACACGGACAGTCAGCCACGCGCCCAGCCCGCCGGGTGGGGAGTGGCCCAGTTTACGGTACATGGTGCCTCATGTTTCAGGCAGCTCGCTCTTGAAAGGTAGCTGTTTTCATGTGAAGATGAGATTCGTGAATGCTGGTTACATTTACGCAGTGAGTTCTTTTATCAGGGGAATGACAGAGAAAAACCACAGAGAGGGAAGTTGCTAGCAAATGCTGTTGGTGGCGAAAGTTTCCATTCCCTTGCATGCTGGGTGACGGAAAGCTGCCAGCCGTGTTTGTGTGAGAGACTCGGAGGGTCACGTGGCCTGCAGGGCCTCTCGCTCCTGAGGCCTGGCCCTCAGGTGCTGCTTTCCAGCCCAGACGGGGCTGGGGTGGGGGTGTTTGGTCCACAGTTCTCTCCTCCGTCTGAGTCCCTCCCCATGCCCTAACAGACCGTGCAGAAGGAGGGCTCTGCAGTAAAACCCTGAATTCGCTGCACGCGCCACAGCTTTACATCTGCTGGTGCTCTTTAAACAGTTGTGTTTCAGTGCCAGTTGACACACGATATTGTATTAGTTTCACGTGTACGGCATAGTGATTCGATACTTAACAAAACTTAGGGCTGAGCACCCTGACACCATACAATATTATTGACTGTTTCTGCTGTTATTACAATATTATTGACTGTTTCTGCTGTTATTACAATATTATTGACTGTTTCTGCTGTTATTACAATATTATTGACTGTTTCTGCTGTTATTACAATATTATTGACTGTTTCTGCTGTTATTACAATATTATTGACTGTTTCTGCTGTTATTACAATATTATTGACTGTTTCTGCTGTTATTACAATATTATTGACTGTTTCTGCTGTTATTACAATATTATTGACTGTTTCTGCTGTTATTACAATATTATTGACTGTTTCTGCTGTTATTACAATATTATTGACTGTTTCTGCTGTTATTACAATATTATTGACTGTTTCTGCTGTTATTACAATATTATTGACTGTTTCTGCTGTTATTACAATATTATTGACTGTTTCTGCTGTGCCCTACTTTACATCTCCGTGACTGTTTCTGTGACTGGCAACTTGTACTTCTTAATCCTTTCCCCTTTTTCATCCAGCCCACCAAGCCCCCTCCTGTCGCCTCTACTGGGAGTTTGTTTCGGGTTTGTTTGTTTGTTTCGTTCTTTAGATTTCACGTATGAGTGAAGTCATAAGCTCATTGTCTTCCTCTGCCTGGCTTATCTCACTGAGCAGAATACCCTCCAGGTCCCTCCGTGTTGTGGCAAATGGCAACATTTCATTCTTTTCTGTGGTCGGGTAACATTCCTGCATGTACAGTGAAATCTATACAGATTGCGTTGTATACCTTTGATTATTGTAAAGTCCCTGCATCCTAACCCAATGCAGTGAAGGAAACTGAGTCTCAGAGAGGGTAGGGGACTTATCTAAGGTCACACAGCATGTAACCACGGGGCTGGGATTTGAACCACACATGCTAAATCTCTGGTTTGTTCCATAATGGTTCAGGTTCTATTTTGGAACATATAAGCTGGGTGACCTTGGGCACATTAATGACGTCTTCCTGCCTGTTGTGGAGAATAATACGAAAATGACACTGGGTCATTTTCTGGGTCTCACCCAAGGATTTTAGAAAGTGACTTAGGAGATTGCAGAATAAAGCGGTCCTCCCAGCTGCCTGAAGCCCAGAGGCCACGCCCCTGGCTCTATAGCGTCTGTCTCGTGGGGACAAAGAGGAGCGCTGATGCCATAGGCCCCCAGCCGGGTGTGGCCCATCTAGAGACTTGTGCTGCCTCCTGCTCTCTGTCTGCAGTTCAGGATCAAGGCCTTAGGCGTCTGAAAGGGTCCAAAAGTCAGCCAGTCCAACCCCACGCGGCCTCAAAGCCTTGCTCTGCGCACTACCCCCTCAGACTGTGGGACGCTCTGTGCTCTCCGAGCAAGGCCTCTCAAAGGCTTTCCCAGGGCTGCACCACTTCCTCCTCTTGGGAGGAGAAAGGGAGAGGCGGGATGCTTCGTGTATTAGGGAACAAGGAAAGCCAAAATGAGGATTTTTTGGAAGTTAATATATTTCCAATATTTATATGAATCATTTATCAGTTATAACTCAAAGTAATATAATATAAAGGTGCTGCTCTTAAGATAATTACAGAGTTGGCAAAAACTATAAACTCATTCTGCACCGTAGAAGGTGTGGCTGGAACGGGCCTCATATTCAAAGTTAAGAATTCTATCTTACGCTGATTGCACTGGTCGCTGCTCCCAGAAACAACAGGGCAGCGTGTGAGGGTGAGCCTCTCCTGGTGCGAGGCTGGGCCCTTCTTTCTCCATTGAGGAGCTGACAGCCACGTAGTGTGCCCAGATGTCCCAGTGAGGCCTCCCTCCACCTCTGTCCTATTCCCAGTGCCTTCCTGGAGCCCACCAGTCCCCACCCCCCGGCCCCCAGTCTCCCCATCTGTCATTGCCAAGGCCATTGGCCCACTGCAGAAAGCTGCCGGGACCTGTGCAGCGAGGCCCTAGCAGGCCCATCCTGCAGAGATGACCCTGAACCATGTGCAGGCCTCCCCCACCTCATTCTGTCTCATGTCCCCACACCACAGCACACTGTCCCCCCCCCCCCCCCCCCAACATTACCATCCTGTTTCCTATAGGCTGGCACTTGGTGTCAAGGACCAACGCAGACAGAGTCTTGCTCCTTTAACCCTGCTCCCAGAGCACCCGCTTGGGGTGTCATACCCCACCCCTCCAGACACCCCCAGGCCCTGTCCCCCTGGCCTGTCTTCTCTTCCTTCCTGCTCCATCCTCTCCTCTGAATCACTGCCAAGCAGCGGCCCCTGGCTCTCACATCCATCCCATCCCTTCCTTTATACCACAACCCCTGCACACTCCTCGGGAAAAGACTTGGTTACCCACGCAAGTGAGTTTTGACTTCACCTCTCCCAACAGCTTTGTAATCCTCAAATATCTGTGTGCTAGTTTAGGGGGTTCATGGAATCTAGCACAGGGAAAAAAGACTCAAAACTTGCAATTTTCAGGTGGGAAAGCTGGGCTCCCTCCAAGGAAGGGAAGAAACATACCCGGGGTCAGGAGATGAGGAGGGGGCAGTAGGTCCTCGGCATCCAGGGTCTTCTACTCTGACACCCTCCCTCTCCCGGTCTGGCAGTCAGCATGCAGGCCGGGGCTGGGTCCCGAGCCCCCCCATCCCACACTGGTCAGAAAAACCCATCGGGCTCACCAGCCCCTTAGTGGTGCTCACCAGCTTCCTGGAGTCTCCAGGAAGGAGTTAACTTCTCTGAAAGAGACTTTTAGTGGATAAGAGTAAAAAATGCCCCAGAGAATGAGAGCTGGAGCCTCCCTAATGAAATGGCCGGACAATTTGATTTAATCTGTGACAGTTTAATGCAGGAGCAGGAGGTAGGAGAGGGTAGGAGACATAATTGCTTCTAGAAACAATGAGGAGAGGGCAAAAGAGAAGTGAGTTAATTAACTCTGGCACTAAAATTTCTTGATTTCTCTCTCCCTTCTCTGTGTGATGTCCAAGGACCAGAGCTGGCCTCTGCCTCTTACTTCCCCCAGCCTTTGGACCAGTGCTGTCTTCTTTGCATGAACTTGGGCCTCAGTTTACTCCTTTTGCAAAATGAGATGAGTAGAAAAGATTGTCTCCAAAGAGAGAGCCACTGAATTAACTCTAGCAATCAAGACTCAGTGACTTTTGGAACGTTATTAATAAGAGAAAAGGACCATCATCCCTTTCGGATGAAGTCCCATTAGACAGAAAGCAAACCTTGTCTTTCTGTCTGCCAGGATCAGGGAAGACAGCTCACATGTGCTCTGCGCCCACCTCCTGGTGGGTGATCAGCAGCTGCCATTGCATTTAATCCTCTTCCCGCGTCCTGGGAGGCAGAGGTTCCCCCTTTACCTCCTCGGGTGGAGGTCAGCCCGTTAGCTCACCAGCGCACACTCCCAGAACTGGAAACACAGGGCCCACCTACCTCTCCTGACTTCAGAACCCGCGTCCTTTCTCCACGGCCAGCTGCTGTGTCTCCACGGGGACAAAGATCACCAAGAATTCTGGCCAGCGAATGGCGGGCCGCCATGAGAGGGGACGCCTGGCATGGAGGGGTCACAGCCGGCAGGGAGTTGCCGGCAGGAATGTGGGATGCGCCTGCTCCGGCTAGGTTTCTGCTGGGCCAGCCCAGGGCTCCTTGCAGCGTGTGCTCTGCGTTATCTTGTAAACACAGGGGTCAGGCTGCTCAGGACCTCGCTGTTCCAATGGAAGGTCGCCTGAGCCGCTTCACCGTGTGCCAAGGGGCGAAGGGGGAGTGAGCCAGAGGACGCTCAGCCGAGGGCAGGCAGGTCTGTACTCTAGTAAAACCAGGGGCAGCTGAAAACCCATGGTGACAGTGGGAACACGTAAACCCACTCAGGGACTCAGTCCTCCCTTCGGCCTTGAAAGATCTTCTGCAAAGTGTGACGGCCCCTAGCCCACTCACAGGATCAGCTTCCAATGTGTGAGTGGGAGGCCACAAGTGGGGCTCTCTCACTCACTGTAGCCCAACCTCAGCAGCTTTCCCAGAACCTCGGTCCCCACCTCCTTCCCAGCGATCCGCTCTCACCCGATGCCAGGTGCCGGCCTAAGCCCTTTAGAGCTGCCGTGCTCTGGGTCGCTCACCCCTCTACCATACGGGTGAGGTAAAGTAACTGACCTGTCCGAGGTCACAGGACTAGGGAGAGGGAGGGCTAGGGTTCACACCAGGTCTGGCTGCCTCCAAAACCTCTGCTCCCAACCTCCCAGAAGTGCTGTCCTCTTTCTTGCCCTCTGGTCTAGTCTAAGAATACAACAGAAAAGTGTTTTTTGAAAGTCATCAAAGCACCTATTGGGGACGGTAAACTTATGGGTTACACTTTAGTACAAGGGACACAGAGGTCCCAAGGGGTCTTGTGGATGTCAGGCGGCGAAGTTTGGAAGCCCAGGCCTGGGGGTCTGGCTGTGGGGAGCAGCAGGGACAGGAGGGAGAGGCCTGTTTAGATCTCAGCTGTCAAGGCCACTCCCTGGTGTCCTGGTGTGGTCAAGGGGCAGAGGTGAATCATGGGAAAGTGTCATAGCACCATGAGAAAGGACTGCTCATGCTCTGGGGGAAAAGAAAAAAAAAAACTAGCTATGTTTGTGACATTCCGATTTTATAAAACTATAATGCACACAGGTAGAAAAATATTAAAGGAAATTATTCCTAAGATGTCTCCAAGGTGAATTTATCAATTTATTTTTTACACCTTTCTGAAATCTCCAGATTTTCTTCTACATGCATGAGCAGAACCTGGAAAGAATGAGGGAGACTTGAAAGGTTTTTTTAAAAGCAGGCCAGACTGAGTTCAGATTCCAGTGACTGCCCACCCTGGCGGTGTGTCCTGTGGCAAGTTACTGTACTTCTCTGAGCCTCAGTTTTCAAATCCATGAACTTGAGGTCTAAGTACATGCCCTGCGGGATTATTCTGAGGATTCAGTTATAGATTACGTCCAAAGCAAAGACAAGTTTGGTGAGGTAAGTTAGCTAAAGATTTACCAAAGCCGACTCCTCCCGGGATTGGGTGGTCAGCCAGCTCACTGTGCAGGGTGAGCAGGTCCCTGCCCGTCCCCAAGGTCCTCAAATATAATGGGGAAAGGCTGGGCCAGGCAGTGATTCATGGCCCTTTTGCCTCAACTATCTCCGCTCTGTGACTGGTACCCACTGCCCTCCCTGTTGTTGGGACTTGCCCAGTGCTGCCTGTGTTGTGATGTTCTGCAACAGGGGCGGTAAGAGCTGGGACAGGGGCTTGACATCGGTTGGTTTCCCTGCCAAGGATCTTGCAGGATTTCCGGGGGCACCCCACCACATCCTGAACTCGCTCGACAGGTGCACCTGCCCTGCGACCCACATTGTTCCCTGGTCTCCTCTTGGGGCAGGTGCAGCCGCAGGCCTGCCGACCAACACTGCCTTGTCCTCCTTTCCCCGAGTGGCAGGGAGGCTGCGGTTCAGCTGGGGCCCTGGGGCACTGGGCAGGGCAGGACCAATGGAGAGCGGGGAGCCAGCTCAGAAAGACTCACCACCACCCCACCTCCTCCTCCCACCCGACGCAAAGCCGGGGGCCCCGAGAGCCATGTGGAAGAGACCCTGGGATATGCTCAGCCAGGGCAGTTCAAACCAGCTGCCTTGAAACCCGTCCTAAGAAATTTGCTCCAGAAGCTCCAAACATAAAATAGATCAAAGCAAGCTGCTGTTTGGGGCTGGCAGGGGGCAGCACTCCTGCCTCTCACTGCCTCCTGAGACGGCACCCCAGTCCTAGGATGTCATAAAGCATCGATGGAATGACGATACAGTTCAGTGTCCTGTATCGTCACATAGAAAAGGCTCAGAGAGGGCAAGCCACCTGCTCAAGCACACTCAGTAAGTCTGGACAAGGCTCTGTGCGTGTGCAGCACTCTGTCCACCACGGGAGAGCCGTTGTCCGTTTGGCAGCTGGGCTCTCAGGTCTGACGCCTGCGTCCGTGAGCCTGTGTTCTGACCCCTTCTACCTCGGGGTGCCCAGGAGGTGGACTCTCAGGCGAACAGGGAGGCTCAGCTTCCCCTTAAGACCAGGATGGAGGCATCTTACAAAGTATAAACCATTTTGTGGTCGTTTTAGGGTATGATAGGAAGAAGCCAGCTTTGGGGCAAGCTGGTGCTAGGGAAAGTTCCAGTTTTACCCCTTACTAAGTCACTAAACTTCTTTCTGTTGTTTTTATTTTAGAGATGGACATAGCCACCTCTGCCTTGCTGGGTTTTCCCGAGTCAGGATTAGAAGGCGGGTGTTACAGGGTAAGCACGTGACAGGGGTCTCAGAGGCTCGTCCCAGTGCTGACAGGTCATGTGGCCTGGGACGTGCCTTCTCCGCCTAGGCCTGGCGGGAGTCTGGGAAACAGTGTCTGGCTTTATTGCTCATTGAAGTCAAAAGTAACAATCCCCCCAGTTCTTTCTTTTCTAGATCAGCCTTTCCTACACAGGGCCCCCCCCCAACAAGACACAGGGCTGGTGGGATATGGTACCACCTTGTCTGTGACTCTGTTGGACCTGGGACACATTTTCTGCCAAAAACCAGGCTGCCAATGGGTTTAGACCCCGCGCCAGGTCCTGGATGCCCACGGCGCCTGTCAGCCGGTCGATGCCATAAACATTGACAATGGAAAAGGGGCCATAAAGACAGCTATTTCGATATTAATGGCACAGATGCACCGTTTCACAGCGTGGGAGAACAGTGAGGTCGAAGGGGCTTTTCCTTTCATTTCTAACGTGGACCCTAGAAAATGCAGACTTCATTCAAGGGGTGCGGATGGGGACTCCCTGGAGGCGCTAACGGCAGTCTGACGACGGGGCCCAGGGACCATCAAGTCAGTGATCGCTTTGCTGTCACCTTTCCCAGCAAGACTCAGTTTTGCTTTGCGTCCACACACACTGGAGTCACGAGTGTGGCTCCTACACGCATCGAGCGAGGTAGAAGTCTACGATATATTTTGCCTCCTGCGTATACTGAGCCTCCTGCTCAGGGTCCTCGCCCCTCACTCACCCCCTTTTTCAGCTCTCCTGTCTCTTCTTCCCTTCTCTCCCCCAGAACACCTGCATGGCCCTTGAAGTGGGCAATAATTTCAACAAGTGTCTGTGTCAGCTCGATGAGTGATGCAGTGCTGTGGGGACAGAGACCTCAGGTGTGGTGTTACTCCTGGCTGGCACATGGTGGGTGTTCCTTAGGGAAATGAACCACAGCAGATGAAAGCAGAAGGGTCAGTGTGCCTGGGAGAGACCTATCCCCATCACTGTGCCATGTGAATAGCAGGAAACGGAGGTCAGAGCATTTACATAACTTGCCTGGGGTCACCCAGCTGGTAAGAGGAGGAGCCAGGACTGGAGCCCAGCTGGCCAGCCCTAGCAGCACAGGGATTGGACGGAGGATTGCAGAAAGCTGTGTCTGTCCTTTATTATGGCAAGCTCACGTGACCGCTTCTCCGTGTGCTAGAGAGTCAGGTACATAACAGGTATTCAGTGGGTGGGCCAGTCCATGTATTGACTCAGGAGTAAACCAAGAACTGGGTCCTGACACTTCGGGTGCTTGGGATTGGTGTTCAGAGGATGTAAGTGTTAAGCCGATTGTCCATGTGACTTAGGGGGGTATGTGGGGAAAAGTAGGGGGAACTGGCACATCTGTGAATCGGGAAGGGGTGTGGCTACCTTCCAGGGTTAGTGTGGCAATTAATATTTAGTAGACTTTACTGACTACGCTGGTTCCCCTCTGACCTCTGTTTTGGGGCCAGCTTTCTCCCTACGTAGTACACACCTCCACTTGTCATTGTGTATCTATTTCTCTAAGTGTTTCCAACCCCCAGGCTGTAAACTCCCTGAGAACCCAGTCCGTGCTGTTATAGTCCTCAATGAAAAACCACCATCGAGCTGGTGCCTGGCACATAGTACATGCTCACTTAATGCAGTTTGGTGGCTGGAGTTATTGTCTGTACAGAGCCTGGCACCAGGCTGTGCTCTCAGGGGCAGCCTGTCCCTCTCAAGGTGGTCATTTCTGCCTCCCAGGACAATCAGGATGATAGTCCCCACTTTCTTCTGAAGCCCTGGGTGTCTCCCGGTTTCTCCTACACACCCCCTGAGTCCTGAGCCCTCCTCCAGCCACAGCCTCAGCTGCCTGGAAGGTGCCAAGGAGGGAACTGTGACTTTGCTAAGCTGTTTGACAACAGAAGTGAGTTGCTGAGCCCTTGAGGCCCCAGTTTCTGTCTGTAGCTCCAGTTACCGTAATGAAATGAGCCCCCTCCCCTGCTGGTTCTCAGATGGGAGGAAGTGGTTTGGACCCAGAGTGCTATTTCCTTAGGAGAGAGTCAGTCACATGGTGTGGCCTCAATGCATATTTACTAGTGGAAGGGACCGACAGATGAGGGGATGGGTGGCTGGATACAAGTCCTACCAGGGCCCCCAGGTTGCGGACAAGAGCCAAACAGTCTGGCCTGACATGCTGGGAATCCTTAATGAGATCTTTAAGCTCCAGCCTCCCTCGGAGCTGGGGGACATAAATTCTTGCTGAATGTCAAATGAAAAATTAAAATCGAGCTGCATTTATGTGTGCAGGAAGCTGACTGGGGTTTACCAGAATGAATAATTTCTAAGTCTTTAAGAGGTACACTCCCCTTGAACTACATTGCCAGCTCTCAAAATGCAGAGTGGGGAAATTTTTTCTGTGTTAGGAAAATGATTTCAGTTCGCTGCAATGCAAACCTTCCCAGGTCTGCATCATTTACTGTCTCAGGTGGGGGAGCATGCAGAGCTAAGCACGCAGGAAAATGGAGGCGTGGGGCCGCTGCAGTGAACACGGCCTAGAAGTACCCAAGGAAGTCGATGTTCTTCCATCGTCTGGGCTGAGATTGATACTAATAGCCACGGTTCAGAATTTAGCATCTCCTACACGTTGAATATGATTTAATCTTGTTACAGACACATGAGGAAGCTGGCCTTCTTTTTAAGAAAAGGAAACTACGCTCAGAGAGGCAAAGTGACTTGCCCACAGTCGCACAGCGCGTTGGCGGCCGGCCCAGAACGTTGACTCGGGGGTGGCCGACGGAGTCAGAGACTTTCCATGCAGCTGTCTGCGGCCCTGGCTCTGCATCTGTTTAAGGTGCTGGAGTCTAAATAGACTGCAGCCTGTCCATCCCATGGGTTTTTACTAGTGGCAGTAATGTGCTGCTCAGAACGTACTAAGTGCTCTCGAATAGCATTCTCCTCACTGAGAATATCAGTGGCAAAAGATTGCGCAAGGACTTTGATTTGCTCTTACCTCCCCAATTTTAAAAGGACCACAGCCCAATTTAGAGACTTGTGGCTCAGCATCTAAGGCAAACCGCGGGATGACAATTTGCAGAATACGAGGTGTATTTCTCCCAACACAAAGAGCCCTGCTTTAAGTACACACTCAGGTCCTTCACATTCTCGCCGAGACTCTCTCCACCCCCACCTCAGAGCCTCTCACTGCTGTGTGACTTGGACGAACCACTTAACCTCTCTGAGTTTTGTTTTCTTATTTGTCAAAAGCAAATAATAATTGCAATCTTACAGAATCGTTCTGAGGGCTGCAGGAAAATAGCTTTTCAGTCGACATGCCTCCCCTGCCACTCGGCGTGGTAGACACCATCCCTTCCCTTTTGCACGTGTGACCCCAAGTCAGGACATTCTGAGCCCAAAGCCGTGGTCATTTCCCTGACACACCAGGACTTGTGGACACCGAGGAACTTCAAAGAATGTGGAGTGTGCCATATCCCTGAGAGAAATCTACTTCTCCAAATCCTTTCTGATCCGACCCTTGCCCTATACACGTACACACCACCTACTTTGGTGTTTACCACTCATTATATCAATTATTGTTGCAATTTCCTGAAGGAGGCTCACACAGCCAAACTCCCAGAAGCACTGCGATGAGCATTCGGCCACTCTGGGCTCTCTTCACCTTTAGACGCCAGGACTGCTTACTGATAGAATTTATCGAGTGCTTCTTTGTGTCTGAACCTGGCCAGGCACTCAGCACATCTCAGCACATACCATCTACCCAATACCTGCGTGAATGGAGTCCCATTATTCTCACTTCACAGAGGAGACAATAAAGGCCTGGAGAGGTTAGGCTGACTTGCCCAAGGCCACACTGCCAGAAGTCTGACAGAAGCAGCAGTTGTCCTTAGTAAGAAGCCCACTGTGTGCCAGGCTGTTCTGCAGCCGCAAAGTCTCCCCGGGCAGGACCGTGCTGGCCCCAGCTCCCCAGCCCCCCAGCCCTCTGGGCCGTATAATTATGCACTAAATATCCACTGAGCAGCTGGGATGTGCTGGGCCCTGTGAGAGGTGCTGGGCCCTGTGAGGGGCGCTGGGCCTCCCTGCAGACGGTGCCCTGCCTGTTCTCACCGAGAGCTTCTCTATCTCCAAAAAGTTACCCCCCTGCCAGCTGTGTATCTAAGGGCTGCTGATGTCTCTCCCCGCCCGGCCCCTGACACATCCCCCAAGATACCTTCACAGGCTGGACATGGTCTCCCCTGGGAGTAGCTGACGAGGGGGTGCCAGGATCGCCGTCAGCGCCTCTGCGTCAGCTGCAGCTGCTCTGGCAGAGTGAGCGGGCAGCTGGGCCTCCCACGGGTGTAGACAAGCCCATGCTATCAAGAAGAGCAGCAGTTGCTACATACGCCACACGCTTCCTCTGTGAGAAACGAGGAAGGCACAGGCCTTACAGAGGGGCAGGTTCCTGTTTTCAGTAGCCACTCTGCGCAGCCTTCTCTCTGCAAGGACAGGGAAGAGAGCGGCATTAGGGAGTTTTCTGCAAGGCACTAGGAGCATGGGCAGCTGGATTCTGAAAGGGCAGGCCACGTTCTGGCTTTCAGAGCCTGGGACAATTTTGTCTGGAGTGAAAAGGCAGAAGAGGCCAAGGGGCTGTGCTCATGGTCCCTGGAGCTTGCTGGGTCCAAGGAGCCGCAGCTTCTCTTTTCTGGGTTTCCCAATTATTTCTGCTTCCTTATGTCGCTGCCAAGTCAACCCCAGAGCAGAGCTTCTGGCCCCGCTCTGCCGTGGACTAGGTTTTAATTGGCAGAGGCTTAAAATAGTAGCATCAAAGCCCCTCTACAGAAAAGGAGCTGCCCACCAGCCTCCCAGGACGAGGCACACTGTCCCTGGCTGTGCTCCACCAGGAGAAGCCAGGAAGGTGATGAAAAACAGGCTTAAACAGGTTAAAGTTGACTAAGAAAACAAGGCAACTGAATTCAATGTGTGGTCAAGGGAAAAGCGCTCGGAAGAATATTATTGGGACGTGGGGTGGTATTCAAATATATAAACTGTGGGTTAGACAGTAGTGTGCAGCATCCATTTCCCTGGGTACGCCAATGACGTCGTCGTTATGTGGGAGAAGGTGCCAGTTTTAGGAGATACGTGCTGATGTCTTTGGAGGTTAGGTGTCAGAATGTCTAAACAGTGCACTAAAAGAAATAGAAATATAAATGATAAATTTAAATAAAGAGAAAGAGAACATGAGAGAGACAGAAAGCAAATGTAGCAAAATAACATCAGAGGAACATAGGTGAAGGGCGTATGTACATTGTAGCATTTCAACTTTTGGATGGCTTTAAATCTTTTAGAAATAATAACATACAGCTCTCTGTTCATAACACTCTGGTCTCACACAGGAAACCTGGCGCCTGGGGCCCACAGGGTTGTCAGTGGCAGAGGCAGAAGCTGCTGAATGTGACTCCAGGCATGGGAGTCATCTGCTTGAGCTGGGAATGTTGGGGCTGCTTCTGAGAGCCCTGGACGATGCCCCACCTCACAGAGATGTCAGAACAGAGTATCCAGTGACTTGCCAGAATCACACAGCTGGTCCTGGAGCAGAACCCAGGCCTGTGTCTCTCTGGCTGCTGCTGTGAAGCCCAACCCAGCAGGGCCGACCTGGCCGCCGGGGGCAGGGGGGGATAGTCATTTAGAAACCTCACTTGGCGTAGTTATCGAAGATGAATTGAAAACATTGGGGCCACTTCTAAATTTAGAAGGAACTCTATACTAGATAGATGCTTCCTTAGACGGCTTGTGAAAACACCCGCAGGGCGCACGGCACCCTGGGAAAGGACGGAGGAAACATTGCAAAAGACCAAGTGGGCGATTTGCCTGCGAGGGGAAGAGCAGAAAGGTAGAAATGTGCCTCACTGGAGTTTTTCCCCCAAAATTCACAGGGAGGCACAAAGGAGGTTTGGGCCAAGAGTCAAAAGGCATGATCTTTGGGGCAACTTTTCAAAAAAAAATCCTACTGAGAATCTCTGAATTTATTCCCTTATTTAATCATTTATTCCACGAAACATCACTGGGCCAGTCCCAGGCCCCAGAGTCCAGCTGCGCACAAAAACCCTGCGCCAAGGGAGCAGGCTGTCTCTTGGGGAGCCATGAGATAAAGGATGGACCTATGGCAGGTACCAGTCGTGGCGACGGCTGGGAGGAAAGGAAATGGTCACTGTGACAGGGGGGCCCCAGGCGCTCCTTCCCACCAGTGATCCATGGTGGGGGATGGGCTGTCCGTGGGGAGGCCTTAGCTGAGACCTGTAGGAACACCTAGGGAGGAGCCAGGGCGTGAGAGGCTCATGCAGAAAGAACCGTGGGATTAACACAGGCTTTGGGGGTTGAGGGGGAGACATGTGGGCCCTAAGAAAGCACCAAGTCTGAGGGCAGATAGGCAGAGACCATAGCGGGATATTCATCAAAGGACACGTTTCAACGGAAGAAGCTGCTGCAGAGGAGAAGCTCTGAATGTGGAACCCCGGGGGCCGGGGTTGCAATGCCCACGCTGCCCCTTTCTATTGGGTAACTGGGTGACCTGGGGTGCTGCTGCTAATGTCCCCTGGCCTGGATGTTTCATCACATCATGTCCTTTTTCAGTCTTGGGGTAACTGACAGGAATCAGAGTAAGTTCTAGACAACGTTCTAAAACTCCCCATGCAGGGGGATGGTGTGGAGGTTGGAGCCCACGCGTGGCAAGGGATACCCCCCGTCCCAGGGACCTCAAGTAGAAGTATGGCATCAGCCCTGGCCCAGCACCGAGTCAGGAGGCTATGCGTCCGAGCTCACGAAGACACGCGGGTCCATCAGTGTAGAAAGCACCTGATTTCCAGGGCTCTGTCACTTCATTAGTGACCAAGGCTGGGCTCATGGCCATGGGCAGACCAGCAAGACTCCCCTGAGGGTTGAAGATTAATCAATTTAGTCTCAGGCTTGAGTCCTCAAATTACGGAAATGAGATATTCCACTGTGTAAACAACTAGCTTTGCACACTTTGGTAGTCGGGAGCCAGATGTCGCATTCCCCAGCCGGGGTTATGGCAGGTGTCCTCACCCAAGCAAACGAAGCCCATTTCTCCAGCTGCCAGTCTCAGGGCGATTTGGCGTCATGCGGCAGGGATGCGGTGATTAAGCCCTGCAGTTTACAGCTTGGTCCAGTATGACCGGATCCCCAGTTCTACTCAGAGTCCTTTTTCTTCTTTCTATGTAAACGTGGGAAAGGTTGGAACATGAAAAAGGCAACCTCAAGAAGGAGTTTACTCATTCTCAAAGGAGAAAATCAAGAGTGAGTCAGTTTACTCAGGAGGGAAGTGCAATGCGAGTGGACTGAACGCAAGGCGCTCTTGGTGCCATAGAACGACGGATGGGTTTCTTGTGCCCAGCGAGGGCTTAAAGCATACGATCTTCAAGATCCTGTGCAAGCTAGAAGTTCTCCGAGAGCCATGTCTGTGCCCCTTCTCTGGCTGGATAAGTACTGACCCATTCATTCATCCATCCATCCATCCATCCATTCATTCATTCAGCAAGTATCTGTGGAGCACCTGCTCTGTGTTGGGCACCGCTGCGGGGTCAGGGTTAGAGAAACAAACAAGCAGTGGTACAGAAGGCTACTGAGGGAATGGGGACAGTAAGGAGAACTGTCACCTGGAAGAGAGTTTTGTGCAGAGCCCAAAGTGACACCAATGAGACGATGAAGAGGAGAAGGACCAGGTAAAGCAAATGGCAAATGCCAAGGGTCGGGCTGCCAGTGCTCGGGCATTGAAGGAAAGAGAAAAGGGAAGGGAACTAATGCTTAGGCAGCCAGGAAAGAACCGCGGCTGTTGCTTACACTACCTGTTGACTCTCCCTAATTACTCTGTGTGTCTAGACTTCACCTGAAGAAACCCAGGCTCCTGGGGTTTCACTTACTTGCTCTAGGTCACCCAGCTGGTGAGTGACACCAACCAGGTCTAGCGCAGTAGCCTCTGGAGGTGAGCTCACTGTCACTATTGTGCTGGCTGCTGTGAGGCCCTCCCATGGCTCCCCTCCTCCGTCCTAGCCCTGTCTCCCTGAACAAGACAGGTCCTGTCCCCACCTTCCCACAGCACCTGCCGTACACTGCTGGTTGCCCCATGACCGATTGCATCCCTTTGCCTGGCATTCGATGTTCATCACAGCTTGTTCTGCACCATCCTCCCGTGACAGTGTCCCCACAGCAGGCCTCCACGCCCCACGTGGACTTTTTGTGTCCCTTGGCACCCAGACAGCCTCCCACCTCTTTTACTTTGCCACTGCCCGTCCCCTACCTGTGTGGAGTGCCCCACTTCCTGCAAGTCCAATCCCTGAGCTCACCTTGTCCATATGGACCCCCAGGCCTCCCCCAACCAGAAGTGGCTGCTCCCCCCTCAGAATACCCCTGGCAGTTTTACCTGCCCTGCAGGAACAAGGACACGTGCATATTGGAGTCGAGAACAGGAGGAGGGGTGGTTTGGGGGGAGCTGTGTGACCTGGCAAAGTTTTCTGAATCTCTCTGGAGCCTGGGCATCGTTACTATTCCTGCTTCCTTCCCAGGTCTTCAGGGCCCATGGAAGAATGTGTATAGATGAGCTCTCCTAGTGCAGGGCACGTAGTGGGGGGCCCCTGGGTATGGACGCCTCCCTTTCCTTTCAGCATGGACCATAAGCTTCGGAAGGCAGGGACACACCGAACACATGACCACTGAGCCTAGCCCTGAGCCTCTCTCCAAAGAGATGATCCATAATCGCCCATTAAATGAACGAGTGAATGAATGAATGAACGAATGAATGGATGTGATTGAGCTGCCTTCTAAACAACAGCACGTGCTTTGTGACTACTGACTTTCTCCCTCTGGGGAAGATGATAAGCCAACCATGAAAATCAACTGGGAGAGGTCAGAGGCTATCGCTCCTCTAGAGATGGGAGTTTATATGTCTGGAACCATCTCCAAAGTTGGATGAGTGAGTGGTCCATCTGGATGAGCTGAAGTGTCCAGCTGGAGCGGAACTTAAATGTTTATGTCATCAGAACCCTTTTGTGTACCTTTGGGGGTGCCTCTTGGCACTGAGTGTTCTCCAGAAAAAGAAAAGTAGAAGCTTCACTTCCACTGTCAGTCTCGCTGAGAGCAGTTGCACAACCCTGTTGATTCACTAGAACTGGTCTCTCTGGTCTTGCCCAACCCAGCCCTGCCGCATCCACCTGGGGAGGCCGCACTGCTCCTCGGCTGTGGGAGGGTTGAAAAGCAGGTCAGATGACTTCCCAGAGCTCGGGGAAGCCTCTGAGCAGGGTCCTATTTCAGTCTCTGCAACCCTACAGTTTTGCTGTTCTTACTAACTTCCTCTAGGTACACTAATATACACACTCTTTTATTTATGATGTCTAACTCAGACATTGCCTTATTTAAATGAGCATTAGAGTAAATGAATGTTAGCCTCAGGCCAGCTGTGAGGCTGAGCTCTAGGACGACAGGGGTGTGTGACAGGTGCCCTGCCTTATAGGAGCTCCATGAACAGGGGCCGGGGATGAACCACAATGACAGGCAGTGTGGCGGGGGTTCCAGAGAGGAGGGAACACAAAGGAAATCCTCTCAGTGTTGCAGTGGCCCCGAGGCTTGATGGAGGGATGATGTTCAGCTCAACTTTGAACATGAGCAGAGTCCACTATGGCTAGGCCTTTGGCAGTGCTGGCCAGGATATTCAATTTGTACCTCCTCATTTTTTGTTTCATTTTGGGATGAAGTCAGTTGGGTCTTCTCTGGAGTTGGAAGTGACTTCAGTATCCGCCAATCATCAGTTACCCCGCCTCCGCGGATCTCCTGGCCCGTCTCAAATGCATCTAGGGGACAGGCTGATGAACCGGCCCTTCTCAAATCAATTCTGTCTCAGTCCCGATCTGCCCCAGCCTTCCAGCCCTGCCCCCCATATCGTCCTTGGCATTTGTCTGGATTCCTCAGCAGGTCCTTGCTGCCCTGACCCACCTTCCCAGCGACCTTCCACTTTCTCCTACTGCTTGGACACGCTCTGCTGGCTTTGCCTCTGGGTTCCCTTTGGCTGTTCCAGCAACCTGGAATGGCAGGTTAGGGTCTTCCCCTCATTTTAGGACCTTCCAGAACCAGGAGTGAGTCTCCCGCCAGGGTTATCCAGAGCTTGGTCCTTTCACGCTGCTGATTCAGAGTCTTGTCACAGGGCTCTTGCTCTCTTAACCCCTGCAAGAGGTGGGGTCCAGCCACACGCCCCCTGGTCTTGTCCTCTGACCAAAGGTGAGATTCTTCAATTGCCCAAATGGCCCATGCCCCAGTTGGGGAGGAGGGGTGGTGCCAGAATGACCTGGGACTCTCCCGGTGGCACAAAGTGTGCTGGTCACTTTAATTCCCCGCAGCAGAGTAGACACTGGGAGTCTGTGGTGACGTCCTAGTTCAACTCTCTTTTCTTCAGCCCACCAGGAAAAGGGCCCCTTCCGGTTGTCTGGTGGAGGCACCTCCAAGCTAGCTGATCACATACCTGACAGTAAAAGAATTCTGCATATGCACATGGTCGTTAATTACATACACAGGTTACTAATGTATGCATTATAAATGTAAAAATATTTTGAAAGGGTAAGAGTGCTCAACATTTATAAGTACATATCCAAGCCTTTTCTTCCCATGCTCCAGTGAATGGTTTGGGGAAGCGAGATTGGAAGAGAAACATTAAGGAGGAGACGGGCATCATTTCTAGACAAAGGGGGATCTTAAGAGGGAATTTTGAAATATCACATCCTATCTTCTCTCGATGCAAACGCATAATCTGTCTTCCAGGAAGGGCACAGAGATCCTCGTGAGCTCAGCCTAGAAACAAAGACCAAAGTCAGTCTTCCCGTGACAAAGAAGACTCAGCGCATGGTGGCACTGGCCGGTGTCGGACCCGTGAAGGGTTTCTTGTAGCAGCTTTTCCCATCTCTGTGTGGGTGTGACTTCCACAGACTGGAAGTTCCCTGAAGATAGGGGCTACCTATTTCATCAATGATTGCCACCTAGCCCTAGCACCTTCCACGGCCACAGCAACCAGCAAGTATTTACTAGGAAGAAGGGAGCTTGCATGGGAGAGAGAGAGGGAGCAGGTTTAAAAAAAAAAAAAAAAGGAAGGAAAGAAACCGCCTTTTCTGTAGATTACAGACTTCCTTAAGGCCTCAGATTTCTGCCTCCCGGCAGCATCTGCAGGTAAGAGGAGCTCCCAGACCCACAGACGTGATGGGGTCATCCCGATCACAGACCAGCTCCCAGCGCTGCAGCTTGTGTCCCCAGAGAGTGGCCCAGCTGCCTGGTGGGGGAGAGATAAGGCCTCTGCCATTAGCTGCCCCACGTGACTGAAGCCAGGCCTCTGAACTGCTCTGCCCGGGTATTTTCATCTCATAAAAAATAGTAGTGATAACACTTGCCCAGCCTCCACTAATGTGCTTTCGCAGCACAAAAGGAGGCTATGGTCTGTAACGGAATGAGTGTGGCTTTGGCGAAACTCCCTTCGAACTCTTCACTCCGTGATGCCTTAATACTTCTGGGAGATGCGCTTTTTCACAAATGACAAGGATCTGTAGTCATTACCCGAAGAAGACCAAGTTCAAAACTGGCCTTGATGAGATTTAAAATGGTGCCCCCGGGGACAAATGTCTGGATGAGTGTGAAATTGTCCGCCAGAGTGTCTTTCGTTACCCGCTGGACCAGGAGCAGGGGCAGCCTGGGAGAGATAGGAGAGGACAGACGAGCTCAGGTGCTTGAAAATTCTTGGCCAAAACAAAATCTCAACCCCCAAACTGATCTTTAGAGGAAGAATGTTTCACTAGTTTTTATTTCAGTTTGAGTGGCAATAACATTATAATAATGATAACTGTTGTCTGTATAGTGCCTTGCAGGTTATATTTTTCAAGTCTGTTATTTCATTTACTTTTGCAAGAACTTTGTGAAATATTGATTATGATTTTAATGATTGCTGTTGCTTACCGGAAGCCTAATGCATGTAAGCACTGCACATGCTGTCTCATCACTCCATCTCCCCCAAAGAACATTCTTATCCTCATTTTACACCGAGGAAACTGAGGTGTGGAGAACTTTAATAGCTTTTCTAAGGACACACAGCAAGTAAGAGGGAAAGCTGGACTTGAACCTAGGCCAATGGGCCCCATGACCCATGCTCTTGATGCCACACCTTGAGACAGTGTTATATACCCACTTTAGAGATGGGAACACTGAGGCTCCAAGAGTAAAGCCACCTGATAATTTGTCAGTGTAGGATACACTCTGATTTATCTAGTCCCGAAGCCCTTGCTGGTCCATTTTCTCTACGATAGAATAATTCACAGCTGTTTTTACCTGGCACATCTGAAGGGGGTGGTGTTGGAAAGGATGTGAAATGGGTCCCAGGGGCGCAGCAGGGCAGGGATTTGGCACGCACCTGTTTCGTTATATAGAAATGCAGCTGCACCTCAGCAAGACCCCTGGGAGTGCCCACGCAGGGGGTCTGGGAGTACACTCTGCGGGAACTGCAGGCCCTGGGCTGTCAGGGCCCTGCTCCTTACTGGGCTCATACCTCACGCCAGCTGGTGTGCATACGGGATCAGGAAGTGGTCACCACAGTGGAAAATGCTGAGCCCATCTGAACACATGAGGCCAAGTGTAGGGGCTGGGGTGAGGCTCTGGCCTGAAGACACAGACAGCAAGACGGGCCAGAGCCAAGGGTTTCCGTCCAGCTGGTCGAGCAGATAGCTCGTCCTCAGGAGCCCCCGTGGGTGTGTCCACGGCAGCCTCTCTGGTCCGGATGTTAGTTGGGAAGCAAAGCGACAGGAGTAAGTGACTAGAGTGACACATCTAGGCCCTTTTACAAGTTATAATGATGGGATTATTTTAAAAGGGAGCCCACGCCCAAGGTGTGTGTCGGAATTGTTCATTGAGAACAGAGAGAACAGCTCAGGAGCCTGCATTTTGCATTCCCTGTGGAATAAGTCATCGTTGTCACCTCAGCCGTCACTCAGGTGTCGGCTTGTAAGGGAGACACCTTTGCCTGCAGAATCAGTTCTTCTCAAGTGCCAAGCATTTAAATGGTTTCTGACAGCCAGAAGGTGACTGAGGCAATTAGATGCAATGCTTGTCACAGATGGAAAAAGGCATTTTGTCAGATCTGCAAGAACCTGGAGGAAAATGTAATAGGAGAGCAAGCTCTGTTCTAAAGGGGCAGAGCCAAGGCCTACCTCCTCCCCTTTTCCAAGCCTTGCCTGGAAGGTGGCCTATAGAGGGCTCCCCACAGTGATGCCCACAGCTAAAGGGGGCAGTGTGGAGCTAAGCCAAAACGTCTGCAGAAGTTGAGGTGGAGTGCAGAGGGTTACTTCCTTCTGTTTCCTTCGGCACGTGGAAGCTGGGTTGTGGAGTGGCTTTGAGACGAACAGCCTGAACCCACCTCCCAGGCAGTGGGTGGTATGGGGCAAGTCATGCACCCTCTCTGAGCCCCGTCACTCTGTAATACAAGGGGCACAAGCGTGGCTCCCCGGTGCAGAGGGTTCCTCAGCACAAACTGAGAACAGTGCGTGAAGTGTTGAGCACACAGCAGCCCCCGCTACCTGCTGGCACCTTCCGTCTCTTCCCTCCAGTGTAGACAGTTGGTGGGCGATTTAAGTCTGCAAATAAAAATACACCAAGGTACATCCTTCCTGCAGGGCAGCTTGACAGCACATGGCAAAAAGAAAAAAGGTTTTAAAAATATGTATGTTTGGAATGCAAGGTGAGACTTCTGGCTCTTGGGTTAGGCAATGGTTTCTTAGATATGACCCCAAAACCAGAAACAGAAAGAAAATGGACTTCATCAAAATTAAAAACATTTGTGTCACGAAAGAGACCCTCTAGAAAGTGAAAAGACAGGCCATAGAATGGGGGCAAATGTTTACAAGTCATCTATCTGATAAGGGACTTATATCTGAACTGTATAATGAACACTCACAACTCAACAAAAAGACAAAGAACCCAATTTAAAAATGGGCAAAGCCCTTGAATAGACATTTCTCCAAAGAATATGTACAAATGGCCCATAAGCACGTGCAAAGAGGCTCAGCACCCTCAGACTTCAGGAAAATGCAAATCAAAATCCCAGTGAGATACCACTTCATACCCACTTAGATGGCTATAATAATGATAAAAAAAATGATAATGAGCGCAGGTGAGGACGTGGAGAGCCTGGACCACGCCTGCGTTGCCTGAGGGAATCTAAAATGCTGATGCTGCTTTAGAAAGCATTGTGGCAGCTTCTCCAAAGGTTAAACGTAGAGTTTCTTTGTGACCCAGCGATTCCACTCCGGGGTACACAACCAGGAGAGATGAAAACACACATCCACACAAAAGCTGAACAGGAGGGCTCATCGCAGCATTATTTAGTCACTAACCCCAATGTCCATCAGCTGATGAAAGGAGAAGACATTGTATGTCTATACAATGGAATAGTGGTCGACAGCGAAAGGGAATGAGGCGCTGCTGTGTGCTGTGACACGGGGAAAGTGAAAAGAACAGACGCAAAGGGCCACCTACTGTACGACCCCATTTATACGAGGCATTCAGAGCAGGCAACTCTACAGAGACAGCAGGCGAGTGGTTGCTGGGCGCTGAGAGGGCGGGTGGGGAGTGGGGGGCGGCTGTTGATGGGTGCAGGGTTTCTTTGTGGGTGACGAAAATGTCCTAAAATTAGATTATGGTGATGGTTACATGACTGTGCATATAACTAGCATGCTTTGAATGAGTGAGCACTATGATGTCAGAGCGCAGTAAAACCACTTTTTAAAAGTGAGCTATAGAGGCCAAGAAACATAGCTTAAAATACTACCTATGTAGTACAAAAATATCTTCCTTTAATAAAGACTTTTACATATATATAGTTAATGGAAAACTATGAAAATGTTATGTAAACAGTCATTCAATACATTCTTATTATCAGGAAAAAAGGTACACCTTCTGACCCAGGAATTCCATGGTATAAGGAAATTATCACAAGTATGTGAGTAGATTTAGCTATAAAGATGTACATTGCAGTGTTGCCTAAAACATCCTAACATTAGAAGCAATAGCTATCACTCACTGCGTACTCAGAATTTGTAGTGCACCATAGTGCTGTATGGAAATCATCTCATCTCCACGCGCGAACAATCCTCTAGGGAACCTATCCATATCACTATACTCCTTCTGACGGGGGAGGAGAGAGCCAAAGCAAACAGCTACAAGTCAGAGCTGGGACTGGCGTCCAAGTCTGCCACTCTCCAGGACCGGCAGGTGCTCCTCACTGTGACTGTCTCTGTCGCAGCCCCAACACCAGATTGCACTCCGGCATTCGAAACAGCCTGGTGAATTAATAGGTGTCAGCCCACAGCCACGTTCACAATGGACTGTTGGGTGGAAGAGACAGGTTCAGGACCAATAGGATCTCACTCACTATGGCAGGTAGATACGTATACAAACACCCACACACCGGCGGAAGAGACGGACGTGGGGAACGAACGCACGGCATGGAGCAGCCGTCCTCCGTGATTGAGAGGGCCGTGTGTCATTTTCGTTTTCTTTGTGTTGCGCTCCTTCACTCTGCCCCTGACTTCTGTGCTGCTGTAGCGGCTCTCCAATTTTGCAAAAGTTGCTCTGTGCTGCCTTGAACTACATTCAGGTAACACAGGTGGATACAGAGCAATGCTCCCCAGCCTTCTTCTCGGGTATGAGGAGGATTGTCACTTTGGCCAGCCTGTGGTGACAGTCAGGGACCCTTGTTGTGGGGACCCTTCCTCTCAGTCAGGGACACCTCCCTCCTCCCTTGGGGGTCTTCCTTCTGTCCCACTCTGTTCCCCTGGCAGAGTGTTCTCAGATGGCCTTGGCCGTGGCGCTTGGTCCGCTGACTTGCGGCCGTGACAGGTAAGAATGAGCGCTTTCCTCTTGAGGAGAGTCAGTCAGATTTTAGGAGCAAATTATTCTTTTAAATGTAATTAAATTATTTTCTAACTGCAAGTATATAATAGAAATTCACTGGAGAAAAGTTAGAATATCCTGAAAAGTATAAAAAGCCAAAGTGACTCACCCATCCTTCCCTCCTGTTGAATTGATAGGGGACCCTGGGAACTGATGAAGTTGGACTAGCCAAAGACCTGGTGGAATGATGGAGGATGGGGAGGTGGCGAGGGGGGACTGAATGCCCTTGAGTGTCACATGGCCTCTGCCATCAATGAAAGTGCCATGGCATCATGGGAAAGCCACAGAGTCTTGGAGTCAGAAAATGTGGGTTCCTAACCGCTTTCTCGTGGTACTAGCAGGTTACTGAGCTTCTTTGACGCTCCTAGCTGCATATACCCCAAATTCCTTTGGGGATGAAGTGGGGAATGTGAAAAGAGTGATTATGTAGTTGTGTGGTTTCTTTGTAAATAATATCAGTTCTTTGTACTTTGTAGGGTGGTTGTGAGTATGTAGATGAAACCATGTAAGCGAGAGCTCCATATAAAGTGGAACATGGTACAGTTAGTTATAAACGTCTGTCAGAGCGAGAGGGTTGATTCCGGTTCGTCCCACCTGGCTTTTCTGGGATGTAGGTGTAACAAGGACATAACAACATATCTTGGAGCCACAACCAGGCTCTCCCCCTCCTCTCACTGTCCTGGCCACCCTTGCAAGGGGCCTACTTATGAGTCACCGTCCGCCGGTCACTCGGGGTGGGTGGGACACAAGGCTCTGTGATGTGCTCAGTTGTTGTTGTCTCTGGGGCTAGGGAGGACAGCTCAGCGGAAGGAGTCCGAGCTCCATAATCCTGGCTCTGCTACCCGCAGCCCTAAGGCCTCAGACAAATGACCTCCCCACTCTGGGCCTCAGTCTCTCCATTACCGGTTGTTGGGGGGGATCGTGAGAGAAAATGTGCATGAATGGCCTGGTCTTTTAAAGGTGCTTTATAAATGTTTCATTCTCTTCCACTTCCCTTCAACGTTGTCTAATTTAGAGGTGGCAAGATGGAGGCAGAGAGAGGCCAAGGGGGTCTGGAGGGCTCAGAGCCATCCCATGACAGGGAGGAAGCATCTGGATGGGACACCTTGCCTCCTGCTCGGTTCCCTGTGCCACAGAGACACCAGGCCGCCTACTGTCCCTGCGGGTTTTGCCTCCTGCTATCCAACAGGATTCATGAGAAACAACCCCCTTGTCTACACTGCAAGTGTCTCCCGAGTTTTCATGAGAGCAGTGACATCTGAAACTGGTCAGGGAAGGGCTGGCAGGCAGCTGTCCTCCTGGCAGAACAAATAGAACAGAGAGCCGTGAGCGTGATGGAAGCCCGGAGAGCGTTCGCTGCGCACGGGGCACGGTGCCGATGAGTTCCTCACCCAGCGTGTTCCGTGAACCTCTTGCTACAAGTCTGAGGCAGGCGCTTCACTGCTGAGGGGACTGAGGCTTAACGAGAGGAAGGACTTTGTCCATGCACCCTGCTCTGTAACAGGAGGGCCGCACTTATGGAACCTCCCTGAAGCCCTACCTTTGTGTGCTGGCCTGGGCTAGGATCCCTGCCTGGGCCTGGTTGTGACACCCTTCAAGGCAAGAGCAACAGTTCAGCTAATAGTCAAAGGGCATGAGCAAGGATGAAGCTGCACTGTCATTTTTCTCACCCAGATCCCCTGGGCTCTCACCAAGTAAAAGCAGGAGCTGCTGATTATGAAGAGTGAGAGGAGGGGAGGAAAAGGGAAAGGTGCTCTCATGCGCTAAGACTAGAGTTTTAAGATGGTGCTACAAACGAGAGTAAAACATGAGTGTAGGAGACATTAGAGACTACTAACACTAACTTGGGTGCATGGTAGTTTGCAAAAAATCTGGCTCTGCTCAGAGTTCTCTCTGAGTCTGGGCTGCTCAATAGTACCCCTCAGGCCAACCTGTCTGTGACATTCTGGTGACAGTCTGCCGGGTTTGGGCCCATTCGGGAGATGATCCCGCGCAGGGCAGCGGAAGTGACACTCTGGGCCAGGGCTCCTCCCTTTGTCTCTGCTGGGCCCCCTACTTCACACGCCCTCTCCTCTTTGTCCCTGCTCAGCCAGCCAATCATCCCCCATCCAGCCATTCACTTCCGCTCGATTCCATCCACCTCTGTTTGGTGAGGCCTGCTGTGTGGGGGCACTGGGCAAGGCCTGGGGGTGCAGGAATAACCCCCAACCTCTGCTATCGGAAGGTCATCTGCAGGGGGCTTCCATGCTCAGGCACCTACTGGGCACCCCCTGATGGCTCTGCACCATTTTCAGCAGTGAGGGTGCAAAGACGAATGACTCTGTGATGTTCCAGAAGCGTACTTTCTGAAACACCCTGTTCAGGAGCCTGTACTGTCCTCTCACTGCCTGTATTCTGGGGTTCATCACCCTCTTAATCGCACCGCTAGCTTAGCTAGCTATAATGCTCTCTGAACTCTATTCCTCACTACCTCTCAACGCAAACACCTCTCTTCACTCAGGAGGATTAATCGATCCACCATCCATCCATCCATGATGCCATCTATCCATCCATCGATCCATCCATCCACCCATGCCCTCACTCACACATTACGGGCTCCCTGCTTCGATACACATTTTTCTGGGTTCCAGCCCCTGTTTGGGGATGCTGGGATACCTGGGACGAGCTGCTATCCTGTACAGCTCCTTTGGGTAATCAGGTCACTGCACACACCGGCCACCCCTGCCCTGCCCTACCCCCCCACCAAGGAATACCTGCCCACCCTCTTTCCTTTTCTCCAACCCTTTCTTCCCATCAAAGTCCACTCAAGTCATACTTCAGAGCCATTTCCTTTGGGCCACCCTTGTACTCAGAAAATCCCCCGTCCTCTGAGCTCTCCCAGGATGGGGGTTCCTGGCTCCCTCTTGGCCCTGGCAATGAAGAGCCTCATCTTGGGGCTGCTAATATCTGAGTCCCACTGGGTGTGGCCTGTATTTCACACAGACATGAGTGTGAGCATGCCTCCAGGACAGAGATTGCAAGGGACTCGCTGTCGGTCAGCCTGGTTTGTAATGAGGGGTTTAATTAAGTGGCACTTCAGGCCATGATACAAAATTTTACAAAATGATAATTACTGCATCCATAGTGGGTCTGTGTGCAGGGCGCTGTGGCTAGGGGTCTGCATGAATTAAGTTCTTGATTCCACGTACTGCCCGAGGGTCACCCAGCTTTCCACACACCCTTCCTTCCCCATGAGACGAATGTCACCATCCCCTCATCGGTGAGAAAGCCACGTGTGAGGGAGGTTGGGAAGCTGCCTCCTGGAGGACTCACTGTCCACCCAGAGCTACGTCCTTGGACTCACTGATCCCCCCAAGAAAGGGCCGTGGGCCCTCCTGGGGATACCACATTTGTCACAGAGACCGTCCCCTGCCTGTTGTGGTCAGTGACTTCTCCAGGGAAGGCCTGTGAGTGGTTCCTCCTGGGACTGGGACACTCTGGTGTCCATTTCAAGAAAGTCTGAGTGTGTGTGTGTGTGTGACTGCATGTTTCTGAATGCGTGTGAGTGTGCTGCTCTCCTTGCCTGCGTGCCTGTGCGTGTTTCTGTCTGTAACTGTGTTTCTCAGTGTGACTGCGTGTGTCTGTGTGTGTCTCTGAGTGTGTGTCCATCTGTAACTGTGTGTTTCTGTGTGTGTCTGTGTATTTCTGTCTGTAGCTGTGTTTCTGGGTGTGTCTGTGTGTGTCTGTGTGAGTGTGTCTTGCTGTCTGTGACTGTGTGTGTGCTTAAACAGGGCAAATCCTGGCTCAGAGGTGACTCACCCAGGTCACCTCAGTCGGCGGCTCACTGGGGTCAGGGCGCCTTACCACGTTCAGAGGCTGGAGGGACAAAAAGCAGTGGTCAGCACTTGTGGTTTTGCCCTGCACTATTTTTAAAGTTAAAAAAGAAACCCAAGCGGAAACTCATTGCCGTTTAATAGCTAGCTCAGATTTAGATAAGCTGCTAGCCCAGGGCTCAGGGACTGCTGCCGTGACCCGGAGGGCTGACAGGACCCTGCCCCTCCAGACCCCGCAGAGGGCCCGGGCTCCCCACGCACGACAGCAGCACAGGCTCTGCCCCTGCCCCAGCAGCGGGCTCCCACGGTCTCCTGTGCATCCTCGCGATGACTGGGAAGTACATTTACTGTTCCCACTCCCAGATGAGAAAATTGAGGCCTCAGACGTCAGCCACATGCCCGTGCCCACAGTCACTTCATCAGGGGAGCAGAGCTGCAGCTTGAACTGGGTCCTTCTGCCCCCAGAGCCCCTGCTCTTTGCCTGACTCTACATGACACCCCCTCCTCCCAGTTCCTTGTCTCCAACCAAGTGCTTTAAAGTGAGGGCTGAGCCGGCTGCCAGCTCCTTTGACCACTGATTTTCCATGAAGAAAAAAGGTTTCCTTCAGACAGATCAATTAAGACTAAATACTTGGAGAGGAAATTTCTCTAAGCCGCCTTGCAGTATCAGTCTAGCCCACGCCTCTAACCACTTCCTGGCCAGATCAGGGACTCTGGCTTTTTATAGCTGGAGACAACGTGCAAAACATCAGGGGCCCATCCCGAAATCCACATCTCCCTGCAGCCCCACAGCGGGCCGGGCCAGGCTCAGCGGCCCCCACCCCCGCCATCCGCCGTGTGCCAGGTCATTTCGCAACCTAGAACGTGGGGCTTTGACCTGGAGGACCTTGAGTGTGTGTGTGTATGTGTGTGTGTGTGTGTGTGTCCTCTCAAGACAAAGCACATCCAGTGATTCTCAGAAAAGCCAGCCCCTCCTGATCAGAAAGATAAACCTGCGGGCCCATCATCCTGACCCTGTTTGTTGTCACCTTTGCAGAATCCCCGTCCCAGGCTGGCTGGGCATTTTATTATCATTGTGGCTTATTGTCACCCTGAACCGGGGCTCCCCCAGTTCACAGATGCTGAGCTCAGAGTGAGCCCCCGCTGGCGGGGGACGGAGCAGGCAGCCTTGTGCACACCTCGCTGATGGCAGGAGCCTTGCCACCTGGACAGGCTGAGGACAGGAAGTGCTCACGCTGCCCCTGCTGCGTTGAGTCTGCAGACCAGGCTGCCAGCCCCGTTCTGAGCAGCTCGGAGCGCTCGGGCACGGTGGGGCTGGGTCAGGACCCACCCCCGGCTTCCCTCTCCCTCGGCTTGGCTTCTGACCATCGGCCTTGCTTCTGACTCTAGCCACAAGGTCCCTCCATGATCCTGACAGCGAAGTGGACATAACCATGATCGGAGTATTGCCACCTCTCACCAAGGACCTGCCAGGTGTCTGTGAAAGGCTGACGAGTGGCTGAAGGCCTGGCCGTGGAGCCTGGCCATCGCGCCCAAGTCCTGCCTCTGCCCTGTGACCCTGAACAATTGCTCACCTCTCTGTGCCGCCACCCTCCTCATTGCAATAATGAGGTGGTCGTATCACCTCCTCATGGGAAGGTTGTGAGGCTTGAGTAACCTCGTGTCTTTCCAATACCGAGGATGCACATAACACTCCACCGGGGTCAACTCATGGTGCTCAGGCATCTCGGCCCAGAGGCGCTGTGTGGCATCGGTGCCCATTCCATGTGCCCCAGGGGTAAAGGGCGCGGAGTCACTGTGGAGTCATCCTGCAGACCTGGGAGTCCGGCCTGGTGCACAGAAATTCCACTTCACACTGCAGTGAGCTTCTGGGGTTTGGAGCCATGACAGTCCTGGGCCCTGGGCCGTCTCCTGGCCCTTCAGGTGTCTGCTTCCCCCATGGCTGCCCTCAGGATGGCCTGTGCCCATGCAAATGTCCGTGCTTTGCCCATGACCCTCAGTCCTAACTCTGGAGCCCAAAGGCTTCTGGTGCCTTCCAGGGTAGGGCTGCCTGCAGCCCCTTGTTCCAGGACGTAGGTCCAGCTGGGCACTTGGGAAGATGGGTCTCCTCCCCTCTGGGCGTCTGTCTTGTCCTTTTGGCATCCAGGCGATAGGAATGGCAGTTTCCAGAAGGCTTTCCTTGGCTTTATTTCAATGACCCTCTTAACCACCTAGCGAGAGAGGCGCCCTCTGCTCTGCCCACCCCCCACACGAGGAAACCCAGCGCTGCGTCCCTGGTGTTTTGTTTGGGTTTTGATGATTGTAACTCAAGGTGGGGCCTGGGGTGGAGACATACACCGTGGAGTCAGCCAGCTTCCTGCTCTCTTTACGTTGGGTTATAAGCATCCAGTTTGGCCCAAGGATACACCGTGTTATTCTGGATATAAAAATGCCCATGGTAGAGCCCGGGGGGTGGCGCACATGGCCCAGAGGCAGGCTGCTTGTGCTGGAGTCCCGCCTCTGCACTCACCAAGCTGTGTGATGGCGGGCAAGATGCTGGGCCTCTCTGTGCCTTAGTTTCCTCCTGGAGCCTAGTTCCCACTGCCTACATACAATCTTAGAGAGGAAATGCTCCCAGCAGCCTGCAATTTTAGAAGACACAGTGATTTCACTGCTGCAGTCAGCATTTCCGTCATCTTCCCGGTGGGCATCTGCTGTAACGTCCAAGTCTGGCTTCCCAGAGCCGGGGAAGCTTGCTCTTCCAGGGGCCCCCAGGAGCAGTGGTGGGATGTGGTGCCGCCTTGGGCAGCGTCCTGATCTTCCTCCCTGTTCAACCACCGTCAGCCCTCTCCTCAATATGCGACCTTAGCTCAGAGCGAAGACTGAACTTCACCCCCACCCCTCCCAGAGCCCTCACTTCGCAGAGAAGGAAACTGAGATGGAGGGAGACATTCTTCCAAGGTCACACGGCGTGTTGATGTGATATGGATCAGTTCTGACCTCCCAAGTGGGCGTCTCCGGTGGGTCCTGGGACCCTGAGTGTGGATGTGCTGGGATGTGTCCTGTGGTCTCTGGGCTGAGCAGCAGGGAAGGAGTGTCAGACTGTCAGCCCGTGTCTGCTCTCTCTTCCAGGGTGGCTCCCCACTCTCCCCCGCTGCTGTCATCAGCCAGGAGACGGCTCAGCAGCAGGCTGTTGCTTTGGCAAAGGAGGTCGGCTGCCCCACCTCGTCCACCCGAGAAATGGCATCCTGTCTCCGTCAGAAGCCCTCTGACGTCCTCAATGACGCCCAGACCAAGGTGGGCACTTGTGTGCAGGTTGGGAAGGGACATTTTACAAATGGCCTGTAAAGGGGACATGGCCCACCTAACACCACACAGTAGGTTGATGGCCAGCTGGTGCTACAATGCATACTCCCTTCCCCCAGCGCTGTGCACGGACCCAGTATATGGTGGACTAAGTGTGGGTGCTGATAGCCCACAGGTGTCTCTGCACCTGGGATTTTACCTGTAAAGTGGGCCTAGTGATGTGGGCCTTGTGGAGTAGGAGAAGAAAGCCCGTGCAGGGACCGTGGTGGCAGGTCACAACGGCACGTACTGAGTGATGCGGTCATGCTGCAGTGGAGTTGGGCCACCCTGCCCCTGGGATTGGGCAGCTGAGTGCTCCCCTTTCCTACCTGCAAAGATCCTGCCCACTGTCCCTGGCTGGCCCTGCCGTGAATGAAGGGGACACTAACAGGGGTACTTGTCGTCATCAAAGTTGATGGCTGGATGCCTTTGGCAATGAGCCTGGGCTTACAGACCTGGCATGGATCTGATCCTCAGCCCCCCAGATGGGAGCTAAGCGGGTAGTGGCCAAAGCCGATCCATGTGCCTGGCATGTCCCACCTTTGGCCACCCCTCCCCCTGATCAAGGTCTCCTGCCATACTGGCGCCCCTGGGCTCAGGCTTACCCATCATCCTGTGGATGCTGTCACCTCAGTGTGGGGCCCTGGGGACCAACCATTGCTCAGAGTGAGACTCACCTTCCCACCCCTGGCACTGTCACCTGGTGTGCTGCCTACTGCTGTTCTGATCATCATGCTGTGGGTCCCCAGTAGAGGCTCAGATGGACAACCAGCATCTATGGTCCACATGGGTAGGCAAAGCAATGCAACAGGTTATTTCAGTCCTGCTTCTTCTCAAAAGAACAAAGCCTATGTAAACAATGGCATTCCTTTGCACCCAACGCAGCTGCTGGCTGTGAGCGGCCCTTTCCACTACTGGGGTCCTGTGGTCGATGGCCAGTCCCTCCGAGAGGCTCCAGCCAGAGCGCTGCGGAGGGCTCTGAGGGTGAAGGCTGATCTGCTCATCGGGAGCTCTCAGGACGACGGGCTCATCAGCAGAGCAAAGGCCGTGAAGGTAGGCAGAGGGGCAGGGTGTGGGAGGGCCTCAGGGTCCCCTGCACGGTCGTGGCCCTGACTCTGGTCCTCAAGGTCTGATCTTGGTCAAGAGTCATTGCCTTGCTTGCTCATTTGCAAAACAATCGCTGAGTAACTTACTATGTGTAAAGCCTCCCTAGGGTGTGGAGGGCATGGTCATGGGGTTGGGGCACAGATATGGGATGGGACGTGTGCAGAGTTGGGAGCAGCACAGACACAGCCACACCCACAGATGGCTTCTGTGAGTGACTCACCGTGGGAAACAGCGAGCAGAGGCCGACTAGGAAGCTCTTTGGCCTCAGGGTCCAGCCTATAGATACCTCCATCCCATGAAGGGTGCTTGTCCCATTGAGACTGGGAGAAGGAGAGGGAGGTGGATGGAGGACACTGCTTCCCAATCCCGGCAGGGAAACCCAGCCCAGCCTTCCAAGCCAGTTTTCTTACCGGGAAAGCAGGTGCCGTGCCCCTGGCAAAGCAGCCTTGTGCGGGTTATGGTCAGCACAGCCGAGTGGGAATGAGTTGTGAGGCCCTTTGTCTGCCTGGACACACTCTTCCTGCCATGACCGATGTCTTCGCCCCTCACTCGGGTGTGGCTCACCCTGGAAGAAGCGGTCTGCCCGGCCCACTCAGCCCTCCCGGTCAATCCGCTCTTGACAGGGACAGGCCCTGTAAGCTGTCAAACCTGGTGGCCCAGTGCACACACAGGGAGGACACACTCCTGAACACGGAGTGTGCTCTGTCTGGGGCTGTTGAGTCCAAGGCCATAGCTGGAGTTAGCAACAACAGAAGCATTCATGCCAACGGGATCTCAGTTGCCCTGAAGTAGTCCACTCCCTCGGGTTCTGTCTCACTCAGGGGAGTCTATCTCACCGTGACAGGGGCGCCACTTTGACATCATAGCCACACGAGGGCATTTACCGCATTGTGCGTTATTGCTGCAATCCACTGGAAGCAACTCAAACGTCCATTAGCAGGGAAATGGCTGAATAAATTAAGATCCACACAGGCTATTAAATATTATGCGGGTGGTGAAGAGAAGGAACTAGTCCATCTCTGCTGGCTCGCAGAACGCCTGCGACGTGCTGTTAAATGGGAAACAAAAAATAAGAAGGCCGAGGAATGTGAGGTGAAGGTAGCATTCACGCTTTAAAAAACAGCCAACCTGTATCTACCTGTGCATATGTGAACGTAATTTTAAGTGAATTATCTGAAAGGATGAAGGTGTGGAAGGATATACAGCAAGCAGCGAACAGTGACTATCTCAGGAGGTGAGGCGTTGTGAGAAGAGAATATTATGAACTTAGTATTACTAATATTACTACATGCACAAATATGTGTTCTACATAACCTACATGCTTATGTGTATGTGGAAAGAGAGTTGTGCTGTGTGTGTGTGAGAGAGAGAGAGAGAGAGAGAGAGAGAGAGAGAGAGACGTGGCACAGAGCAGAGCTTAGTCGCTATTAGCTTCCATCCAGTTGATTCACGGCCCAGGACAAATAACTTCTGCCCTGATCCACCGCATACAGCTCGAGTGTTACTGCGCGGGGCTGCAGCTGGGCGCCTGAACCAGACCGGCACACAGGACGCACTGGCGAGATGCGCACTGGACCTCAGCTTTTCTCCTCTAAAGTAGGGGTCCTCAAATGTTGACCAGGCAGGCCCCTCATTCGTTAAAAATCAGTCAGTACAGTCATTGTAGTATAAGTGGTAGCCATGCGTATTCCTGGCTAAAATGCTGAGCTGTTGTAAGACATTCGCAAACACAACAGAAACAGGAAGCAGCACAAGGAAACGAAGGTTCTTGTATTCGGGCCGCAGCCTCTCCAGGATCCACGCTGGAGACGGAGCCCTATAAACTGGGCACAGTGGGGACACATGGCCGATGGCCCCGAGCCCTTGTCTGTCCTGCAAAGCCTCATTTCTGTTTCATACCGCCCTCCAGGGTAGGGTGTGGGGATCTTTGTGCAGAAAAGATTATATCCTCACAGCTCTGGTTCTCCGGACCACTGCTGGAAATGTATCCCCCCCAACTCTGACTTTAGAAAAAGAGGAAGAACTATTATAATCCCAGGAGCCTGGGGCTAATCCCAGATGGGTGGGAGGGAGCAGGCCCTGGCTACTTCCCATCCCCTCCCACAGCCTGGAAAAAGCCATCCACAGGGGCTGGGGAGGGGGCTCTCGCTGGCGGCTCTGGGGCTGTGGCTGACCAGAACACAGCCCAAGTCTACATTCTCTGATTGTTCCAGCCTATTGTAAGGGGGCTGCCTGGTCAGGCGGCTCCCTCGGTCTTTCTGGTCCTCTCCTGGCAGTGTATTTGGGAGTCCCCCACCTCTGTCCTCGGTTTCTGAGCCCCTCCAACCAGGCGCCTTGACCAGAGGACTGGGACCCGCCCCCAACCATGCATTGTCATTCCTCTCATTGCATTTCCTCTGAGGGCTTCAGGGAGATGTTTCCTTGGTCCACATGCAAGGGAAGAGTATCTATGTACATGAGTTCACTGGCCCTGGCAGGAGTGGCGGGGATGTGTGCCCCCAAGTCCAGGATGGGAGGACCCTGGGAGGGCGTGGCGGTGCCATGGCTGCCATCCCAACTCCAGTCCCGGACGCAGCCCCTCTGCACAGTTATTCTTGGTTAGACCGGTCCTCTCATAGCTCCCTCTCTGCTCATTCTCTCGTGAACGTGCGCTCATGTGGCCACTGGTTGTTTTTGTGAGCCTGCGTCCTGTTCTGCCAGGAGCTCATCTCCGTGCTGATGTGGGGAATCGAGAGGAAGAGGGCCTTAGACTTGGCTGTACTGGAAGCCAGCTCAACACTTTCAATGTCATTGCGTGCCGATGCCTCCTCCGTGTCTACCTCCAACCCTGCGTTACACCTCCTGCCTGCACTTTTCTTTTGGACTATGGACTGGTTTAGCCCATGTGGACTGTTTGACATCTTCACTTTGATATCTCATAGCTTCACACTCTTAACATATCCAAAATGGCTGCTGACTCCGCCTGACCCCTCACCCCAAACAGCATGCTCCCCGCTGTGGCTTCACCGTCTCAGTAAACAGCCGCTCGTGCATCTGCACGCTCAGCCCACAAGTCCCTCTGGACTCTGCCCTCTCCCACGCCACCAGCGGTCTGCCAGTAAACCATGGGCTCTGTCTCCAAAGTGCACCCAGAATCCAGCCCCTCTCTGCCGTCACTCCAATCCACACCGTCATCTTGGCCCAGGACTCTTACGATAACCCCCAGGTGGTCCCCTGCTCTGCCACTGCCCCTGTCATCTGTGGGAACCACAGTGGCCCGAGCCATCCCTTCACAGCATAAACTAGATCCTGTTGCTCCTCTACTCAGAGCCCTCCGGTGGCCTCATCTCACGCAGAATAAGGGCCTCAGTTCTTACAACGACCTCCAAGGTCCTCCCTGAGGTGGCCTCTACTCTCTTTTAACGTCACCTCTGGCTACTTGCCCCTGGCTCACTGTGCTTCATCCCAACTGGCCCCTTTGGTATTCCTCAATGCTGCAGAGCACGTTCCCACCTTAGGGTCTTGGCACTTGCTCTTCCTCTTCTAGAATGCTCTCCTCTAGGTAAACTCACTGCCTCGCTTCCTTCAGGGCCTGCTTCTTTAGAGTGGTCGACACTGACGGCAAGGGCAGCCACACCCCCAGCACTCTCTCTCCCGTTATCCTGCCCCCCGCCCCCAGCACTTGCACCCCGCAATACAGCATGTACTTGTCTACTGTGTTTCTGCCTCGACTAGGGCAGGAGCCCCGTGAGCATGAAGACTTCATCTTTGGTTCCTAGGAAAGTGTCTGGTGCAGTCAGTGACCAGTGAACCTTTATTAGATTGAAAGAATGAAATGAGAGAATCAGCCGTGGACCACGATCTATCCTAGGAGTCTTCCACGAAATAGCCCCCCTCAAACAACCTTATGCAACAGGAATGATTATCACTATTTTTCGGGCAGGACACGAGGTCAGAGAGAAGGCAGAATTCAAACCCAGGCCTTCCCACCCCCAGAGGCATTCTCTTTCTATAGCACCCTGGGAAAAGCTTTCCCCAGTACGTGTGCGGGGTGCTCATGTGTTCACCGATGCAGCCACTCCCGGGGCCACTGTGCGCCAAGAGCTTTGCCACTCCAACCACCTTCTTATTTATCTCAGCCAGACGCTATGCAACCGGGTACTCACGAACGGTGATGAATACCCTTGAACTGAGGAAGAAACAGGCTTCCAGAGGGTTAATGATTGCCCCAGGCTTGTGTAACTAGTCACTTGCAGAGCCAAGTCTCCTCTTCCCATCCTCTGGCTCCAAACAAGGTGCGTGGCCCACAGCCCTGTGTGTGTTCGACTCCAGAGCAGGACCACCTACGTGTGCCCTGTGACACGTGATCATGACCTAACCCAGAGGAGCCTCAGTGTCCTGCCTGACACAGAGCTGCAAGGGAGTGCCGTGGGCACACAGGTGGACACCGGGCTGCCAGCTGCCCTGTAGACCCTGTATCAAAGTTTCTCTTTTATTCCAAAACATCCTGCCCGTGCACGCCCTCCGGGTTACCTTCTCTTACCCCCGCCCACTCACAACCTGGATTCAGAGTTGGGTCTGTGGGTTTCTCCATTCCCCCTTGCCGAGCAGGCCCCATACCACCTGGGTCCAACTACCACTAATTGAGAAGAACCCAGAATGGCGCATTCCTGAGGCCTCAATCCAGTGATTTCATCGCCTTTTATAGCAGCCCAGCCCCGCACCCATCTCTGCCGAGAAGCAGGACATCGATTGCGCAGAATCACCACGCCAGCTTAGAATGGGGCGTCGAACATGGTTCCTAGTGCCCAGACCCATTTGCCTAGTCATGCCGCACAGAACGAGGCCACTTCCTCGGTGCTGGACCCCGCGCCCTGTGTTTGGAGTGTTCGTACCAAGTACATTTGCCCTCGAGGAGCTCACAGTCGGGCGAGGAGACAGCAGACGAGCAAAAGGAAATACGCACAGTCTGGAGAGATGGACACCGACTGCAGGACCGCAAGGACCGTGGTGGGGGAGAGGCCACGGCCAGCAGGAGGGACACAGTGTTGAAGGAGCTGGCCAGGACCTTGTCCCCTGCTGTCTGCCAACAGAGTGGGGACAGTGTCCTCGGACTGCAGCCAGGAGCATCTGAGTTCCCGAGAGCCCGAGCCTCAGTTTCCCTATCCGTAGGGTCAGCAGATGATCAGTGAACATCCGTGCATGGGGAGGACTCAGCCACCAGTGCCTGGCAAATAGGACGTGCTCAGAAAACACCAGTTTTCACTTCATTCCGTAACGGTGCTACTATGATTTGTGTTCAGAACTATTGTCCCTGACCTGGAGAATTAACCAGAGAAAGCAGGAGGAGTACACAGACCGTCCAGTCACCGAATCACCTTCTCTGACCTGAGGCCAGATTGTCACACACACACACACACACACACACACACACACACACACACGTTTTCTCCTCGTGCCAACCCTGCATCAACACCATCGGAGCCCAGCCCACAAGCACACACGGTCCAGATTCCTGGGGGAGTCACCAGGAGGGGCAAGAGTTCCCTGCCAGCCCCTGGGACCCACCTGTCACTGCAGTACAGAACCACTAAATTTCTGACGACCGAAGAGGGTGGGTGGGCGGGGCTTCCACCAACTGAGTGAAGACCCTCACACTTGCCTGCCATCCCACCCAGCTGTGGCCCTCCCACGAAGTCCTAACCACACCTGCCAAGTTAGCGACATACCCGCGGCGTGTCAGGGCTGCCCGAGATGCTGGAAAGGCTCCGTCCTCAGAGAATGAGCTGATTTTCCGAAGTAGCAGCTTTCTGATGAAATTCCTCATCCGTCGCCGGCCGTGGTGGGAGTCTTTCCCCCTGCTCTGCTCTCTCTCTCTTCCTAACTGGTGAAATTGACAGTCTGCCTACATTAACCAGCTTTAATTTGCATGATCAAAGCGGATTTGTTCCAAGATGCAATGTTCTGCCTGCCCCTCCAAGCACAAGCATCTTCAAGGAAGGCAAGACAAATCAGAAATAGCGTGTGGCCACGGCTGCCTTGGCCCGGAGCTTGGCCAGGAGTTGGCCTCATCCAGGAGCAGGTGGAGGGGGGCTCCTGGGGGCAGGGGAGGGCTGCCCGCCTGAGAGTGGGGAAGCGGCACCTGGCAGCTCGAGATGCTGGCACCAGCCCCAGCATGGGAAAATCAAGCCTCTGGTGACAGATTACAGCAGAGGACCAAGCAGGAGTCCTAGCAAGTACACACAATTTCCTGAAAAGAGGCACTGCTGTACTGAATCCCGTCACTCACAGGCATGTGGCGGGCTCAGAGTCTGACCCAGCCGAGGACCTGAAATCAGAAAATGGGTCTCAGCTCCTGGCTTCAGCCAGGCAGTCAGGGCACGTTGCTCAACCAGTGCACTGCAGTTTCCTACCCTTCCGATGGGGACAGTGAATCCAGCAGAGCGCTGACAGGGCTCTGGGCCCAACACTCGGGCACCTCGTCCGGTCCCCTGGCCCTGGGCATCCTGAGCACGTGACGGACCGTGCACGCCGGGCCCTCAGAGCTGACCCTCCACCGGTCGCCTGCTCTAATAATCCCCGTGGCTGTGCCAGGTGGGGTTGTCATTCCCAGTTCAGAGAGAGCTGGGGATCAGCAGGATTGACTTGTCCCCCAAAACAGGAAAAATTACATTCACCCTTTGTGGCTTTAGTAAGAGCCGTGATTATCTTTCCTATTTTCTAGATCATTTTTCCTCTTCACGGCACTGGTCAAAAAGGAATGCGAGCCAGGCTCGATTCTTTATTATACAGTCACTATTTATTTATTTTTTTATTTCTGATTTTAAAAGAAGTTTAAAGGAAAATATTTTCATGGCCCCTAAGTGTGCGGTGGGCAATGGGCCTGCTGTGCCTGATGTAGTAGCGGGCCCCTCGTCCACTAACACCCACGGTCATTAGTGGGGCCACCCACACATTAGTTCCCACACATGCCCAATGTCTATTTGTTGAGGGGCTCTCCCCGAGGCTCCAGAGGGAAGTCATTACCCAACAGATGAAGCTCCTGACTTGCGGAGCTCATGTTCTAGTGCGAGAACATGAGCTGTGCTGTGTAAGCAAGTGCATTAAGAATTTCAGGTCTTGAAAATGAAATGGTACTGGGAGAGGAAGTGATGCAATGGAGGAAAGTCCTTTAGCAGGGAAGCCAGGGAGGCGACTGTGCCCTGAGACCCGGGTGGTGAGAAGGGGCCAGCTTTGGGACAGCTCAGTGGAGAGCCGGTGCAAAGGCCCTGGGGCGGGGCTCATTTGCGGGCCAGAGAAGGCCGGACTGTTGGAAGCCCAGTGGGGAACAGGGGCAGGGGTGGAGGGGAAGCTGGATGTGTTGGGAGGACATGTTAAATACGGCCTCATTGTCAGAAAAGTGGTTTTATCCTACTTGCAGTGGGTAGGCACTGGAATGTTTTAAGCTAGGAAGTGATTGTGTTGATTTATCTATTTTAAAAAGAGCATCTGGCAGCTCTATGGGAAATTGACTCTGGAGGGGCAGCACAGGAAGCAGAGGCCAGATTACACTCTGTTGTGAAGTGCAGGGAGCAAGCCAGTGAGTTCCAAGAGGGTTCGAGACAACAGATCGGTGAGAAATAACCACATTTGGAATCTGTCTCGGATTGGCCCTTAGGACTATGAGTGGGTTGTCCAGGAGAGAAGGTGGAGCTGTGGACTGGGGTTTGGAAGAAATCCAGGAAAATTTGATGTCATTAAAGCCAAGGAAAGAAAGCTTCCGAGAGGAAGCCAGGGTCAAGCGTCGGATGTGATTGGAAGTGGTGTGAGTCGAGGACAGCGGTCTGGCCGCTGGACCTGGCAGGATGTAGGTCCCCGGGTGACTTGAGGGGGGGCATTTGGTTGAGTGAGGGGAAGGGAAGCTGAGACAGGGCTCTGTGCTCCCCAAAGCTGCACTCTCTCCATGACCCCATCTTCCCACCGGACACGAACACTCAGCCAGCAGCTCTCAGGGGGCACTTCGCTCACTGCCAAGTGGCCTCTCCGACGTTACCCTTTCTACCCCACGGCAAGGTCTGCATCACATTCATTTTAGATACACAGTTGCTGGCCAGCAGGGAGTCTTCCGTTTTTGTCCCTTAAATGAACAAATGACGGTCTGGTCTCCATCTAACTCAGGGTTCTGGAGAGTTCCAGAGACACTCATCAATTCATTTCTCCATCCAATAGACCTACAAGAATCTGGTGAAGGCTGCCTGCTCTCCCTTTGGAGATTCTGCTCTGGGTCTCTTTCAGGCCTGTGATGCCATAACCATTTTGCCTAACTTGGAGAGTAACCAGTGTTCACAGATTCATTAAGGACCTTGTGCGTACAAAGTACTCCTCCCCTACCCCCCACCTGCCACATCAGAGCCACAAACGGCATCAGAGCCCCCGGGAGGAGAGGATGAGGGTGGGGCAGGGCGGAAGAGTGGACAGGAGGGGAGGGCTAGTGAGTGCTCAGGAGACAGTCAGCGGGACTGGGGCACAAAGGAAGTAGGGAGACGAGGGAATGGAAGGAGACTAGAGATGCCTCTTTTTTTCCCACCAGGTGGCTGAGTCCTGGTCTTAGACACTGAGGGCAGGACACTAGGAAGGGAAGGAAGTGCTGGAGGTGAGGAAGAACACTTCTAGGTGATGAAGGCACACTGTGCTCACGTGGAGTTTGGGGACCCGAGAGAGCCCTAGGAGATGGGAGCCATCTGGATACGCAGGTCCGAGGTGCAGGCGGGAGAGAGATTTAGGAACCATTAACCCACAGGCTGATGTCGAAGCAGAGGGAGGGAATGGAGCTTGTGTGGATGGAAGGGGGAGAGAAGGGGACAGGGTGGCAGCTGGGGGCCTCAGCATTTAGAAGTCTTTTAGAAGTTAAAAGAGGGCCGAAGGGGTTCTAGACGGGAGCCTGAGACAGAGCAGTTGAGGGAGGAGGGGATGGAGAGGATGACGGGTCGAGGGGGAAAGAGTGCCGGGATGGGCAGGGCCCAGCACCAGCATGGGCTGGGCTGGGTCACTGCGGCCACCAGTGACCTGGAGAGTTTAACTGGCTGCAGGGGTGGGGAGAGCCAGATGGTTGTGGAGGGAGGGGTTGATGGACATGCTTGCTGAGTACAGACCCAGAGGTGGGCAGGCAGACCTTCCCTCGTCTTGGACCGAGGGAGGGAGGGAGGGTTCCCTGGTCTAAGACAAGGGAAGGGAGCTGAGAAGGGCTTGGAGGGGGGATTTCCCTGAGCAGCAGAAGGCCGTGCAGAGGTGGGGAGAGCCCCAAGAGTTACGCTGGGTTTTTTAGTGGCACCATGGGATCAGTGTGGCCAGAGAGGGAGTCAGTGGGAGCCAGTGGCTGGCAGGATCCCTACTGGGGCCCCACAGAGCTGGGAACGCTGACTCGGACACCTGGCAGATGGTCTTCTGTTTATCCTCCACATGGACCACAATGGAGGACCCTTCCCCTGGCCACTCCCGAAGCAAAAGCAGGGCAAGGCTACACCAGCTGTGCATCCATTTGGACCCTCACCATCCAGAACGCCCGGTTCCCTTTCTGCTCTGCTGGCCTAGTGTGTGCCATGGCCCTTATTACCACTGAACATGTCGTCAGTCCCCCCAGCTCGACCAGAAGCCCCCAGAGGGCAGAGAGCTTAGCCTGTATTGTCCCAAATGCCCAGAGCTATATCAGCACTGGGTGGAAAGTTGTCAAATGAATGGTGAATTGAAGCTAAAGACCCTGAAGCTAAGAGTTCTCCCTCATGTCCCTCAAACTGGAGATAAGCCTTAGGGCATTTACTTTTAATAATTGACCTCCCATAGGGGACAGAGAAGTCATAGGCACTGTCACCCAAGTGTCAGCCACTCGCTAACCACTGGTTCGTTTGACTCTGACGTCCCCGCCAGCACCGACAGCACTGTGCAGCAAACACACGTATCGGTGGGCGGTGAAGCTTCTGAAGTCACGTGCCGGAGCTGGACGTGAGTCTGGTCTTCAAATGCCAGGGCCATGCTCAGTCCACCAGGCATTATAGGTGACAGTTGAAGCCCTCCGTCATCTCTGTTTCTGAGGGACTGTCACTTTTCTCTAGTAATGGCAGTCCTTTAAAATCACACATGAAGGACATGCCACTTCTGGATGGCCCTTAATGAAGCCCAGCCTGCAGCAAGCCCTCTCGGAGGCCCATCTCACCTGTAATTACAGCTTGTAGAAGTCGGCGTTGGCTGGCGGGTGGTCAGGTGGGGGCCCCACCCCCTCCTCCTGACTCTCTAATTAAACCAGCAGCAGCATCTGTGCAGCTGACCTTGCCAAGGATGGAGAGGTGCAGGTCCTGCTGGAGACAGGCGCCTTGACATTCCCATGGGCCCCAGGGGGCTTGGGGCCACCCTCCAGCCATCACCAGAATGTGGACCCTAGCACAAGGCCACACCCCAGCTCGTCTCAGGGGCTTGGATCCCCTTAAAATGTGAAACCTGTCACAAGCGCTAGGAAGCACAAACCGGGCTCCTCCCTTCAGCCTCCTCGCTGTGAGTCTGTCCAGATTGCCTTACATTACAGGGACTACAAGCAGTGCCAGGCCTGGTGCCCCAGTGCTCCTAAAAGCCGTATCGTGGAAGCAGTGTCTGTGAACCCAGGAGGGTGACTCTGCCCATTAGGTGGGAGGGGCCATTTCCCAGCAGTGATTCCGAAGAGAGGTTCTGAGGGGCTGGGCTCCTGGCCAATGGGACAAGCTTCGCTCAGGCCTCTCTCTGAGACATGGCTTCTCTGGCCCATCTGGACTAGGCACAAGGCTGAGTCTACCAGTGTCTAGCAACAGGAACGACTGAGCACTTTGTAGGTACCATCTCATTTAACCTCAGGACGGTTTTATGAAGCCCATTTGACAGATGGGGGAACAGGCACAGAGTGCTTAAGTCCCTTGCCTGAGGTCACACAGCTAGTATGTGGGAAAGCTAACAGCCCAGCTCAGGCCTTTCCAACTCTGGGATTTGAACCCAAGAGGTTTGACTTAGAACTTCTACTTGTAGCCTCCAGGCTGTATTATCTCTACAAAGGCAAGCGTTTCCCCCATTCTTTGTCCAGCACGTATTTACTGAGCACCTAGCAGGGGCTGGTCCCATACCGAGCACTGCACGCCCCCTCGGCCCCCTTCTGACGATAACAGCATGGTATCCTGAGGGCACACGGGAGCCCCCGGCCTCGGCTGGGGGTGGGTTAGTAATAATCGTGTCTGTCGTCCAGCTGCCCAGAACAGTACTACACCCTTCACATGCCTGTTTCATCGGAATTCGGCAGGAATTCTATGCAATTACTTTGATATTTGAGAGAAACACACCTGTTAAATGTTTGGCAATAATTGGAGATGTGACAATGATTACTAGCGTCATTTCTGTTATGAAATATTGCAAAAGCTCAGAACAAGGACAGATAATGATGTAAAGCAGTTCCCCCCTAAGCCATTAGAAGGTTGTCAACTTGGTAGATTGCAGGCATGCATGTTTGAATAGACTAGAGCAGGAGAGACCGGGAATGATCAGCTGTATTGTGTATGGAAAGAACCGTGAGTGTAAATGTTATTCACAAACATCATTTCAGGTCCGTGTGTGTGTATTTGTGTGTTCTGTATGGTTAAGACACAGGTGGCACACACAAGGCCCATGGGCCGAATCCAGCCCTCCACCTTGTTTTATCCGGCCCGGCACCTTGTTTCCACGCAGTGACAGCGCGGAGCTCCTTGCCCCCAGTTAAGGAGCAGTTACATGTACGCAGTCCTAAAGTTACATTCGGCCCTTTGAAGGCCACCGCAAGGCGGACGTGACCCCCGGTGAAAATGAGTTTGACACCCCTGGTATAATTTGACTTACTACATAGATCATGGTCCAAAACATTTGAAAGTCTCTGGTATAATAAATGCTTGTGTGTTCTCTATTCAGGTTGAACAGATACTAATGTTTTGCCATACTTGCTTCAGATCGTCTTCCAAGAAATACACATTATAGACAGAACTGAAACGAAGCCCTCTTTGCATATCTCCCCCTGTGTTCCTTCCTCTCCTGAAGCCCCAGGCATACCTCTGATCAACTATTCCCCCAGATGGTTTGGCCCCTTCTTGGTGAGCCAGGCTAAGGCAGCTCACCCAGGATTGGCCGAAAAAGCATCTTGGCCAGGAGGGGTTGCTAACTGATCAGAGGCCTTGTGTGCTTGGAAATGCTCAGAGAAACAATTTGAACATGCCAGGGGCTCCCAATAAGCACATCTCACTGCTGACATAGAAGCCTAGAACTATGTAAACCCATGTCATAGGACTGGACCAGGGCTGAGGGGTCTGACCTCATGCTCAGCAGCTGTGTCTCTGATATTGTACTGCCCTTGTCTCCAGAAACGAGGAAACTGAGTCCTGGGGGAGGGAGATGGTCCTCCCCAAACTCCCCCAGAGCAGGCAGAAGGGATGCAGGTATAGAAAGGAAGGCAGAGAGACAGAGGAGGGACAGGGGGGAAGAGCAAGAGGGAGGAAGGGAGGGAGGAGGGAAAGGAGGGAGGGAGGGAGGGAGGAAAGAAGGAAGGCAGGAAGGTAGGAAGGAAAGAAGGAAGGAAGGAAGGAGAGAAATATTTCCACGTGCACACACATCCCGTGAGAGCCGCATGTCTTTCCCGAACACCCCTGCCCTGTCCCTCTCCCCTGCTCCGTTTCTCGTCATAGCACCTGTCCCCTGCTGCAGTGTACAATTATTTGCTTATTTTCCATCTCCACCCACTAGAACATGAGGCCCACGAGGGCAGAAAGCTTGATTGGCATGTTCACGGCTGCTTTCCGAGGCCGGGCGTGCAGCTGGCCCCAGACAAAGTGTTTGTCACTGTAAAAGTGTACAGAAAGCAGTCTTATGTTAAAAGATGGAGCCACTGAGTGGCACTGAACTTAGCTCTCCTAACAGAACCAGGTGACACGCTGGCAGTCCGGGTAAAGCGAGCCAGGCACCGGTGTGTGGCCTGTCATCAGTCTGCAGTCACGACTCACGCTCACTGAGCACTCTCTGAGAGCCGGGCCCCAGTCGCTGTACTTCACGTGGTGACGCTTTGGGCCGTCACCACAGCCCTGCACGGGGGCCCTCCCACGGTGTCTGTTGCAGGTGGGGAGAGGAAGGCACAGAGGGGTCCGCCACTTGTTCAAGATCACCCAGCTAGAACGAGCAGAGCTGGGGTTCACACCGAGCAGTCTGACTCCGCACCCGTGGGCTTAATGCCATGTCCCACTGTTTCCCACAGAAAATTCTAGAGCCAGGATTTGAGGGATAGTAACTCAAGCCTTTCAGAGTCTGGGGAATTTTCATCTCTCTCTCCCTCTCTCTCTCTCTTTTTTAAAGCAATTTGAGGAAAGTCAAGGCCGGACCAGTAGCAAAACAGCCTTTTACCGGGTGCTGCAGAACTCGCTAGGTGGTGAGGGCGGGAACGCTGGTGTGCAGGCGGCTGCCACGTGGTATTACTCCCTGGAGCACTCTGCAGACGACTATGCCTCCTTCTCCCGGGCCCTGGAGAATGCCACCCGGTAAGAGCCTGGGGACGCGGTTCCGCTGCTGTCCCCCGGGGCCAAGGTGGTGCTCACGTGATGAAAGAGACCTGAGGCGTGGGGCCTGGCACAGCCACTTCCCTTCGCACCATCCCATCAGGGCGCTGCTTGCCAGGGCCCCTGTTGCATGCCCCCCTCCCCCCCCCCCCCCCCCCCGCCGCGCCGAGAAGCAGCTGCTGGGCAAAGGCTGATAGAGAGCCTGCTGTGCTCAGCCAGGCAGAGAGGACTCCAGCGCTCAGACCTGAGCTGCCCATGAGAACCGCGTGGGGACCTTTCAAAGGACGGCAGGCACACCGGCCCCATAAGCATCAGTATTTTTCAGAGCTGTCCCAGGTGACGCTACAGTGCTGCCAGGTGTCACCTTGCACGTGGGAAGTGGAGCCCTACACAGGGAAAGGCTTCTGCCTGATGCCCATGCAGCCCCTCTCCCCTGGGGTGCTCGTCCCATGTTCACCACTTGTGTGTCTTGCCAGTCAAGTTCATTGCTTCAAGCTTTCCTGCCTCAGGGAAGATGTCCCTGACTGTCCCACCCCAGGAGCATTTAACAGGCGTCCTCACCCCCCCATCTGCCTGAGGAAGTGCGGTCCCCACCCCACTGCGCTTGTCAGGACCAGCCTGCCCCTCAGGCCACGGTGGTCTCTCTGGGGCCAAGAGCTGTGTCTTATATGAGTACATAGCTGGTGCTCGAGAAGTGAGTTTTGAATGGAATCAAAACACAGTCAAGGTTCTGGCTCTCTCTGCCTGCGGAGCCCCTGGGGACGTGACCACAGTGAGGACTCCAGCTGTCTGTAATCTTGGAGCCCGTCTCAGCCCCCTTGACATGCTGCCCTGTTTCCCTGGGAAGAATGTGGTCGGGTGGTTTTGACATCCTGTAACTTCTTTCCTCCCCTCTGGGAGGTCCGCCCTTGCCTTTGCTCTTTGTCCCTGGGCACAGAGCCAATGCCAAGGCCCAGAGGCCTGTGCTGAACTTGGCTGTGCTGGGAAGGGATGGACTGAAGCCTGTTGAGACCCACTGCCTGGGGTGGTCTCTCCACCCAAGAGTCTGTGGCTTCCAAGTAGAGGCCCATTAGCTCAGGATGAACCTTTGTTCTGCCCACTGGGACCTCAGACACCAGAAAGGCTTTAATTTTCCCTCCAGCAGAGAGCTCAGCCTGACACCAAACAGCCAGCTGCTATTCCTGGAGGTCTAGCTGCTATTCCTGGAGGGGATGCCGAGAACTCATAGGTGCCTGAGTCCTGGTCCCTGAGAGGCTCATAACTAGGTCAGGCCCGGCCCAGATCTGTGTTGCAGAATGAGCTCGGGGCTAGAGTTCTTGCCCCAAGTTTGCCTTTAACTGGCTGAGGGCGTTCTGTGCACTAGGCAAGAGCTCAGGTCTGAGGACGGACAGGTAACAAAGGAAGGCTTCCTTGTGGAGGCAGACTCCAGTCTTTCCTTAGCTCAGGCCCTGCTCCTCTTCTGGACAGACTCAGGCAGTGGCCTCCCTCCTCCAGTCCCCTTGGCAGCGCCCCCCACAGAGCTGCCAGCGTGCGACGTTCCGTAGGTTCGCTCTCATCCTGCCCTGCCCTCCGCTCTTGGGGACCCTGAGGTGGTACACGCCACCTCCACCTGCCCTTCCGCACCCTCAGCGTCAGTCCCACCGTGCCTCAGAGCCCTTCCTATAAACCCTGGGGCTGCCCAGCAGACCGGCTAAGGGGGTGGTAACCTTCCTCATGGAGGGACCTGCATGGTGTCATCGAGCCTGGTCGTTAGAACATCTCCGCACGGTGCGGCCCCACGGGCCCTATGTCCCAACTGAGGAGATGGAGCGTCAAGGAGATGCAGGGGGGCTGAGTGGGATTCAAAACCCGCTGGGTGCCAGGCCCGCTGAAGTCTGCCCGATTGTCACCAGGCCGGCTGCCTCCTCAGCACACAGCTGGGCACCGCCCCATGCTGGGCCCACTGTGCTGAGCTGGGGCTTCTGAAACTCGTTCTCGTCCCCACAAAGGGGGAGCAGGTGTGAAACTTGGGGAGCCTAAAGCAGGGAGCAGGGTTCTCTGCCTCCTCACTGTTGACATTCAGACTAGAAAATTCTTTGCTGGGGAGGGCTTTCCTGTGTATTGTAAGATGTTTAACAGCATCCCTGGCCTCAACCTACCAGAAGCCAGTAGAAACCTCTCCACCTCCAGCTAAAAACGTCCCCAAACATTGCCCAGTGTCCCCTGGAGTGAGGGTCTCCCAGTCGAGAGCCCGCTGAGGGTCCGTATGCATGAAGCGCTCTGGAGGCGACCGTGTTTTAGAGCGCACCTGTTGTAAGTGCTGCTCCGTAGGTGTTGGAGTTACCTCACCACAAAACGTTTTGCTCCCAAACCTTTAAGTGACACGACGTTCTGCAAAGATGCCTGTCTCACAAGTCTCCCGATCCCGAGATGCATTTCCGTGGACACCAGCGTGTGACCATGAACAGCCCTAAACCAGACCGGCCCATGTGCCGTGCCCCTGGCTGCCCCCTGGAGCCAGCTGGGGAATTCCAACAGGGTGTGTGCTCTCTGTAGGCCTGTGCGGCGGGGCTTGGTGGGCGAGGGCCCTTGCCGGGGAGAGCCTTTTCCCTGCACAGCTGTCTATAGAGCTGCGTGTCACTAGACCCTTCCTCTGTCCTCCTTCCACCAGGGACTACTTTATCACCTGCCCCGTGATCGACATGGCCAGCCTCTGGGCAAGGACGGCCCGAGGGAGCGTCTTCATGTACCACGCTCCCGAAAGCTACGGCCGCGGCAGGTAAGGTGGCTGTGTGACCGCGGCGGGTGTTGGCGAGTAAGGGGAGTCTGGCAGGAGGTCCCTGACGCTTGTGCTTCTGTGATCCCCAGGATGGCAGAGAAAAGAGGGCCGGACCGAGGTACAAGTCCTGACTCAGTGACGTGGGACTTGTCATGTAATCTCTGTGAGCCTCAGTTTCATCGTCTGAAACTTGGCTGTGATAGTAACAGCCACTTTATTTTACAGTACTGTAGGAAGGGAAAGTCAAATAACAGGATATAGAAAGTGCAATAGTAGCTATTAACGATTAACCTGGCCGGGGAGAAGGCTTTAATGTCTCCGAAAACTGAGCACTTAGCTTCACTTAAAAAGCGACTCTCCACAGCATAAAAGGGTTTGGGGGCAACAAAAGAAACATTTTGTTTACACCTACTTTTTGTTTACACCTACTTCTTTCTCACTTCCAGAATAGATTTAATGTACCTTATAATAAAATTTCAACCGCAATAAAATTATCAAAATAGAAAAGGAACATAGGAAGTACAAGGAAAAGGAAGTCCGCAGGAAGAGAAGGGAAACCGGTAGGCACAGAACTCAGCCCTTATTCCTCAGAAGCCAAGGAGAAGGTTAAAAAAATAAAGAAGAACTAAGGTTCGGTTCCCAGCTCCAGCAGCTCAGCCGCACCCAGGCCTCCGGTAAACGCCCACAGATAACCGAATGTCAGGGCTCAGAGTCCAGAAGGTGCCAGGATCAGGCGGTTTGATTTTATCTGACAGTGGAAGCCGGGATGCTACAAGGTTGCCAGTCACCCGCATCTGGGGTCTGCTTTATGAGTGACAGGGTGCAGCTAGAGCCCCACCGCTCACTGGCTGTGCAGTTTTGGGCAGGCTCCTTTGCCTCTCTGATTTCAGTTCTTCATCTATAAAATGAGGCAAGTTATCCAGCTCATACATGGCTTTCACCTGAGTTATTTTGCAACAGTAGGGCGTTAACATACGTAATTTCTCATTGTAACCGGCAACGTCTCTATAGTAGGCTTACTAATAGCCACCTAAAGATACCAGGCCCCAACCCCCGCAACCTGTAGGAAAACGGGCTTTGCAGGTTGTGATTAAGTTAAGGACCTTGATGTGGGAAAATTCTCTGGGGCCACCCTTGGTGGGCCCTACATGCCATCCTTGTTACAGAGAGGCAGGGAGAGATTCAATGTACACCAGCACCCACCCCGCGGGCTAGGATAGCAAGAAATGCCTCCTCCCTCAGAGCCCCCAGAGGGAGTGTGGCACCTTGTTTGGGCCCAGTGAAACCAATTTTGGAGTTCTGGCCTCCAGAGCTGCAAGACAGTAAATTTCTGTTCTTTTAAGCCACCAAGTTTGGGGTTTTTCGTTGCAGCAGCCATGAGAAACTAGTACAGTCCCCAAGGCATGCTAGCTTTCCTAAGCTCCCATTATGTTCCTGGTTTCCCCTGGTTACTCGGTTTATACAGCACTTTTCAACATGTCCAGGACCTTGGTAAGGTCAGCAGGGTTGAAGCTAATCTCTGTTTTACAGATGAAGAGTCTGAGGTTCAGGGAGTTTGGCCTGATGTCCCCAAGGACTAGCAGTGACTTACCCATAGCTTCTCTGAGCCCCAGAACTCTTTTTCAACTAAAGCCTGCGGTCTCTCTGCTTCGGACTGTTTATAATTTCAGCCTGATCAAGCATCTGTGTCTGGGTTGCAGGAGGATAAGGAATGGGCAGGCTAGGGTTCCGGTAAGAAGACATTTGGGAGAGAAGGCACGAGAAAGGGTGCTGATGGTGTGGGCAGGGACGAAAGGGGCCCTTGTACCCTGAGGCCTCTGACAACCAGGGAGGCCCAGTGTGGGCTGGCGCCCGTAGCATAAGCCTTGGCTGCAACTTCCGAAGGCCAGACTCTCAGGAAGGCAGGGATGCCCCGGGCACAAGTCCTTCCGCCCAGTTCTCTGCCTCCCTCCCTTTCCAGCAGACATGACGACAAAAGGTACGATACTCTTGGAGCAAGTTCATCAAGGCCCTGAAAAAATATACACACACCTTTCACCACCCAAATGTGTGCACTGGCAGAAATGGATAAATAAACAAGAAATGCAGCTACAGCAGGAGGTCAGAGCAAAACCAAAGGGTCCGCGGGACTCCAGCCAGGATCCATCATGCCCTGTCCCCACCTGACTTCCTTTCCCGGGGTTGCCTTAACCAAGTACCACCGCCGTTTCCAGGTTTCCAATGACACAAATGAATGGTCTCGTGGTTCTGGAGGCCAGGACCCCAACCTCTGACAGCCCCAGGCGTTTCTCGGCAAGTAGATGGCCGTCTGCCCCTTCTGTGTCAGATTGCTCCTTTTTATAAGAGCACCAGTCATGTTAAAGCCAGCGCCTCCCGGGTCTTCACAGTCATACACCGCAGGGCCCAGGGACAGTCCTGGCCCAGAGGGGCAGCCTAGGTGCTCCAGAAATCGTGCCGAACGACAGGTGATCCAACCTCCTCATCCGACGGGTGGGCAGTGGGGACTTTGCAATCTAGTGTATGGGCTCCTGGGGCTCGGTTTTGCTGTCTCCAAAACGGGAGTAGAGGGGTACAGCCAGGTCTGCCAGGGGGAGGGAGCGAGGCAGAGGACGCGGGCCCCAGCCCCTTTCCCACTGTCTCACAGCTGAGCCCCCAGGGAATGTCATGGTCTGCAGTTGAAAGAGTGTGAAAAACCAGGGTGCTCTCCTCGTAGGTGCCTTCTAACTCTGTCGTTTTGGGGAGAGAGAGGCATTTAGCACCTCTGGCCCATTTTACGGGCAGAGACGGAGGTGAAACGAACAGAGGAGGAAAGTATCCTGGTTACAGCAGGGACCCTGGGCCGACCGCCTTGGTTAGAAACCAGCTCTGACCCTTATTAGCTTGATGACCTAGACCAGTCACTTTACCTCCTCGGTGACTCAGTTTCTTCATCGGTAAAATGGGGACGAGAAGAGTGATACCTACTTTAGAGGGTCCCTGTGGTGATTACCCTGTAGAGCAGAAGGCCCCTGGCAAACTGGCAGTGCTGAGAGCATCCGTTCCTCACGTCCGTCAGGACAAGTGCCTGCCAGCGCCCGTCCCTGTGCTGTGTCCCCACTGCGGGCACAGCGGGCACCATCTACAGAGCAGACGCCCGCCCCCTTGAATGAGCCCCAGGAGCTCATTCAGCTCGGTGGCAGGTTTCTTGCACTGTGCCCTGGAGCTGTCACACCTGTCATTTATTTCTGGCTCAAGTCTACAGACTTAGAGCACACGTGTGCACCTTACGTTCCCAGCCATCTGGCTCGCGCCTCCCTCCCTGTGAGCATTCATTAGCTTTCCTGGCGTGGCTAGTGAGCAAAACCCAGTGAATTACCACTTTTTCCCCGGCTGTGGTTAATGAATCACAGAGGAGTGTGGCTCTGTAATGGCTCACCTCAGTTATAGATGGGATTTTGTCCCCGAAATTAAGGGACGAACTCCGTGAGGAAGGTCTTGACTTATTTTGAATGGGGGTGGGGTGGGGTAGGACTCTTGGGATTAAAAGTCTAGCCAGGCTCCGTATAGGATGCCAGTCCACTCTCTAACTTGGGGAGAAGTGGCTTAGTACAGTGGAGGAACACACTTTTTGAGGTTAATTCCATCTCTTCCACTATGAGTTTTCTTCATGTGAGCAGGTGCCTGGACCTCAATTTTCTTTACCTATAAAGTGGGTATAATTACACCTTCGTGAGAGTGTGAAGGTTCCAGTCAATGAATGTTAAACAAGCCAACAGTGTGTTGTAGCTGTTCAATATTGGTTCTTTTCCCTTTAGGAAAAATAAGGTTCTAAGAAGAAAAAAAACCTTAAAATGTCTAAATAGGCAGTAATGTTCCATTTTCTAAGTTGTCCCAACCCTGGAAAACAGAGCCATAAATTCTAGACTGAGGACATTTTGCACAGCACTGCATTTGCATTCGAGACAGTTCTGTGCATTCCAGGGGCTTTTAACATTTCAGATTCAGAATCTTATCTTTCTAGTTGACTGTCTTGGTGAGTTTGTTGGAGTTAGCAAACTAAAGAAAATAATCCTTGGTGGCTGGATTCTTGAATTGGGTCCACTGGTCTGGCTACATCCTGTGTCATTAACAAGATTATTTCCTAGTAAAGATAGAAGTCAGTCATTTCCTGAAACTGACCACTCCAGCCTGGCGATATGGGTAAGGTTCTGGTGTACGTTCTCTTCCCCACTGATGCACTGATTCAGCAAACATTTACCTACTGCCATCTACGCCCCTGGTCGTCTTCCAGATCCTAGAGATAGAACAGCCGCGAGGACGGCCTCTGGAAACTGGCACCGCGTCAGGGAGTGGGCCGATGAGTGCACAGGATAGGATAGGGTGCAAAGAACAGGCACCACACACATGAGTATGCAGGGCACATCCAGATAACTGACCCAGGGAGGGGAAAGGAGAAAGGCGTGTCGTGCCTGAGGGTGAAGAAGGAGGCCAGGAGCTGGAGTCTATTGAAGAAAAGGGAAGTGGTTGGAGATTCAGGGGGGAAAAACACAAGGGTCTTGTAGTTCCCAAAGAAGTTTATAAACAGTAGCGTGCAAAACGGTAGTATTTTATCTGAGTATGACGGAAAGGCATTGGAGATTTTTAAGAAGACACAGTATATAGACTGCCCAATGGTCTTTTCTTTCACATTCAAAACCCAGCTCTGTAAAAGCCAAGTGTTTTTTTAAATAGAATATAGAATAAAACCCTGATTTCCCACACAATGGTCAGTTAGTTCATCAGAAAATCCAATTAAAATGGGAACTCATGGAAAATGAGTAAGATAGGCTTATACATCACACCTTTAGGTTTCACTCTGAGCATGTACGCGTGCTCAGCTGCCATTGTTTCAGCCCAGAGCCAAAGGCGAGCAGGTAAGTGCTGTTTGGAGCTCTCTGAATTTCTTGCAAAGGCAGAAACCTAATGCGTGGTCTGTGACTGCCAGTCTTGCTTTCCTGAAAGTAGGGCATCCACATGAAATGTGATTAAGCCCTCCAATTACAATAACAAACACAACGGGGGTAAACAGGTTAGAGACAAACGCAGTTGGCTGTGGGTAAACACTGAACTTCCTGGTGGGAATGATGCCTGGGGCCAGGAAAGTTCAGCCTCTTCTGAGCCACAGTTACTCAGGCTTTTTGTCTGGAATAAAAGGTCCGGGTTAATCTAGCAAGGCCTCCGAAAGCTTTGACGGGCTCTGCTAGGCGATAAATCACCCCGCTCTGCTGGGCTTTAGGGAATTAGAGAAACATTGCAAGCATTTCACTTGGGGCAGGAGATGGGACTGTAGTATTTTAAGTAAATCGGGGGGCTCATTTTTTAAGGAATTGTGTAGGAATCCTTTTGTAGAACAGAAGCTGTTGGTCCATAATTCACGGGCAGAATTTGAACTTTTGCATGTTAGATGTGTCCAGAGAGAAGCACACCAACAGGCTTCCGTGTGCAAGCGACTTAGCAAAGTTTCAACCCTTCAACAGAAAAGTCTGGGAAGCAGGGGGGGTTCACTCCCCTGGTTCCTGAATTTCCTTTGGAGGAAGTTATCTAGAGATGCCAGCTGGAGATAAGAAGGGGAGTCTGTTTTATGGGAATGAGGTCAACAAACTTCCTCCTACAGACAGAACAACAGGGAAAGAAGTTTCTGGAACAACAGGCTCTCAAATTGGTCTAATCAGATGGGCTGGAGTGAGGGGCCTCCCCACAGCCTAAGCCTCTTGAACCCATTTTCCTGAGAAAAGCCACATCCGTCCTGCAAGAAAGAGCCTGCCCACTCTGTCCCCTCACCTCCAGGGTTGCCCAGCTCAACCGTCTTCCCAGCTCAGCTCGTCGTGTCAGCATGGCCAAGGTCAAGTGCATTTCTTTTGACGACACCATCTCAGTCACAGTGCTCCCTAATTAGCTCGCAGTGTTCCTCAGTGAGAGTCCCTCATGCTGGCACCAGAGCTCATTCATGTCAGAAGCTGGTACAATGAATAACCTCTGAGGTGTAGCCCCTACCTGCAGGATTTAAGGCGAGTGGGATGGCTAAAAGGTAAGGTGGGCAGGGGGGAGGGCGCATCATGTAAAAAGGACCAGCCTCTGCCTTTCCTGGACAACTCAGGGACCCTGAGATTTGTCACTTCCTATCTTTATTCTCCCACCACTCCAGGAACGGCTCTAAAAGAAAGGCAGCTTGCAAATTGCCTGCTTAGAAAAGGCCGATGTCCCTGTCCCCTTTAAGAAGTGGCCTTCAATTCCTCTGGCCTCAGTTCTCACACCTTTCACAGAACCGGAACCTGAAGGACCTTAGCAAGCATGTCATTTTGTAACTCCAAGACTTCCAGTTTTCCTGGACCAGGAAAAATTCCAGTTTCGCCTTGCAGCATCATGATGTACTTCTCGGTATAACACCTGAGGCCCAGAGTGTTGGAGGCTGTTACCTGTCGTATCAGCTCCCAGGCAGCCATCCCCCCTGGCCCAGTCACTCCTCCCTGTCCCCCTCTCCACACAAAGGACAGAACCCACTCCACGCCCTCACATTCTCTGGGTCTCTGCCCAAAATACCCCTCCCCCCTTGGCCCCTGGCTAAACCCCTACTCCCCTTTCAAGGCCTAAGTCAGCTGTGATTGCATCTCTGACTTTCTATAAACTCCTCTCCATCTCCTTGTCTGAAACATACCACTTTTCTCTCTCCTCTTATGGCACTTTGTAAATATTTCTATCATTCGATATCTGTCACTTTATCAATCATACAACTCACAGCATTTTGTGTTGTTGTTGTTTTTTAAATGCTGACTACTTTGCATTTCCTGTTAGGCCACAGCTCCATCCCAGAATGGCTGATGTACTTCTCCTTTATCCCCAGCACCTATTCAGAGCGGGACACCCAGTAGGCTTCCGCCAAGTGTGGCTCCAGAGAGTCTTGTCCTGACATCCTATGTTTGGCCACCATGCTCTCTGAACTACACTGGCATCCCGAGACCGAACCGCACACAGTCACCCCTCGGGCTATCTGGCTGGTCCCTTCTTCCCAGTCTGGCCAGCTGTCGCGTCACCATCAGCCAGTCCCCCACGGGTGGCAGTTTGCACATTGTAAAGGGAATCCATTCACCCTCTCTCTTCGGGCATCTAACGATGCCGCGGGGGAGGCGGAATGGGGCTGGTTAGACCCATCGTACAAATAGAAAGCCCAGGGCTCAGAGGGCTGGTGCTGGAAGTGGGGGTTAAGCCAAGCCCCCTCAGCTTGGGCAGGGAGCTTCCCCAGGCCCCGCACCCACGTCTGACGATGAGAAGATCCAGACCTGGCCTGAGCACATGACAAGTAACTGTCAGACTTGGGAAGATTTGACCAAAGACCGCAAATGACAACTAAAAGCTAAGGAAGACCAGCAGGACCATACTCCCAAATCACTGCAGCGGATTTGTGCGTCTGATGTACCAGTGACCAGACGCAGCACAGAGCGGGGAAGCCAAGTCAGTATGCAGGGACCGTCTGCCCCCAGACTTCAGATACTCAGCCATCGAGTTTCTCCTTTTACCTTGTCGGGCCCTGGTGCTTTCTCTTGTGTCTCCTCCTGCTGATGCTGCATCCAGATCCCCTGTTCTTCCTCCAGCGGGTTCTGGGACTCTCAGCCAGGGCCCAGACTCATTGCAGGCTTGGTCGTCCACTCCCAAATGCCGTCACCCGAGGTTCCCACTGTCTGTCCCTCCTCCAGATGTCTGCCTTAAACTGCTCAAAATAACTCCAGCGTCCTGATAAAGATCAGCCCTGCTAAGGAAAAAACAAAGCAGAAGTTCTCGTACACGACACATTGGACGGACTGGCATGCCAGGCCTTGCCCCTGAAGCTGTGCTCTGCAGCCTTCCTGGGTCACCGGCGACAACGGGCTGGCGCCAGCTTCCACCAGTTTGCGAGAGCCAATGTGCATGTCTTTTCCCAGCTCCGTGTTCCGTGACATGTGTTGGTAATTTGAGATTGTCTATGGCGGGAGTATTGACACCATGGAAATTGGCACATGCTACAAAAGCGGACCTCTCACCGTGCCGTGCAGACCAGCCGGGAGACATGCACCAGCCCGCCATTGGCACAGCTCTTCCTGAGAACGCGATCGAAGCTATGTCACCTCGCCCGACAGAGGGGCACATGTACCATTTCACACCGCTTCCCACATAATCCCAGGGAGCTGGCGGCCTTCTAAGACCCCGGGATGGAACCCCCAGGTTAAAGAACCTCCCCCCGCATTCTTAAGCTTTCAGGTATTTCTTCTCCCAGGAAAAATGGAAAAATAAATGGGCATATGGGCCAGAGATTTGAAATATTTTATTGCAAAACCTAATTCAATGTTTGGAAGGATGCATGTGTCACAATTCAACAGTTAGGGACACTGAGGCCCAGAGAGGCTATATATCTTGTTTAAGATTTTCAGACACTAAGCCATCGACTTAGGATTTGAACCGAGGACACTGGTCTTGAAAGTTTGTCTCTGTTCATTCAAAAAGCCCCTTTCGTTGGAAGAAGCAGTAGACAAGGCCACTGTGGTGGGCAGAAGGACGGCCCCCCAAAATGCCCACATCTTAATCCCCTAACCCTGTGACTGTGTGACCTTCCACGGCAAAGGGACTAGGCAGATGTGATCAAGGTGAAGGACCTTGGACGGCAGATTGTCCAGGGTCATCCAGGTGGGCCCAATCTAATGACATGGCCCTCAACAGCAGAGGAGAGCAGCAGAGGAAAATGCCACAGAGAGAGGCGTGCGAAGAACCTGACTCCCTGCTGTTGGCTTTGAGGCTTGAAGAAGGGGACCGTGGGTGGTGGCTGCTAGACGCTAAGGATGGCCTTCGGTTTACAGTCCAGGAGAAAAGGGGAGCCCGGGTCCTCCAGCTCCAGTAACCGAATGTTGTCACAACCCCCGTGGGGAGGCAGGTCCTTCTCAAGGCCTCCAGAAGGAATGAGACCTTTATTTCAGCCCAGTGAGATGCAGGCGGGACTTTTGAATTCCAGAAACTCTGAGGCAGTGTGTGTGTGTCCTTTGAAGCCATGGGGTGCGTGGTGATTTCTTAGGGGAGCAGTAAAATGAACACGGCACTTTCTCTGAAGGGCCTCCTGAGAAAAGGGCCATTTCCCCTTCCACCCACTGGGAGAGGAAGGAGCAGGCCCTGGTGGTTCAGCAGAGGCAACAGGGCCGTCCCCACTGCTTCCCCGGTTTCTCCGCCACCGGCTCCAAGGGGGCAGCTTGGAGGAGGTGTAGACCTCCACAAGACCAGTAGTGACATTGGTGGAGGAAACCCATGCAACGAGGCTGGTGGGGACAGCAGGCCTTGGAGCCACGGACTGGGGCCGAAGTCCTGGCCTCGCCATTCACAGCTATGGGGCCTTGCCAAGAAAACAGCCTGTAGAAGCCCACGTTTCCTCCCATGTAAAAACTCAGCCAGCTACGCCCACAATATCTACCTATAGGGACCTTGAGGTAGTACGGGTGGAAGTGGTCATCACCTGCACTGTGTGGGTTTGTGTGAGAGATGACTTCTGTGGGCCTTGTTACAACTTCTCTCTTCCTGGCATTCTTTGCTTTGTGTTCCTTTTCCCTTTAAGGATCTGTAAACAACGTTGAGAACTCGGCTCACGAATACCTTCTGGTGACCCTCAGTGCCCTGCGCATAGGGAGAGTGCACAGAGCACAGTGTGGGGCCGGGGCCCTGAGCTTTGAATCCTGGCTCTCCGTGTGTCTGGCGTGTCTCTTCTCCTTTCTGAGTGTTGCTGCCTGGAAAACTGGCAGATGATGCATCCACTGGCCTGCTGGTCCTGGATGTCAGTGTTCAAAGGCCCACCCGGTCCCTGGCACATCCCAGGTGCTCAGGAACCGACAGCTGTGACGGGGCTGAGCAGAGCTGGCGGTGGGACAGCCAGCTTGGCACCCGCGGAACCTGGCAAACACAACAACCCTGGCGCGGCACGCAGACTTTGCTCTTCAGGCCCCGGGAGCCTGAGCGTTTTTATGGCACGGCCCCTTCCTGCTGTCCTCTCAGGAACAAAGCTGACCCCACTCTGAGGGGGCCCAGGGGGCCTGGCGATGGAGATGCTGCCCCCTGTGGTTCTTATTCTCCTCATCCCGACCAACTGCAGCTGGTCCTGTGGGTCACACACGTCCCTTCTCCCTCCTGTGAGGCCTCCCAGTGTCAGGGCCCTGTGTGGGCACAGTGATACGACACCCATTGTGATGTCTGGCCTGGGTAAGAACAGTTGTTTCGAGGAGCTGCCACATGCTGTGGCTGGTTGGGTCTGGTTTTTCATGATGAGGAAACTGAGACAGAAGTCAGATGATTGCCAGCTGCACAGGCGGTGAGTGTGTGAGCTGAGTCTCAGCTGAGAGCCTCAGCCTGCTGCCTGCCACATGTATACCTGGTGATAATGCTCGTGCTCATAGGAGGCATTTCGGCTCTTGAGTCCCACAGAAGGCCCCAGGCTAAGCTGGGACCTGGCCATCGGGCCCCAGCCCCGTCCCTGCTGGTCCCCATGGTCGCTCGCCTTGCTCGAGAATCCCCTTTCCCAGTCTGGGGGAGCCGGAGGGAATCACTCTGGGTCAGAGCCAGAGCCACACTGCGCACCCACAAAGCGTCTCCCTTCATGTTCAGCCAACCTCCACACCGGCTGCTTTTATCTGGGGCCGCCTAGTCTGCGGCTCTTCCCAGCACATCTGTCCACTGGGTGCTCCGCCCCTTGTACCACATAGAGGGGACTCGCTGGCAACCTTGCTCCCAGTTTCTGCTGTTACTTTAACGACTGCTGGTTGCATCAGGAAGGAGAAAGAACTGGGCCACACTGTGTTCACCTTGAAGCACCCACTCCATACACCAGCTTGCTCTGGTCTTCCCAACATCCCTGTGACGCAGGTATTTAAACACCCGTTCCATAGACGATGATGCAGGGAATCGGGGAGGTCTGGGTACTTGCCAGACGTCACCCACCTTAACACAGAAGGAGGAGCCATGCCCCTGGGCCTTTGGGTTAACAACCTGCTTCCTAGCAAAGCTCCTGATCCGACTCCATTGTTCTACTTACTGTGTGTCTCTGGGTAAATGGAGAAACCTCTCTGGACCTCGTTTCCCTTGTCTGAAAAATTAGAGACTGGCTCTTGAGATAAGTTTGGGGCCAACTACAAGGTCAGAAAACAGTCTCCACACAGGACCACGTCAGTTCTGACCCCAAGTGCAAGTTCAAGGGGGTCCCCACACCAACCTCAGCTTGATCACTCACTAGAAGGTCACACAGACCTCAGTGAGAGCTGCTGTGCTCGTGGTGATGGCTGTCACAGGGAAGGGTACAGGTGACGCTCAGCCAGAGGAAGAGCGGCACAGTCGGAGCCCGGGGTGGGGGTGAGGTTCCCAACGCAAAGCTCCATTGCTGTCTCTTGTGGAATCAGGAGGGGTCGCTCTCTCGACACTGGTATGTGACAGCACGCACTGAGCAGTGCCAGTCGGGAGACGCACCCAGACTCGGTGTTGGAAGGTTTTACTGGGGACTCGCTAGGCAGGCACGATTGACTGGTTGGTGGCCCATGTGGTCAGTCTCCGAGTTGGCTGCTACCATGTGACTCAGACCTCCCACCCTAAGTCATGTGGTTGGCATTTCGGCATGGCCAGCCCCCACCCTACCATGGTAGGATGTGGTCACATGCACTGGACAACCCAGTGTGGCCAGCTTTTTCCTAAACAGAGACACTCCTATCAGGGATGACATCAGTTACCCCCCAGACATGGAGGACACAGGCCAGACCTCTCCTTGGGGAAAGCCAGATTCTTTACTGTTCAGCTATAAAGTCCCTCCCAGCTCCCCCACTCTCCCGTGTCCAGTCCCAGGGCCCCATGTACCCCTGGCCTGGTCTCCCCAGTGCTAGCTCCAGCTCCGTCCATTCAAACCGCTCGTCTGGCCTCCAAATCTTTATCTCCTTCCTGCCTGCAGCTTGCTAGATGTTCATTCCGCCGTAGAATATATTTATATTTAGTGACCTGCCGCTATCTGCAGGCACCATACCAGGGTGGGCTGCACGGGCACATGTAAGCCTTGAAGAGCCGTGAGCGTGTGCATGCGTGCCATATACTGGGCGCCATATATGAACAAGGGCTGGCACAGAGTAGGGCTCAAAATACAGGCTGCTTTGAACAAACAGGTGTTTGACGGATAGTGTACGTACATGGCTGGAATATGGTCAAAAGAACATTCTCTCGGACAGTTACTCACAGGGTTGTTCCCAGAGACTTGGGTGCTCGGTGCGGCGTTTGCTTTAACCAACAGATAGGCCACAGGCCCCCCCCAAGGGGGCCGCCGCACTAAAGGTCTGGCCAGGCTGAAACTGAACTAAGCACTGAACAGAAGCCTAAACACGGAGAGAAAGGTCTTCTTTGAGGAGGAATGTTGGTTTCCAGCTCATTTGGTTTTTCCAGCAAGTTATTACTCTCTTCACCTTTGCTCCTCCTTATTTCCGTGTGTTTTCTCAGCCTGGAATTGCTGGCCGATGTCCAGTACGCCTTCGGGCTGCCCTTTCACCCTGCCTACGAGGGGCAGTTTACCCGGGAGGAGAAAGGCATGTCCCTGAAGATCATGCAGTACTTTTCCAACTTCATCCGATCCGGGTGAGTGGCCCACGCGCACCCTGACGCTCTCACTGCACGCCCCTGTCCCCACTCCAGACGCAGGGGCCACAATTTGCATTGATGGACTCGCGCCTGCCTCCTTCCACTGGGCAGTCGCCTGCCCCTGGTCTCCCTGGCTCAGTCTCCCCTTTCTGGCCAAAACTACCTTCACGTAGATTCATCTAGGCGAGGAAAGGTTTCAGTCCGACTCTGCCCTGTTCAACCGCATTTGATGGCCCTCGGTCAGGGCTTCTCCGCCCCAGCCCTGCGGCCCTGCGGCCAGGCAGCTCTCTGTGCTGGGGACCGCCCGGGACTGTAGGCTGCTTAGCAGCATCTCTGGCCTCCACCTCACCCTCGTCCCACTCTTGAGAACTGCAGCTATCTTGGACGTTGTCAGATGTCCCCTGGAAGGCAGAGTCACCTCGAGTTGAGAACCACTGTATCGGATTATCAAGTTAAGTGAAAAAGCTCCAGACCCGTCACTATCTACCTCTAGCGGCCCCCACACACCTCCTCCAGCCCTTTTAGCAGACCGACTGTTCCTGCCTCCCAGATTGCCTCCTGCTACTCCTCCCACCTGTAGCGTACCTCTCTCCCTTTGTCCCCTTGCCTACACGCACTGGTCACCTAGCACGGTAGTAGGACCCCAGAAAGGTACAAGGTCAAAGAGTCATGTTTCAGAGATAAGCTGCTGACAGTCGGAACCGTAAAACCCAGCCATAACTAATAGCAGCACAACAGAGAACTTGATACAGTATTTTGTGGGAGTCAAATGGAAAGACCTCTCTTTTAATTTGGAATTTGAAAATGTTTTACTACAGAGGTGATATGGAAGCTGGGCCTTAGGGGATGGATAGGGTCCTCAGGTAGGGTACCGAGGACAGAGGGCACTCCAGGGGAGGAGTGTATGGGAGCCAGGGCAGGGGCTAGAAACGCCCCTGGCTCGGTGAATGTCAGGTGGTGAGGTGGGGCTGGAGTGCAGCTAGCATGGGGGGCGGCTGTGCTAGGAGGGGGTTCGGGATGACAGGTCCGAGAAGGAGCCTGCTTCGGGGGGCATGCGACATCCTCTTTCCAAAGGAAGTTGACCCGCAGGTGGCAGACGCGTTTGCCTGGCTCTAGGCCCCCCTCCCTGCCAGGCCCGGGGAAAACGGAGGCATCCCAGAGACTGGCTGTGGTGTCCAGATTAAAGGGCACCAGTGCAGAAAGGGGCACAGCGGCCTCCTGAGCGTTCAGAAACCCAGAAGGGCACAGCCAGGTCCTGCGCAATGCTGCTGGGTCATGACCTCAGGTCTTCCTCTTCTAGAAATGGCCTGAGAGTGTGCGTCCAAGGCCTTCACACCTTTAACCATCTGTAACGCAGCAGTTAAATCCTGCTCAGGCCCCCAGAGATGTATGAGCGGGTCCTCAGGGACCACGTACAAGTGGAAGTGATCCCAAGTGATGAAAGGAAAGATAGGTTTCCTTCATGGGTGTCTCTCTCGTCCCCTTCTCCCAGAAATCCCAACTACCCTCATGAGTTCTCGAGGAAAGTGCTGGAGTTTGCAGTCCCCTGGCCTGACTTCGTCCCTGGTGCCGATGGCGAGAACTACAAGGAGTTCAGTGCCCTGCTCCCCAATCGCCGGGGTCTGAAAAGGGCCGACTGCTCATTCTGGTCCAAGTACATCGGGTCCCTGAAGGCACCTGCAGGTAGAGGAGCCTGGGGCAGGCGGGGCCAGGTGGAGGGTGGGCGGGTGGGCGATGCTCAGCATTTACTGCGTGCACGGTGTGTTAGCTGAGCGTACTGGAGCCACCAGGTCACTGGGGGGCCGTCAGCATGGCTGCCTCCCGTGAGGAGCTCCCAGTCTGGGGTACTCCTCTTTGCCAAGGGCCTCCTGTTCTGATGGGGGCAGGAGGGGGATGTGAAAGAGAGATAGGACACTTTGGGGGGGGGGAGGGCTGTGGGGCAGTTGAGTGGGGAGCCAGCCGGCTACATTGGTATCAGGAGAGAAGTAGGGCCTTGAACCTCCTCCTCACTGCCCTTGAAGGGCGAGGTAAAACATCTTGGAGAGTGATCTCTAGCCAGGGGCGAAGTGGGCATTCTGCCCCTTCCTATTGAAATGGACTTCCTGTTGAAGAGAACTTCCTCTTGAAGAGAACTTCCTGTTGAAGAGGTGTTAAGGAGAGAAAAGGAACCATAACAAGGCCACTGGGAGTATCAAGATACAAGCAATGCCCTTAAGAAGCTTCTGAGAGAGAGGAGGGGAGGGACTGAACCTAGTGACCCAGTGACTGTCCTTCAGCTTCCTGGTGCCTGCGGGAGGTCTGCCCCGGAACGAGGGTTGGGAAGTCTTCCCAGGGAGGGGTACTGGGCTGAGTGTTTCACAATGGCCGGGGTTCTTCATGCAGAGACCTGTAAGAGTGGAGCATTCATCAGGGAAGTGACTTTGTCCAATACCTTTCGGACTCTCAACCCTGCTTCTTTTACCTTCTAAGACCCAGAGGCTGTCTGTCAATGAACCCAAGCCCCACTGTATCCTCTGCCTCTCCCTACAGCCAGGTTATCTGGAAATGCCCCTCTGTAGGGCATTAGCAGGGAGCGCCCATCAGAGGCTCGGGGCTCTTTGGGTCAAAGAGGAAGTGGCAAGGGAGGAAAGTCTGGATCTGGATTGGACTGGCCTTGCCCCTCCTGTTTCAGATGAAGCCAAGGATGGGCTGTCCGCAGGCAGTGAGGAGGAGGAGCAGCCGGCTGGCTCTGGCCCAAGAGAAGACCTGCTGGACCTCCCAGATCCAGGCTCCAAGAGCTACAGCAAGTGACCAACCCATGACACCTCCACCCACCCTGCCAACCCCACCCCAGGCTGCCACCCCGGGCACCTTGTCTAAAACTGCCACTAACTTTCAATAAAGTGTCCACATGCAGTCACACATTGGTGACTCTGATTTGCTAATTCAAGACAATCCTTGGGAGATGCCAAACTGTGTCTTAATAATCTTCTAATCTTAACCCCACCTTCCTGCGTTTTGAACCCCGGGACGCTATCTATTATTTCCTTCCAACAAATATTTCTGTAGCATCCTCTGTGCACCAGGCTCTGTGCTGGGCGCTGGGGAGGCAAGGGGCCTGCCCTCCAAAAGGAGAGGAGAGCAGGTGAACAGACACTGTACACAGGGATCCATCAAGGGCAGGCCCAGAGTCCACCTGCGTATTAGAAAGGGTTCTCTCGTGAAGGTTCCAGAAAGGAGGTAGGAGACCCACTAGGATGGTGCAGTCTGAACAAGAGGCAATGAGCTGAATCAAGGCTCATTGGGGAGGGAGTGGAAATGAGGGGTGGAACGTACCGAGAACCATTTAGCAAGAGAAACTGATAGGACTTTATTGAATGTGGGGGGCACGTGCAAGGAGAGAATCAGAACCCGGCTTTTGGTCGATTTGGGTCCCCAGATAAGCAACTGATTTTATCATACCCTCCTAAGGGACACACTTATGAAGGCAAATCTCCTATTTACAGCTGTCTGTCTGTCTGTCTGTCTCTCAATTACACACACAATTAACCCAGAGTGAAAGTGGACGGAGCTGATTTACGCGGCAGGTCTGAGGTGAGTTTACACACATCATCTCATTTGAGCGCAGACCAAACTCAGGTGCGTCGTGTGCTGGGACTGTCACCCCACTGTGCAGACGTGGAAGGTAGACAAGCTCAGAAAGGTCTAGAGTGTCTGCATTCACACAGCAAGGAGGTAGTGGACCCAGGTTCAACCCAGGTTTTCTGATTTCTGTTTCCTTGCACTTCCTGGACTTCACATTGGTCTACAGCCACGTTGTGTGACCTTCAAAACCCCCTGGTAGCCCTGAAAACCCTCGGTAGCCTCTTACCTACATTATAGGTTCTGTCAGCTAGGATGGGAAACCCCACACCCAACTGAAGTGCCTTAACCTAAAAGTGTTCCCAGAGGTGCGTGGTCCTAGGATTGAGCAATGGCTCAGTATGTCCTCAAGGGCTCAGGCTCCTCCCAGCCTCCTCTCTCTGACCTTCAGCACACAGATAACATCTTACTTCACTGACACAATGTGGCTACCACAGCTCCAGATATCACATTCCCTCCAGACCAAGGCCCTCCCTTCAAGTTCCTCTTTCTTTTGGTGGAGGAAAATCTTCCCAGAAATTACTGGTAGAACTCCCTTTACATCTATATTTATGTCTTCACTTTTAGGGAATGGGCTTACCATGATTTGATTAGACCAGTGGGACTGAGCTGATAGGGAGAGTAGCTGGGATTACCCTGGTGGGTCCAGTGTAGTCACAAGGGTACTTAAAAGTAGAAAAAGGAGACAAGAGGGAGGAGCAGAGAGATGAGAGTGGGGGAAGGACTTGGCCTGATGTTGCTGAAGATGGAGGGAGGGCCAAGAGCCCAGGATTGTGAGTAATCTCTAGAAGCTGAAAAAGTTAAGGGCATGAATTTTCCGCTAAACTTCTACCTCTAGAAAGAAATTCACAAAGCTGACAGCTTGATTTTAGCCACCTAGATTCCTGTTAGATTTCTAACCTACAGAACCATCGTCTAATCAATTTGCGTTGTTATAAGCCCATTTGTAATTTGTTACAGCAGCCATCAGAAACTAATACATTGTTATACCTGTTCAGAGGTATATTTTATCCTGCCCTTGGACCAAACCCCAGGCATAGCTCATTATTTTCCTAATTATAAAAAGTCCACTCCAGTCCAATATCAAAACCCCAAATCCACCATCACTGGCCCTGAAAGTGTGTCGTTCACTGGTTGGGTGGGTGGTGGACTGATTCTGGGGGATCCGGTTTGGGCAGCCTGCTCCATGAGCCCTGTATGTATGGTCAAGCTCAGGGTGCCACCTGCTATTTGTTCTCAGCCTGTGAAACACAAGAGAAAAAACAACCCGTTACTATATCCCATTGTAATAATGACGCCCGCTGTGCAGAGTCGCCCTGCTGATGGAGGGTGCTCGGTACGTGAACAGAAACCCGTGAAGTGCTGTTCAGAAAGCCCTTACAGGTCACAGCCGACTCGGCCCCCGTGATGTGCCAGCCCGTGAGAGGACAGGGATGGGAAGCAGGAGGGATCTGAAGGCCAAGCCACCCTGGTCTCAGTGCTGGAACAGCTCTCAGAGAAGTGTGGCCGCAGGGACAATGTACAATAGTCAGGGTGTGGGAGCTGGAGGACCCTGGGCCCCTCATGAAGAAGAGGCTGGGAACACAGCACACCTGGGCCCCCCCCCCGCTGGCCGCTGTCATCAGGGCTGCTTTCTGAACTCCAGGCTGTGTCCCCACTCTGGTGTTTCGCTGAGGTTCCCCTGAAGCCTGTACCCCTTTCCAGATGGGATGGGCTAACGTGTGTGTGGTTGATACGGGACAGGGTCTGGGCCCGGAGCAGCCCTGCCTCGGGCCAGTCGGTCGTGTGTGGATTCTTTGAGCAGGGAAGATCTCACAACGTGAGTGCAGGTGATTTTGAGAGTATGTTACTAAAGCTGGGGACAGTGAGACAAAGGAAGGGCTGAAAGTAGAAGCAGCAGCAGGAGAGAGGAAGTCAGAGAAAAAGGGGGCCGTGGAGACAGGTCCAGGGGATAAGCCTGGGACAAGCTGCTGCTGCCCACTGCTCCCCAGGGTGCAGGTCTCACGGGGACCCTCAGAGTTTAGGAGAAAGACAGCTGGGATACGAGGCGTGGAAGTGCTCTAGCAGATGTGCGCCATGGGTCCTTTGTCTTAAGTCTTTATATCTTTCTTTGGCGGCAGAGTCCCCGGGGAGGTCTCGGGACGGTCTTAACAGAACATTCATTAGCTTTCCAGGGGTGTCTTTCAATATGTTGATTCATCAAAATGTGTGGATACAGGGCTCAGGATTATTTTCTGGTTAGTTTTGTTTTCAAAGAACATCATCAAGAACGTCATCGAAAAGGAACCGGGACTGAGGCCGTTCTGTTCCCAGGACACTCTGGCAAGTGTCAACCATTTGCTTCTAAGTGTCCTTGGTCAGGGAAGATGGAGCCGTGTGATTCATTAGCTGGCTGCAAATGTCTCAAGCTGCTTGGCCTTGTTTAATTATTCGGTCTCAGTTTCCCATATTCCACTTGTCCAGGAATTTCCCTAGCTTCCCACTCTCCTGCCTCAAGGAGACAGCCTTGAAGACATGGCAAGCCCCCCTCCCCCCTGCAAAGGGCAGGAAGGCAAAGGTCACCACCGAGTCAGGAGGTAAAAAGGGCAGTACCTCGATCAGAGTGACCTTCAGGATCAGTCAGGCAGGAACTGAGAAATTAAGTGAAGACATTCGCCCTGAGCACAGTCATTGCTCTGAGTCATCTTCCGCCGGAGCTGGAAGCAACTGGGAAGGCAAGAAGCTGAGTAAGGCCTCTCTCAAAGGGAAGGCGTGACGCAAGCCTGCAAGGTCCTCCTCTCATGTCCCTGCACAGAGGCAGCAGAGTCCCAGGGGCTCAGGGACTCCTCGGTCCCCAGTGGAGCTGGGGCAGCAAGGACAGCTCCTGCCAGGCCACCCAAGGCCATCGGGCAGTAGTGCCATGGCGGGTCTGAAGGCATGAAAGTCAGCTGAGAAGCTTGTGCAAAACAGATTTCTGTCCCCCAAATTTTGAGAATAAATGGGCTAAGATATGGCTTGGAAGTCTTTATTTTCAAATTAACAAGACCTGCACTTAAGGAAAGACCCCCTGTGGTCCCCAGTCTGCCATCATCCCATTCTGCAGAAGCCACTTCCTTCAACAGTTTGCTCCGTAGCTCAGTCACCCGGAGCCTCTCGGAGTCCGTTTCCTCCGTGTGGCTCACCAGCTTGTACCACTGATTTCCAGTTCCCTTAATCCCACCAGCCTCTCTCCACGCACCTCCAAAAGATGGCGAATACCATAATTCTTACTTCTTCCTTTGGCTACTTCCATAATTTGAAAGAATACGGTTTTCTTATTGCATCAGTTTCCTAGCTTGCTACCTAAACAACGAGTGTGTTTGCATCCTTACACCACCTCATTTTCCTTCTTTTTTTCTTTTCTTTTTTACTGCCCACGCTCTTAGATTTTCTTTGTCCTTCAACCTCACCTGAGTCTTCCAGGCTTTGCTCCGTAGGGTGATTCCAACCATTGAAAACTGGTGAACTTCATTTACCAAATTAAGACTTTATGTAAATTGTTCCCAGGCTAAGCGATATGCTTGAACTTGGCATCGTATTCTGCTGGTCTGTGATACAACCCTGGGGTCTTAAGATCAGATAGATTGTCTTTTATTATAGTTCATCAGTTGCTTACAGTCATGATACATTTTAGACTATAACGTTGTGGTGGAGCTTCTTGTAGCTCTAACCCTAACCTCCTCTTTCAACTTCTCTCTTCCCCTCCTTCTTCCTCCATCCCCCCTCCCTTCCTTCCTCCCTCCCTCCCTTCCTTCCCCCCTCCCTCCCTTCCTTCCCCCCTCCCTCCCTTCCTTCCCCCCTCCCTTCCTTCCCCCCTCCCTCCCGGCCTCCCTTCCTCGCTTCTTTCCGTCTTTCCTTCCTTGCTGCCTTCTCCTTTCTCTCTCCTTCCTTTTCCTCTTTCTCCCATGAAGTCTGTGCTTGTATCCTATCTTCAAGGAATGTGTGTATCTCTATATCACCCTTAGTAGAGCTCAGCCAGGCTTGGGCATGACTGCCTTAAAGGCAGCAAAATAGATGATTTTTCCAGTCAAACAGGAGTTGGAGTTCTGACTCAGCAGCTCCCCAGCTGAATGACTCAGCACAAGCTCCCCCACCGATCCAGGCACGAGCTTCAGCTGAAAAACGTGGACATTCTTTGCCCTCCAAGCACTGAGGGGAAGTCCCCACCAACAACAGAAGTGAGTGTCCTGCGTGAGCTGACGCTGACGGACGGAGGGTAAAAGACGTTTTCATGGCCACTCTGTAGCCTGCTTGGCTCCTTCCCGGCTCTGGCCAGGCCCTCTGCTCGGTGCCGGGGACACAGAGACAAACAGTACGGACGCCCGACCAGCTCCAAGTCTGGAGGGAGGCTCAGACAGGCAAGCGGCTGGCCACCAGGCAGTGGAATGAGGGTGACAATAGGGACAAGATAAAGCAGAGGGTTCAGGGACCAGAAGAGGGCACCCAAGTCAGAGCAGAGCGCATTCTCCGGAAAGGTGACTCCAGGCTGAGCACAAAGGACGAAGAAAGACGAGCCTGGCGTGGAAAGCTTAGGCACGTGGGGATGATCTCTCCAGGCTGAGCACAAAGGGCGAAGAAAGATGAGCCTGGCGTGGAAAGCTTAGGCACGTGGGGATGATCTTGCACGACCCCCGCGCGAGCAAAGGCACAGCTTGTTCCTGGGCAGCGTGTGGAGCCTGGAGGCCTGACAACAGCCGTGGGCTTCCTCGTGGTCAGCAGCTGCCTCGGCCCCGCCCGGGCCGTCCGGCTTGCTCATCGAGCCCTCACCCTCCCAGGACTGCTGGGGCCCTGCCCCCACCCAGCTGGGCCCCGGTTCCAGCCCCAGAGCCAGACTGCAGAGTCCAGCACCGAGCCCCAGCACCCCCTCCTACTGTGGCGTGGGAGTCAACGTTCCAAGGTCAGAAAGTGAGTCCCCGTGGGAAACAGACAAGTGGGAGCTAACCAGTGAGCGTGGGGCAGTGACCAGCATTCAGGGGCCCCCAGGGCTGCCTGGCCTGGGGCGTGTCTGCTTGGGAGGGGGGAAGGGGCCCTATGTTTGTCTGAGGCCTGGGCCGGTCCTTTTCTAGGGTGACCCTGGGATCCTCTTTGTTTCCTTATACTTCATGGGGAGCTCACTAGGTCTCTCCTCTTTGAAAGACACCACCTTTATCTCTTGTCCTCATCCAGCTGTCCCCAGATATCCTTGAGTCCCGTTGTCTGCCAGGCCAGAGGTGAGGGTGATGAGAAGGTAGGGGGCGCTCTGGTCCTTCTCGAGAGTAGATAACATCATCTGTCTGACTGATATGTTGGGACCAGCGGTGGAAGAGCTGGGGGGAGGATGCTCTGAGTAGAAAAAAGAGCAAACAGGGACATATAAGGAGAATCTACCCCCCGCCCCACCCTCCGTCAGCCAGCCCCACAGCAGAAGGGAGACGCAGGTCTCTCCCATTAGGATCGAACCCGTGTGACCTCAGACATCCTCTGGGCCAGTGTGGCCCCAGACAAGGACAACCCAGCACGGACGTACCAAAACTTGGCCTTGGGTTCTATTTCTTCCTCCTCCCAGCGCCCCTCCAGACAGTGCCCTCGGCCAGGGCCTCTGGCCTTCCTGAAGCTCGGTATGTTTAACCATGCACCAGGGGAAGAACAGCAGCCACTCCCTGAGTACAGCAGGAAGGCAGTGCAGGCAGGGCCTCAAAGGCACCGCTGCTCCGTGTGCCCAGGTAGGAGGGGCTTAGCCATGAGTCGGCAGAGGGCGCACCTGCCTTTGAGCCCAGACCCTGCGCCTTGCCAGCTCCAGTTACTTAAAGTCCCCAAGCACCTCCTGAGTTAGTGATGGAATCGGGGGCATTGTGAGGAATAAATAAATTGACACCTGTCACCGGCCCATGAAAGCATCCATACTCTGCCCCTGCTCAAGAGTCATGATTAAGAATAGCGTTCACAACTGCAGGTGAACTTCTCTTAGGATGCGTGCTTTTTAATCTAGATTTCTCTGCTTTTGGGCCACGGCACTCCCCACCTGCTTTGTTCAACAGCAGGTATTAAGCACCTAATCGGTTCCCGGTTCTCTGTAAAACTCTAGTCTGAAGACTGAAGCCCACAGCTCACTGCCCTTTGAAGGACGATCTAGAAATTCACTGGCTCATCAGAAAGAGGAAGGAGTGCACCTGGACCACCAAGAACATGTAAATTCGGCCAGAGGAGACTTCAGGGTCCAGCGCCCCTCTCACCACAGTCTTCCCCTGGCTTCTGCAGAACCCTGGGCCGCCAGACCAGAGAGTGCACGCTACTCGGCTGTCCCTTCCAGCTGTCTCAGGAAACCCCCCAGCTCTCTCCAGAAGGTCACACGCAGACATCCTCACCTGCTGGGGGAAGAGGAATGGCACCCCTGTTGTGGGGGTGGGGCTGGTCCAGGCCTTGGTCTCAGAAGGTGTGGTGCTGCCCTGTGTGGACTGGAGGTGTCCTGACCTGGATGGTCAGAGAGGACACTATGCCGTGTATCAGCTGGGTGACCTCGGGCAAGTTACAGAACCCCAGTTTTCTCATCTGTCCGATGGAATGCCCTTGACCTTTAGAGAACATGAAGTGTGCCTGACACGCTGTAGGTTCAACACTAGCATCCCTTTCTCCCCCTCCTAGGTCGTCTCAGGAATAGAAGCATTTCCATTTTATATTCCGAGCACTTAGTGAGTCCCCAGCACACAGTAGGTGTTCAGGGAGTGCTTCATGAAAGAAAGGACAGCTCAGAGGTCCCCAGCTCAGAGTCTCTCTGCGAGGGGGTTCTCACAGTGGGACAGAATTCACAGTAGAGTGTGGCCGGCTGAACAATGACCCGCAAAGATATCCACGCCCTGACACCTGCTCCTGTGAGTTGTTACATGACAAGAGGGACTTTGCCGATGTGATTAACGCTTAATAGAGGAAGATTTCTGGATCTCGTAGCTGGAGCCCAGAGTAATCACAAGGTCCCTGAAAGCAGAAAACTTTCTCTGGCTGGCGGCAGAAGGGGAGGGCACGTGGAGTCTAGGCTGAGGAGGACTCAGTGAGCTCTTGCTGCCTCCAAGATGGGAGGACCCCCACCCAAGGGCTGCAGAGAGGCCTGTGGGACCTGAGGCTGGTCCCCAGCTGGCCGCCAGCAGGGAGAGGGGACCTCAGTCCTACAGCCACAAGGAACTAGGTCCAGCCAATGCCCTGAAGGAGCCTGGAGGCGAATTCCCCCTCAGAGCCCCCATAAGGAAGGCAGTCTTGACTGACGGCACCTGGATTTTAGCCCGGTGCCACCTGTGTCGGACTTCTGACCTGCAAACACTGAGGGAGAACACATCTCTGCCATTGGAAGCCGATTTGTTTTGCCAGCAATAAAAAACCCCCCCACACAGTTCCAGGTTATGAAGAAGTCAGGACCACCCAGCTCTCGGCTAGTATACGCATTTAGCAAGTGTTTCAGAAGTGCGATCATCTCCACCACTGGGGGTGTCTCCTGAGAGCCAGGCACCGTGCCAGTGGCTCCCACATACCTCTCTTCCGTAAATGTCGTGCTGCCCTTCCTTCGATACCCCACTGTGTGGCTCTCAAAGCTCATGGCCCATTAGGCCTTGGACCCCAGGCGGGTACATGAAGACCAAGACCTTTTGACTAGGAGACCGTGGGGGAATTTTATTGGGACTAGGTGTGTTTCATGCTCTAGGACTCGAGGGATGTTCCCAGCAAAGCCGAGGTTCAGCCCCCAGATCCTGTAAGCCCCATGTTGCAGGTTCCTCCCCATTGCTGACACCCCCTCACCACTCCGTGATGCGTCACACCCACTGACAGGTCACGGGCGTGGGAGGGTGGGCATAGGGAGCAGGGCATGGGGAGAGAGTGTGTTGCTCCTTCTGCCTTGAACGTGGACATCTGAAGTAGGTCATGCCCACACACTTGGAGGTGAGCATCTTTAGTTGGGGCTTCATGTGCCACCAAGGTAGGGCCGCCATTCTCCTTTCTCGCCTTGCTTCCGGCTCCCAGGGGTGAATCTGGGTCAAACACTGGGGCGCCTGATGGGTCAGACAGAGACCCGGTAAACTCAGTCACCTGGGCCAGAAGGAACCCCAAAGTCTCCTGGTTCTCAATGACTCCTCTGCCCAGATCCCCGGGGTGCCTGGGGAGAAGGGACCCCACCTAACGTGTCTTTCCGAGTCCATCCCCAGGTTTGACATGAGATACCCGTCCTGACTGAGTAGTTATTTGTGCCGTCCGTTACTGATGATGGGACAGTGAGTTGGGAGGGTTCAGTGCGAGTCGCCAGAGTGTTCAGAAACTTCCAGAAGGAGAAGCTGCGGTGAGACGCAGAGGCGGGAGGACTGTTTGTCATGCAGTGAGAATGTCCCTGACAGGGGCCGAGCCAGAGTAGTCCTCAATTCGTCCTCACGCGAAGTGGACTTGAACACTTTGTTTCACCGAAACGCAGAGGAGGGAGAAACCCTGCCCAAGGCCACACACTGTAGGAGGGGTTTGGACCTAGAACTCTGACACCAGGCCTGAAGCCCCGAGTATCCGTCTCCATGCCTGCTGGCCTCTGGGTGGTCCGAGGAGGAGGGGACTTCCAACCAGACTCTTTGAAGGACGGGCTGATGTTAATCACACGGGGTCCCAGAGGGCCCATCACGGGGTGGAGTTAGGGGTCAGCACTCCGGGGGCGCAGGAGAATAGTCAGAACTGACCTTAACGACCTCCAGCAAAGTCCAGTACACACAGTTATGACATGAGCCCTCTCAATGGTCGAGTGGCAAGCAGTCAACAGGCTGGGCAGGACTGAGGGCCTGCGAGTTCCAGCCCCAAGGAGGGTGCAGGCCTGTCCCCTCGTGCCCCCAAGGCCCAGTCAGCATCTCCATTGCAGCCCTAGAACTTCTTGGGCTGTTGGGGTACATCCCTGTGGACCTAGACCAGACGAGACAGCTCCCTGGGCAAGGGACAAGGGGGCCCCCAGGGATGCCCCCACCCAGTGACTTCATTGGCCACAGAGCTGCCTAGCCAGACAGCAGATGACATCATAACCACAGCCACAGGCTGGCCTGCCGGGTGACATCACAGGCCCCAAATAGCTCCCACATGTGTTAGCAGTCAGAGAGTGAGGCGGGTTGCCGTGGGCTCCAACCACGGCTGCGCTTCTGGAACCTCTCTGGCAGCTCTTCCCCGGCTGCTTCTCAGACTGACGGTAACTCACAGCTTGGGTCACAGAGGTACAAAAAGCACGTCCGAAAGCCAGACAGCAGGAAGCAGAGAAATGGAACCACCCCGAACCCCAATGCCCAGAGAGTCGCTTGCAACATCTGGAGTCTATTCTTTCATCCATATTTAGAAAAATATTCCTATAGCATAGAGTTTTTTGTGCATTCAAAAAAAAGAAAAGGCCCACATGCTAGATACTATTTTGTAGCCTACCCTTTGAAACACTTGTCAATCAAACGTGGACATTAATTCTGTCATTAATTACTCTCCTGAGTAACTTCTAGTCCCCGCTGGTTACAGCAGCGCAGAACCCAGTACTGGGACGGGCAGTGGCATTAGCCCTCCAGCCCTGAATCTGGTGCGGGCGCCAGTGTTGCTCTGGGGTCACTCTAGCCCCGAACCTTGCATCCCTGGAGGGGGTCACTCTCCTGTCTTGAATAAAGATCGTACACAGTCCAAATTGATCTTGGAGACCTCCACATCATCCAACAGGGCTGGCATAGTTCGCACCCTTTTATATCTGTCGGTGTCTTCTCTGATGTCGGAGCAGACAGATCCCTGTTGGTTTGGTTGATCATACACAAAAGAAGTAGATGGCTTGCACTTATAGACTTTTAATTCAAAACATTTCTGTGTTTTCGCCCTGCCATATTATTACTACTTGCCTAGAGCACAGAATCCGGTAGTCACATGTTAAGGGCACTGGACGCGATTTCACAGTGCCTCCTTTGCTGGGCACTCCTCAGCCCCATTTTCAACCCTCCCCGAGGACCGAGGAGAGAGCCACCCAGGGTGGAATCCCATGGCACCGTGGTGCTGTACAATGTCAGAGCTCGAAGGGACATTTGGGATCAGCCTGTGCCCATCTGCCATTTTCTAGATGGAAACTGAGGCTTGGAGAGAGGAGGGGACCCCAACAGTGGCTAGGCCACCAGGTAGCAGGGCCTCCTGGTGGGCCTGGCGGGGACACTGGGGATGACGTAACCTGGCTCCAGCAAGTGGCTTGACACAGGGTCCCTCAGTGGCCATGTGGAGGCGCCAGGTTTCCACCTCTGGCCTCTTTTATGGAAATACTACCTTCTTGGGAGTGCTCACGGGGTATGAGTGTTTGTAACTCGTCTGATCTGGCGATCAGGCCAGAATACAGAGTGTTACCTGCATGTTACAGGTGGGGACTCTCAGGCTCAGGGAGGGCGAGCGAGTTGTCTGACCTCACAGAGCTGTTTCCGGGGTTTCCTGGGCATTGTCATTGGACCCCTGTTCTAGGGTGTTTTTCCATCACGTGATGTCCTCTGACCCACCCACAGCCATGTTTCACAAGATTGTGGGGAAATCGACCCGATTCCCCAGAAGCAGAGTTGGGGCAGAACCTTCTGAGGAGCTGGGGCGGGTGGGCAGACACAGACCCTTCACTCCAGCAGTGTTCTCAGGGCCTTCGCTTGTCCCCACGGAGCATATAGGTTACCTAGAAAAAGGTGCTCCCCCTGGGGAGGCCCCCATAGGTTCCTGGCTTGGGGACAGACATGGTGGGTGTTGGTCACTATGCTGTGCCTAACGGGAACTGAACCCGACCCGGCAGGCCCATCTGGTGACCACAGGGCCCTACCGCTCTGACTGTACACATAGGTGTAGACGTCACATTTCCTCCCCAAGTCACTGCCCAAGTCTTAAAGATGCAGAATTTCTCCTGGCCTTGTCTCCCACATCTCAGCCCAGCTGGGGAAATGGGAGAAGGCAGTGGGAACATCGGCGGCTAGACGTCCACAGCCAGCACTTGCTGGCTGAGGCCTTGGTCTCTTCCACTGCAGGCAGTGAGCTTGGGGGCATCAGGAAGAACGTTGTGCAGAAGTGCTTCTTACCAGGGCCAGTCCCAGCCTCAGGGCCAAGAAATGTCAGCCTTTGCTCAAGCTGTCTCCTCTGCCCAAACCGTCTCCTCCCTTCTCCCCGGTTAGCTCCTTCTTACTTCCTTCTTCCTGTCCTCCTTCCTGTGAAGCCTGTCTTGGCCCCTCTAGCTGGCTAGGAACCCTCTTCTATACTCACGGTCACACAGGATGTCACCGTCTCACAGGATGTCACTGTTACCATGTAACCATTGCATGCTGACCTGTATCAGTTACTTGCCTGTCTCCTTCTCTGGAGGATGAAGGAGCAGTTCAAGGGCTAGGAATGCGTCTCGCGGATCCCTGTGACTCACAGCCTGTGCAGACGACCTCCTGTACCCAAACTGTCCTGTTTCTCTTGTGGTTGCCTTTCCCTCATGAGAATAAACAGCTCAGGCTGCCCCTCCTACCTTGGGAAGCCCACTGCCCTCTCTGTGAATTCCAGGGAGCAGTGAGATGTCTGCACATGGCCGGGAAACCCACTCTCAGTGGCTTGGACAGTGAGCCCAGGGCTGGGAGCCCTCTCCTCCTGGCTAGAGGGGCGGTGCCCAGGCTGAGCTGCCCCCTAGAGTGGGTCCTGCGGCTGCAGCAGCAGGGGACAATGGGAGGACATCATCACCATCATCAACGGCTCCAACATCAGAGAAAACACCAACTGCAACTTCCTCTGGTCCTCTGAGCACTGGCAGCTGGTTTCCCAGACAGTGGCTGTGAGCACCAGGCACCCAAATGCAGACCCGCAGGCCCTTGGCAGCCTGTGCAGCCCCCCACTGGGAGACGCAGTGCCCCCTGCCATCCCCCACCCAGCAGGCCCATGTGCCTATGTGCCTTTCTGTGCGGTGATGGGAGGTTCCCCTTTAGCAAGAAAACCAATTCCATGCCCATGACCTTGTGGCATTATCCCCAACCCTGATGCCTGGACACCAGTGACGCGCCAGCAGGGGCCCCATGTGTCTAACAGGGAGAATCCCCACATGCGCACCTTCTCATGCGCTCTCCCCTCCAGAGCGTGACCTCTGAATCTGGCCACCTCACTCCACCTTGCCTCTGTCACGCCTTCTTCCCCAAGGGCCAGGCCCACTGTCGGCGTCCACCCTCGCTCTCCTTTCCCCCAGCCCTGCTGCTTGTGCGGTGGGCTCGTACTGAAGGGTGGGCAGGAACCATGGCCCACCAAAGGGCAGGGGACAGCTCGGTGCAGGACACTAGGCCTTCTGATTTCTCGGCCATCCTACCACTGGGAAGCTTCCTTTTTCCACCCTCTCCCCAGGCCCAACCTCCCACACGCTCCTCTGGCAAGAGTTCTTCCCTTCTTCCCCTCTTCTCCCCTCTCCAGACTCTGGCCTCTCTCTCTCCCTGCCCATCAGAAAAAAATCTGGAATTCCTACTCCATCATCAAGTAAGTTCTCTTTATCTATATCCAGTCTGTGTTTCTGTCCTGAGTAGGGTGGGGCAGACAAGTTAGTTTTTCTTAATCCAAAAGGCTCCCTATGGCATTTTCAAAAACCAAGAGCCAGCTGCCCACCATCTCTAGCTATACCATCCCTTCCATCTTTTCTATCATTAGCTCCGTCAAGACATCCCAGAGACTTTGCAGCTCTGGGAGTCCCTTAGCCTGCACTCAGGCGGGCTCACCCCCGCCCCGCCCCGCTACACTGATAACGCAAGGTGTCAGGTCCGGGGGAGGCCCCCCTGGTCATGCGCTGTGTGACTTCTTCCTTTTACACTAGCCCAGCGTGAGAGAGTAAACCCTATCGCTCTGTGTGTGCGGGGTGAGGGGCGTGTTCATACGTTGGGGTTGGACGTGGTATGTGCACGCACAAGTGGACACGGATGCTGGGGCCGCAGGCGATGTGCGGTGCTAATATGTGCAAGCTGGAGATTGGGGGTTGGGGGTGGGACAGGGAAATTTGAATATGATCTGAGATTTCTCAGGCTGCCTTTGGCCAAGCGGCTTCCTCTGCAGCTCAGAATCAGCCCATGCAGCCTGATGGAAAATACCACTGTCAGCAGCCAGCCCCTGACTCATTCCGAGAGCCTGCAGGCCTGCCGCGGACCAGCCTCACACTCACATCAGCTCAGCCCTGCCTTCAGGGTGGGCCTCTGAGGACCCATGTTCCTTCCCAACAGCTCCAAGGGGCCATGGAAACCCTTCGCCACATCCACCGTCATGTTCCCTCCTCCTGCTGCTGCTCTGCCCAGAACACAGCTCGCTGTGCCGTTTCTGTGCTCTGTGTTCAAGTCCCCTCACTCCACCTGGAGGTCCTGGGGCGTCTTCAACAGCCCACTGGTCCTAGTGGCCGTATCTACTCTGCCATCTCTTTCTTTCTCTCCTACTAGCTGGCACTCCCTATGGGCACCTGCCCCCCAGAGCCAAGGATGGGGATTGGATGTGTGGATCATGTCCTCCCGTTGTCCCCTAATGACACCCGTCAGGTGTAAATACTCTCTTCCAGCATCTGGTCTTTGCATATGGGGATCCCAGAGACCCAGTGGCCATGTGGGCCTGGCCCAGGGTGAGAGAGGCAGGGCCGGATACAACCCAGCTCCCTGGCTACAACCAGCCATTCTTCTGGCTGCAACCAGAAAAGAAAGGAGCGACAGGCATTTGATTTGGAATACATGCTGCATGCCCTCTTTGGTGGCTCTGCACTGTAATGCCCGATGGTATTATGCTCAATTTAAAGGAAGGTACTGGTATGGAAGGCTTGGCCTCAATATATAGAAGCTGTTGATTGATATTGTGGTAGGAATGCGGGCTTTGGGGAAGACAGATATGGCTTTGCAAGTAATAGTGTGAGCTCCCTGATGCACAAGAATTAAAATGTGATCAAGAAACTCTCTTGACTGGGACGAGGACCCAGAGTGTGAAGAGTCCCCCTGAGCGAAGAGCCACCTGTCATGGAGGCCCTTACTCTTTCTCGTGAGATGCTCGGTGCTCTTTCCGTTGTAAAAGGCACACAAATCTGTTATGGACATTTTTTTATTGTTCTTTTATTACCATTGTCCCAGTTTTTCCCTGTTGCTCTCCCATGCTCCGCCTCCTCCCCCGACTCCCACCCGCAGTCAATCCCCACCCTGTTGTCCACATCCATGGGTCCTTTGTGCCTGTTCCTTGGCTAGCCCCTTCCCCTGTTTTCTCCCCTTCTCCCCTCCCTCCCTTCTCTCTGGTCCCTGTCGGTCTGTTCCTTGTTTCCATGTCTCTGGTTCTGTTTTGCTCATTTGTTTTGTTCACTATGTTCCTGTAATAGGTGAGATTGTATGGTATTTGTCTTTTACCATCTGGCTTATTTCACTTAGCATAATGCTCTCCAGGTCCATCCGTGCTGTCGCGAAGGGTAGGAGCTCCTTCTTTCTCTCTGCTGCGTAGTATTCCATTGTGTAAATGTAAATGACAAAAGGCCAGAAGAAAAACACATGAAAATATTTACAACAGCTATTTCTGGAATTTCTGGTAGAATTATGAGTAACTTTTTATTTTTATAATCTTTTACATTTTTAAAAATGCCCGTATTATTTCTGCATGGCTGATATATCCTATCTCGCCTGCCCCACAACCACCACAGGAGGGAGGCACTGCTTTGTCCTGCATCTTACAGATCAGGAGACTGAGTTCCATGCGTAAAGTAATGCGTAAGGGGTAACAGATAATTAGTCGTGGAAATAAGACTGAGCTGATGCATATGACTCCCGAAGTCAGGTTCTGAATCCCACCGTTCATTCATTCACTCATTCGTTCGTTCGGCAGAAGACGGAACACTTGCTGTTGCTAGGCTTTGCTCTAGAACTCATCAGTGATTGGGACGGGCCAAGAAAGACATGGCCTCGTGGGTTGAAAAAAGCCGTGAATAGAGTGAACACAAACATGTTGCCGTCAGTAAACGGAAGTATGTGCGATGAAGAACAAAACAGGGAAGGGAGAGGAGGTGAGCTGGGATAGCCTTGCCATCTGAAATAGGATGTCTAAGGCAGACCTCACTCACTGGGCAGGGACATTTGAGCAAAGTCTTGAAGGCCGTGAAGGAGTGAGCCCGGTGAGTCTCTGGGAGAGCATGTCCAGGCAGAGGGAACAGCACGTGCAAAGTCCCTGAGGTCGGAGGAGGCTGGGACAGCTGGAGGAGTAGGAGGGGGTCAGAATAGCTGTGGAAGAGTAAACAGGACGGGGTGGGGGAGGTAAGATTGGGGACTTGGGTCCAGGGGTCCAGGCCCCCTTGTGAGCCGATGTGAACTGTGGCTTTTCCGTTACGTGAGCGGGGAAGGCGTTAGAAGACTGTAGACGGCAGGATGTGACTGATAACAGGAAAGGACCCCTCTGGCTTTTCTGTGAAGAAAGGACAGTCAGGGGAACAGGAATAAAGGCAAGAAGAGCTAGGAAGCTATTACCGTGATCCCAGAAAAAGATGATGGGGGGCAAGGCCAGGGTGACAGCAGCCACGGTGACAAGTGTCAGCTTCCAGATCTATTCTAAAGGAAGCAGAAAGGATACAAGAGGATGGAAGCCCCAAGTGTTGCTGCAGGTGACACTCGGAGCTTTCCGTGTCCCTGAGGTCTCCAAGGCGTGTGTCCCAGAGAAGACAGAGACTGTGCCCTGGGCCTTCCAACAAGCAGAGGTTGAACAGGGACAAAGAAAGTGAGGGTGGCGAGTCAGGAAAGGGGTCTCTTCAGAGTCAACTTAGCAAGTGGCCAGTGCTGACATGCATTAATTAGCTCATCAGCAGTTCGTCTCCACCCCAGTCTCGCGGGGAAGAGCGTGCTCCCTTTCTACAGAGGAGGGCGACTGAGGCTCAGAGGCCAGGGAGGAGCTCCCTGAGGCATCAGCCAAGGAAGGAACAGCGCGGGCACTGAAGCCTTTTGATGTGTCGGGCAAGCCTCTCGGCCTGTGTCGTGTGCCTGCCCGTCAGACAAGCTGATAAGAAATTCTGTTTCTCTTCCTCCACTAGTCCCTGGATGCAACAGAAAGGGAGTTGATCGATACATATTTATTTCAGCGCCCTGCCCCCTCGGGGGGGTTGTGGGGAGTGATTCCCAGATGTGTTCTATCTACAGTCTTTCCCACAGCTTCCAGTGGAGTGGGGTCCTGTTGCCACTGTGGGTTGAAAATGTCCCTGACTCATGTGTCCAGCCTCTCAGTGGTATTTCCCAAACCACCTCCCAAATAAACCCCTTGCACTCACATTCTTAACTCGGGGGCTGTCTCTGGAGACGCACTGGCTGTAGGCTTCTGGTGTGAAGGACAGACACAGGTCTGGGGAGAAGATGAGGCACATTCCAGTGGCACTGCTGTGTCTGGGGTCTGTGGCGTGTGGGGAGGGCTGCCCGTGCACACGGAGCCTGCATGTGTGAGACGTGTATCTGGGCACACATCCTTGTACGCGTGTGGGTGGGTGTCCACATCTGTGTGCCAGCTCATAAGCTAAGAACAGGAAAGGAAAATGTAAGAACATTCTTATGTAAATATCGGGCAACCAGAATACTTGTCTTTTGCTTCTAGTCACTCAGGGTTTCAGATATTTTGCCATTCCTCTCCTTGGATGGGGAGTGGAAGTGGAGGTGGGGGAAAATGAGGTTATTTTTGTCCTGGGGATTTCAGGGTCCCTCCCTGTACATGTTTCGCCCCTTTCTCTCCCACCCACCTGAGCCCCCAGGGGGACAATCTGCTGAAAAAAGGAGGTTCATCTAATAACACCCCTCCCATCCAACCCCAGGGCTCCCAACTCCAGAGAAAAGAGGTGGGTGGACACCACCCAAGTTGCAGTAATTCTAGATTTGACGACGGAAACCATAGGTTTCCAGCCCGCCTTCTGTGCGACAAAGTCAAGTCCTGCAACCCCTCTGAGCCTAGGAAAGGGCAGGATGGAGCCTGCCTCACGCCCCCCAGGGTGGCTGCGAGCCCCTGGCGGCCAGGCGCCAGTGGGGAGCATTGGAAAGGACAGGTTTCAGAATCAGACAGACATGGGTTCATGTGTTTACTCTGACATGTCTGTGACCTTGGGCAGAAATCCACCCCTTATCTGTAACATGGAGATTATAATTTTTTAATCTCATTTAATGAGATAAGGTAACAGACAAATCACACAGCCCATTCTCTGGCATACAGAGTGTGCTTATTAATGTCTACTTCCTCCTCCCTCCCTCCCCAGCCACTCCCCGGGGGAGTGAGGGAAAATAAAGCCAGCCCAGGGAGAGAGGTGGGAAGGAAGTGGAGGTTTGAGGCGTGGAGCACTTTTCTGTGAGTTCACCAATGCAGGACTCTTTAGAGAGGTCATCAATCCAGTTCACGAAACGCGACTGCAGCAGGTCACACAGGCGCTAGAGAGAGGATGGGTAGCTGGGACACAGAGATCTCTACTGTGGATTCACAAGGAAAACACAAACCTCCAGAAGAAACACGAGTAAGAGTATAAAATAAAGCAATCCCAAAGGACAGCTAGCGTATGGAAAGATACTCACATTCGCGAGACATGAGGAAAAGAAAAATGAATGTGATGATGAGCCTCCACTTTGCATCCACCTGACTGGCAGGTCTGAAAAGATCGGTAACACCCACTGTGGGTGGAACATCATAAAGAGAATGCTGGTGTGCATTGCTGGTGGGGATGCAAATGGACATAGCCGTTTTAACAAAGAACAAGGGAACATCTATTAAAAACTTTAAAACATGTGTTTCTCAATCCAGCAATCCCACTACTTTTGGGCCTCAATTCCACAGAAATGAAAGAATCAGCACATTAGGGTAATACACACACACACACACACTCACACAGGTGTATTTTAAATTAACAGGCATATAGTCCCCGGCCCCACCACCCTGAACGTGCCTGATCTTGTCTGAAATTAACAGGCATATAAATCTCATACATGCAAGTGTATCCCGGGTCAAAATAAACTTCAAAGAGATTCCCATCCTTTATCCCAGGTCTTAGCAAACTCCCAAGGCCTGATGCTACTTCATTCCCTGTCTCTGGCGGTGGGTCGATGAGGAGGTGCTGCTGCCACCCGGGGGGGAAGTGTGGACCAGGCGGGCAGCGGTGGGGAAGGGCAGGAATCTCCAGGGTCAAGATCATTTGAGAGAGAAGGTCAAGAGGATTCGTTGTTAAGAGGTTAGACAAGGAACGGAGGGATGTCCCATCTTTCTGGCATAGCAAATGCCTGGCTAGGGGTGCCTTTATGAGCAGGGGAAGACTGTGGGAGGGGCGTGTTGGCGGTCCCACCAAGAGCTCAGGTTGGACACGATGTCCTGGAGATGTCTGTGACATTCACTGGACATGGGAGCTGAGGGTGCTTGGGAGACAGCATACATCTGGCGCACAGTTGGTGCCTGAAAGTGCTGGAATGTGAGAGCTCACAGGTGAAGCAACAAAGAGGCCCTGAAAAAGTTCAAAAACCAGCAGACACAATATGCAGATACCTGGGGATTTTGTAAATAAAGGCTTTAGAAGAATCTCTTCCACGCGCTCGGCTCCACAGTCATCTTTGGCAGCAGGAGTGGTGTGGCGGGCCCCAGTCCTTGGCTGGCCCACACGGTGTGAAGCCCTCTTGGAAACTGTCCCTTCCGTGGTCCCCGTGCCAGGCCCTGAGAGCCCACTTCCTCCCTCTCCCCCTCCTTCCGCTCCACCTCTGCCCCCAAACAATGGGACTTCGGTCTTAAAGTTCTGGAAAGGTTCTTGGGGTTTCACATCAACATTCTGCCTTATTTTTCATATGCTACAGCTTCAGTTAATATTAGTCACAAACATCTAGAACGGAAATGAGCAAGCCAGGTCTGTGGGATTTTATAATATTTCAGGGAAGACCAGAGGCATGGGTGCTGGAGGAGGGCTGGCAAGGCAGACATAGGAATAGGGGCAGCTCTGAGGTCAGGGAAGGGAGAGGACCCTGCAGAGGGAGGAAGGCAGTGTGACCTTCTCAGGTAGGTCGTGGCAGCAGAAAACCAAGTGCCTTCCACCTCGCCTCCACGTTCAAGTGTGTTCTCAGCACAGACACCTGCCCCCACATCGCCAGCTCCCCACCCAGTATTTCCACTCAGACTGTCTCGGGAGCTTCTCACTTATTATACCCAACGCAAAGGTCTCAATGCTTTATTTTTCCTCTGAAGCTGACCCTCACGCAGTCCTGCTAACTTCTGTTAATGACATCGTTTTCATCAAATTGCTTGAGCCAGAAGGAAGTACGGACCATCAGTGAGCATTCCTTCCCCTTTCCAGTGGCCACAGTCAAGTACAGTCTCTGAATTCTGTGGACTCGACACGTGAAGCACGTCCTCTCCTCTCCACATCCACTGTCACCACCTCAGCCCAGGCTTCCAGCAGTGCTTGCTTGCCTCTCTTTGCCTGGAGACTCATCATCCTAAATCCCTTCCAACCACCACAATCTTGCCTTTACACAGCTGCCTGATCTTTCTACTTCATGAATCTCATTCTCATCCTCATTCTCTAATATAAGACCCTGCCAGAGCTCCCCTGTTCCCTGAGGATAAATAAATAAGGTCCTTAACTATCCAAGGGCCTCAAGAGCATGGCCATGCCAGCCTCCCAGTCTACTCCTTGCCACTTCCCCCCACACTTTTCTCTTCAAGCTTAGTGGTGTGTGTGTCCTTCCGCTGTGGCTCACGGCCGTCCTGAAGCCCCACTCCTGCCCACACGCTGTTCCTCCTGTCCGATGCCTCCAGCTACGTCATCCCCATCCTCCCCTGACTAGCTGCAGCTCCCGCCCCCCTCGTCTGACTGAGGTGCCCTCCGCTCTGATCCCATTATTATACTGTCCAGACGCTTTCACAATGTGCTGTGTTCTTCAACTTAATTTGCTGCCTCGCAACTGGTCTGTGTCTTCTGTGAGGGCAGGACCCTGTGCCAGCGGAGCTTAGTGTGTCAATGCCAAGCGCCATGCCCGACACAAGGAAAGTGTGGTCCAGTGGTCACTGAATGAGGAATGGGTGATCGCGGTGACATCCACACACATCACCCAGGATCCCTGAAGGAAACAGAAAACCCAGTCAGAGGGGGCTTGGAAGTGGCATCCATGGAGGAATCCTTGATGCAGTTGCAAAGGACACATGTGGCAATATTAGGGACCCGGTGATGGCGGACATCATACCACCTGCTGAAGGGACCAGAGGAGGACACAGTTCTAGTGGGACAGGGTGACAGCTGAGACTGTGGAGGTGGGCCACCTGGAGCAATAGGACCAGCGGGGGAAGCTGGGAGTTTTGGATGATTCCTATGCGTTTGCTTGTCTGCCTTCCTCACGAGACTGTACTCCTTACTAAACCATGTCTTGCTCATCTCTGGATTTTCATAATTGAGCACCAGATCTGCCACAGAGAAAGTGTTAGTTAATTCATTTATTCATTCGTTGATGAGTCCTCTTAATTTCCGAAGATCATTAACACCAGAAAGATGGATGACCTTTATAACCTACCATGTACTCCCCAAAAGAAACAGCAAAGGTTCAGCTGACCACTCTGTCCCCAAATGATCACACAGGGGCAGCCTTCAGTGGCCACTTCCAATGGGGGGCAGAGCTCTGGATCCTGCCTGTCACACCCAAAGGGCATTCCACATTGACTGCGGACGTGGCCGAGCAGAGTGCCTCACGGCCGAAGGAGCCCCAGGCTCTGGCAGAGAGAGCAGAGAATTCCAGAGGGTCTGGAATGACTGGGACAGGAGGACAACCACTGCAAAGTCCCATCCAGCCCTTCTGCCCTCTCGGGTTAATGTAACAGGGGGAGCCAGGGCTCAGGTGCTGGAATCTTTAGCTCAGTATCTCAAGAAGAAGCTCAACTGTTGTTGAATGCAGTCCATGCTCTTCTGTAATCTTTTCAGCAGATACTCTGGAGTGAGCGTGTTCGTTCCATTTCACAGATGAGAAGACTGAGGTTCGGAGCAGCTGGCAGGCCCACTGGAAGCCACAATAGGACCTAGGCAGGTACCTGTCTCATGCTAACAGCGGGGCTCAGGCCCCACTCCACCTCGTCTCGGGTTTGCGTTTGGCCTGAGGGCATGGCCACCTCGGCCACTTTCCTGGTTAGTTTGTTTGGGCCTCTCTTGGCCTCAGTTTTCCCATCTAGATACCCCTCTGACCTCTCACTTCCGGTCTGAGCCATGCTGGGCTGGGAGGACTCCCAGCTGAGGTTGGTACCCCTTCCATTCCCGGATGGTCTGGCTGTTCTTCTAGAGTTACTGCCAGCAGGAACACAAAACCAACAAGTCTGGTACGTGAGCTTTAAGGGATTGAAGTATGAGGTTCAATGTTGGTTTTGGGTGCCTCTGGCCAACCACAAACCTAGCCCACGTCCACGGCGGGCTTGTCTTAGCCAAATTGAAGGTGAGTTAATACTCCACAAGTGAGCTCATGGTGGGCGAGCCACAGAGGAGCCACAGCGTGGGCTTGGGTTGCAACAGCATCCTGTCCAGCCACGAGAGAGAACTTTCCTGTTCCAGACCCAGGGAATGGCCTTAGGTCATGGGTCTGCCTTAAGGATACAAAAGCCTGGAGAACATTAACTCCGAACATTAGGAGGCAACCCTCTGGCCTGGCCACAGTGAGGCCCGGAGCAAGGAAGGCAGTGGGAAAGCAGGAGGAAGGCCGTGTCATAGGGGGGCTGGGGTAGTGTGGGCCCAGGGCTGGGCAGGAACATACCGGGGCTGCCTGCTCCTCCTCCCTTGCATTCTTATCCGGGCCTGCTCTTGCCAATCCTGATCCATCTTTAGACCCAGTCTGTGGACACGCAATTTCTAACAACAGTTAGGCTCCAGGTTATTAACTATGTGGCAGAATACATTTTTTGAAAGCTACTAATAGTCGGCATCATAGTCCCTTCAATTCATTTATGTATTCATACTTGCAAAAAATATCCGTTCAGCACCCAAGATGTGTCTGCAGTCTTTTGGACTTTGTGGATTTAATTGTAAGGATAACAAAGTCCCTGAACTTCTTGAGTTTACAGTCTGATGGGAAGAGAGACAATAACAAACATGTAAAATATGTATGGTATTAGGTGAGGTGAAGACAGGTTCGAGGGGTGGACCATTTTTGCTATGCTGGCCTGAGAAGTCCCTGAACGAAGGTGACTGCTCGCCACAGCTGTCTGTTCAGGAAGGGACTTTGGTCAGCAGCTCGAGCTGATGCTGGAAGCTCGAGGGCATAAATGAATAAAAGACAAGGACTCATGAAGCGTTAGAAATGTAGATGAATTCAGGGCGGAGGGGAGCAGAAACAAGAGAAGAGTGAGCCCAAGCCCCGGCCGGGCCGGAGAGGCCGGTGGTGTGGTGAGGTGAGGTGAGGTGAGAGAGGAGTACCATTCTCTCTCTTTTCAAGTCGCACGTATTACTGCGAGTAAACTTCCTTCCAAACCCTCCAGGCTTTACGGTCAGATTTGCGAAATGCAGAGGCCTGTGTGTGTGTGTGTGTGTGTGTGTGTGTGTGTGAAGACAAGGGCTGAGTCCCGAGAGTGAGCCCATCCCAGGACAAGTTGCAGAATAGGGAACAAAAATGCGGAGGTGGCAGAAGGAGGTGACACTTGGGAGTGACTGTCTATGTTAGAATGGGAATCTGAGACTTGGAAAATCCAAGAGGCTTCCTAGAGGAGGCACGTCCGCTATTTCTCGTTGTATAACAAACTACCCCAAACTCAGGGTCTTAAAACAACCACTTTACTTTTCTCACAATTTTGTGGATGAGGAACAGCGGAGAGCTCAGCTGGGTAGTTCATCTCCAGTGCACACGACAGAGAGCAGCTGGGACAGCTGGGGCTGCTCTGAGACGGCAGCTTGGCGGGGAAGGCTGGAGGCTGGGCTCGGCGGGCACGTCTCCCTGTCCACATAGTCTCAGGTCCCTTACAGTGGGCTGCAAGAGACCAGGGAGGAGACTCCCCAAACACTTTTTTAACGGTAAGGCCCCGAACTGAGGGATTTCCTCTGCACTGTATCAGTCAAAATAGGGACGGGCCGGTCCAGATTCAAGGGGAGTAGAATAGACTCCGCCTTGTACTAGAAGATCACCAAAGAGTCTCCAGCCATTTGTAATCTTCCGAAGGAGGCGATGCCGGAGGTGGGAATATCCTAACGCTGATTGACCCCGGTGCCCGGGCGCTGAGCATAGGCTACGGCTCCCTTAACCTCTGCCACGACCCCCCAGAGGGAGCTATAATTATGGGCCCCATTTCGATTCATAAGAAGTGGAGCTCAGAGAGGTTGAGTCACTTGCCAAATGCCACACAGATAAAATGTGGCAGAACCGGGACTGGAACCCAGACTGCCAGACCCACAGCCCACCCTGATTACAATTTGCAGGCAGCCAGGAGAAGGGGCTTGTGAGAAAAGGTAAGATCAGGGGTGTCTTCCTGGCCAAGAGGACAGAACGAGCAAGGCCTGGAGGAGAAGCCAGAAAGCAGAGTCCGCAGGCCTCCAGGCGCTCAATGGGGTCCCGCACGGAGTGTGGGGAGTTCTGGGGGTGCACGGCCAGGAGAGGTTGCATCCCTCAGCCCAGAGCTCTAGGAATTTGGCCATACTTTGAGGACAACAAGAAAACTGTGGACTTTAAGGAAGGGAATGAGATGCTCAGGCAGCTGGGAGGGAGGCCCTGGGGGCGCAGGGCCGCAGAGATCAGCCTGAGAGGTGGGAAGTTCTGGCCTCAACAAGCCACCTGGCCGCTAGAGATTCATTTCAGGACAGTCCGTGCCCAGAGGGGAGAGAGCTTCCTCCTGCACACACCAGTACCTTGACCTTGAGCCCTTCCCCACCCCTTGGGTGTTTTCTGAAATGCGGAATGAATAGATTCAGAAACACATGACACCGGGTTTCTCCCACTTAGGAAAACAAAAACAGATTTTGGTTTTCAGAAAAAGAGAGAAACTTCTAAACTGGTGCTTTGAAGCTCTGGCTCAAGCCCTGAAGGACAAAAAACAAACTCAGCAAATACTTTTGTTCTTGCCCATGTTTACTTGGCATCTTCCCTCACCCCCGCCCTCCATCCCTAAAGACCCCCTCCCCTCCCCTCCACCCAGTCAGGCCACGTGGGGAAGGAGTGGCTGCACGTGGAACTCCTCAGTGGGCTGTGGGTGGCCACCAAGCTCCCGGGTTTCTGAGAGAGGTCGAGGGAGGAGCCACCGTGGGCCTCAGGTGGTGTTTGAGAAACTTCAGAGAGATTGACAGGTGCTGAAGCCTAAGCCCCATGGGAGGGCATCACGGGTAATGCAATTCTCCTGGACTTTGGTCTCAGGCAGACCTGGGTTCAAATCCAAAGCCTGCCCTTCTAGAGCGGGGAGAGCCGGAAACAAACTAAGTGTCCTGTGACGAGTGCTGCTCTGTGAGTCACACAGGGGACGTCAGGCAGCCATTTCAGACTACCGGGTATTGAAGGCTCAACAATGTTTAGCTTGAAATCTCAAATAAAGAGTAAATAAAAGTAGCATGACTTCAGTTTCTAAATATACCTGTAACGTATGAGGATAAAAAATACTGAAAGTCACTCAAAACGGCAACAGTGCTTATCTCTGGGAGTACATCTTTCTGTACCTTTCGAATTCCTTCTTTAAAAGGCGTTTTTGATAAGGGAATATTATTTTTAAAGAACTATAAATTATGTATTCATATATATACATACACTCACAGATGCACACGCACACATAAATTGGTCTTAAAATAGCCGGTGTTTCTCTGTGTGCCTGATATTTGTCCAGACTCTTTCTAAATGTTCTAATTTTCACAAAAGCCCTTTCTGGGATATTTTAGTCATTGTCATTTACAGGGGAAGAAGCTGAAGGTTGAGTAGCTTGTTCAAAGATCCCAGCAAATGAACAGCAGGGTTTGGTTTCACACCGAACCTTCTCTCCCCAGGACCAGACTGCCCAGCACTCCCTGCACCGGGGGGGCTTCCGGTAACGCTGAGCACTGGGACTGGGTGAGAGGCTTTGGAAACCAGTCTGGGCTGTTTTTCCTGTGGAAGATCACATGAAGCTCAATTGGTTGAAAAAAACCAGGTTCCCACTGACCTGGCAGCTTTCTCAGGGGCAGAATTTGCTGAAACTCCTAGCAAATAAGGGAAAAGAAAAAGCAGGTGGTTTATCTAACCCAGATCTGGAAGAGAAGACAGGCAGCATTGTGCCTGAGGGAAGCAGGCAGGCTGGGGACAGTGAGGACCAGGCACCTGCCCCCCCGCCACCCCCCCTTCACTGCCAAGCTGCCCACGCAGAGCCCGAGTTGCCCCAGGAGTCTTCAAGGCAAACGGATCAAGTGCCATCCCTGCCAGGGGCTGCTGGCTAGCCGGGCGAGGTGGCTGCCCCTCACCCCTCACCCCTGGTTCTGAGGAAGGAGCTGAGGTTGGCCAGGCAAGTCAGGGGGAGTCAGAGGCAGAAGTTTCCAACCTCTCATTTTACAGAACAGGAAGCTGAGGCCCAGAGAGGGGCTCAGAGTGTGGCAGTGCCTGAGTGTACTGCAGAGCCAGCAACCCGTGCCCTTGACACTGAGGAGGAGCCCTACCCCTGGGCCAGGCCCCCACAGTGGGCTAAGATCACAGCTCACTGCCACATGGACGTCACCGCCCATGGGGATAAGTGCCACATCCCCATTTAATGGAAAGGAAAACAGAGCACTGAGCAATTCAAGCACTCGCTCCAAGTCCACCTAAGCAGGAATTTCTGAGGTCTTTCCCACTGTTTGTATACAGAGATTCGCAAGTAGAGATAGCCCTCCATTCAGAGCCTGGGGGCAGATCTCCAGGACCAGTGAGGTCCTTGACCACAAGCCAAGTGACCCTGTCATCCCCTGACACCACCAGGCATGGACTTTGACCAGTTTCTAATCTGCTCTTCGGTGCTCAACAGTATTCCTCGGTGGGGCTGAGCTCCGCTGGGTTGGATGGTCGCCCACGGGTAGGCGTTTCCTTTGTTGTTTCCAGTTTGGGGCTCTTGCAAACGGAGCTGCTGTGGAGAGTCCTGCACAGGTTTTCGGGCAAACGTTTGTTTTCCCTCCCTGTCCCCTCTTCCTCATTCTCCCTCCCCCTGCTTCCTCCTTTCTCTTTTTCCTCCTCCTCCTTCTTTTTCAATTTCTCTTAAATTTCGTGCTGTTGCCCCGGGGAGCAGACAGGTGAGGTGGACAGTATTTTTCAGGTGTATCTCGTTGTAGTGTGAATGCTTTCAATTCGCCTCTTGCTCCATGTTGTTTCCCCTCCTCTCAGTTCCACCCCGTTCTCTCCCTCATGCATGGGCAGCATCTCTGGAGTGTGCCCTTGAACATGCACACGTATTTGTAACTAGGGGAGCGTGGCTGAGTCTTGTTCACGTGGGCAGTGCTGGCTGAAGACCTTGCTCTGGTTTTATGTCTTCCCTTCAGCTCTGGGCTGGAGGTTCTCTCCTGTGGCTCTGTGCCCACCTGTGTGTTGTTTCTAACTGCCACACGGGACTCTGGGGACACACGCACGTCCTCATTCCCCCAGATGGACGCCGGGCTGCCTCTAGCTCCTCCCCAGCGTGAGCAAAGCCCAGATGAACATCCTTCCACGTGTCCCTTTGGTCCTTGGGACAATGTCCCGGGACTGGGGTTGCTGGGCCACAGGGCGCATGCCAGAGTGCTCTGTAGAACAGCCTCCCCAGTCGACAGCAGGGGGCGCATGGCCATGCAGGCTTCCTCTTTAATGGATCATCGCCAGGAAGCAGGGACAGTGGGTGGATGTGGCTTTAAGAATGCTGTGACTCGCAGCCGTCAGTCCTGGGCATTCAACAGTGGACAGACAAGACCACCCATGGCAGACACACGCGGTCCCCATCCAGAGCTTGGGAGAACCGGGAATATAGCAGGCTGTTGTGTGTCTAGAATGTTTTTCTACCTAGAACAACCATGAACCAGTCGGAGTTCTGTGTGTGTACACACACATGTGTACACACTCACACTTGTACTGTGAAAGAAATCCTTGTCTTTTGTGGCCACAGGGTTGAGATTTCCGGGAGCCTTGCCCAACACCAAATCCTGAATTTTGATGCAAATTCAGGCTGGCTGAATTATAATGCAAATTGAATCCACAGCCTTGCAAGGAAGGAGGGATTGGAGAATGGGACCCTCCACCTGGGGATGGGAAGTTCCAATGAATCTGATGGCCACCTCCAACTCCCTCCCTCTACAAGCCTCCTTTTTTAAGCTGAAGCAGCCCTCCCTCCCTGGCTGAGAGAACCACCCTCCTTGTCTGTGGAACCTCTTAAGTGATGTCCTGGGGTAGCTGCCTGCAAGGGGGTGGCATTCCTCCCAGGATCCACCTCCACCACCTCTCCCTGCGAGATTTACGGCCAGGTGCAATTTCCGGCAGTGCTCAGGGATGTGGTCTGTCACCTGCAAATTCTGCTCATTTATGTCAACAGGCACCTGGGTCACATGTACTGAAATGATTCACAAGGATGTTGGGTCAGGGTGAAAGGAACATGATATTGAATCAGGCCTTTTTTACTGACATGAGCTCACTGACTAGAGATGCTGGATTCACTGTGTCAGCCCAAGCAGCTGGGAGTGGTCCTAGCAGTTTGTCTGGTAGATTCACTGAAACCCGGACCCAAAGGTGGACAGTACGGGAGAAAGCTGAAGTGCAGAACTTTCTTGGTGTTCTGTAATGGACTTAGGGGGAAGGGATTTCTGGAATTGGTTTCATCCAATCTTCTCACCCACCCTGGATTCATACACTGTGGAGTGTCCAGAGGACGCACCCTTCTCCAAGCCCGTGGGGAAGACATGGGTGCGGGAGGCCCGCATCCCTGAGAGCCTCTGATGGGGTGCTCTTTGAAAATTGGTGCTGATGGAGGGAAGGGCTCCCATTCAGTGGGCTCCCTGAGTTCAGGAGGGACAACAAAGGCCCAGAGTGGAAACTTCCAGAGGCCAGGTGGACACGGGGACCCTACTGGGCAACAGGGTCAAAATCGAAACCTGGCGGACTGATTAGGGAGTGTTCTCAGATCTTCCCACCTCCCTGCACACACCCCCTCCTCCCCAATCTTCACCGGCCCAGTTCAACACTCAGTTGTGAAGCTCTACCATCTGAAACTCCCACATGGAGTTCATGCTATCAGTAAGTTCCCATTTGCAGTACAAATGGAATCCCTATTCCCTCAATACTTATGACGACCCATTGCTCCCCCACTGAATCTGTGGGATACAGAAGCTTGTTGGAGGACATAAACGCTGGGCAGAACCTTGAAGGATGAGTAAGAGTTTGTAGTGAAGAACCTGCCAAAGGCTCCGTGGGAAGAGCCGGCGCTCAGGTGCAGTGGGCTCAGCGGGAGCCGCAGTCGCCCAGCCTGGCCTTAGCTGAGAGAAGGGAGAAGCTGCCTGTGGTAAGAGATGAGGCAGGGAGGTTGTCAGGGATGGTGCTGGGTACGAGGTTAAGGAAATTGGTCTCTTGTGTCTAGAAAACCCCTTTCCACTTGACCATGGCCCCTTCCCCTGAACCAGCACTGTCCGTATGTAGGGATAAATCATTTGAATATGGAGTCACCTGGCCTTGATGCTGCAGAGCGGGGGCCTCCTCTTCATCCCATGGAGGGGGAACTGAGGCCCGGGGCGAGGTGCTGATCTGCCCCACACCCTCAGGAAGTGTTGGGCAGAGGGCTGATTCTCAAAGCCCCAGTCCCCCTGAGGGCCAGCCAGCCTCATTGCTGTACCTGGGGACCCCAAGATCGACCACAGCCACTGCCCTGAACCCCTGCGTCCAGCCTCAGCTGGCAACTTGGCCGTCAGAATAGCCTCCTGGCTCTTCTCAGGACAGCCACCCCCCAACCCCGGGGTGGGCACCGTCCCTGGTGAGCCCAGCTCACAGGACCTGCGTGGTGGCCGTGCAGGTGGTAAGAAGTGGTCAGTTGGTATTTATTTGGAAGGTGGCGATGACAGACTTCCCAACAGAGAAGCCAGAACGGTGGGAGGGGGGGGGTCATGTTTATTCAGCCCCTACACCAGGCACTGTCCTCGGACTTTTTACGTGAGTCAGCGCAGGGGGTCGAGCGGTGTCTGTCAGAAGGTCCACCTCCCAGTCTCCGGGACCCGTGAATGAGACCCCTTCTGGAAACAGGGTCTTTACAGACATCAGTAAGTTTAAAACCGCGAGGTCATCCTGGGTTATTTGGGTGGCCCGTAAACCCGACCGCTGCCCTTGTAAGAGGCACAGATGACAGACACAAGGAGAGAAGAAGGGAAGGCCGTGTGTAGACAGAAGCAGACGTTGGAGTTACGGGCCTAAAAGCCACAGAGCTCCTGGGGCCCACGAGGCCGGAAGGGGCAGGAAGCCTTCTCTTACAGAGTGTCTGGAGAAAGCACGGCCCAGGCAGCACCTTGGTTTCTGCGTGCAGAACTATGAGAGAATCAGTCCCTGAGGTTTTCAGTCACCCAGGTTATGGTGATTTGCTAAAGCAGCTGCTTACTGCACCTTCACAAGCCCAGGTGGAACCGGTTGTTGCCCACTTCACAGGTGAGACATCAGAGGCTCAGAGGACGTGAGCAGCAGCCCTCACCCCACCCCCCAGACGGAGCTCTGCAGCAGGAGCTTGAGCCAGACCCGCCCACCGGGACCCACCACACACGCTTGCCCACCCTGCCCCATCTCTCAAGGCCGCCTCCAAGGAAGCCCCCCATCCCCAACACACCCCAGGAAGGGTTTCTTTTAAGGCAGATTCCGCAGCGCTTCCCAGACACACTGACTCAGAACCTCTGAGCCACGCTCCTGGGAACCTGCACGTGTCAAAGCTTCCAGGTGAGTCCAAGCACAATTACTTTGAGACGGCTCAGCTGCTCAGCTGCCCAGGACGTCAAGGATGAAGACAGTCTGATCGCTGGCCTCACCTAGCCCCCAGGCGGGCTCCCCTGGGGTGACTCCATCACTGCGGTGTCTCTAGGCACAGGCTGGCTCTGAACCTGCTCCTCTGAGGTTCCTTTCACTTCTGGGAGCTTTGGGAAGCCTCCACACCGAGAACACGTGTAACGCGATGCTCCCTTCCACAGCAGGGCTGCTGGCCACTTCCCAGCCTGGAGCCTGCCCGCTGCCAACCCGAACCGGCGCGGCCACCCCAAGCCAGCAGGCACCCAGCCCTCTAACCTCATTTGCCCAGAGCCCCAGGACTCCCCCGCCCCGAACACTCTGGAGCTCTTGATCAGAAAGGCGTACCCCTGAGTGAGGGCACCTGCCGTCTGAGGTCTGAACCCCAACTCCACCCCTCCTGTGCTTTGGATAATGCCTTACATCTGTGAGCACCAGTTTCCACCTAGGAAAATGGGGGTGATGTCAGCACCTGCCTCATCCAGTGACGCTGGGGTGATGAACTAAAACGTGGGGAGGAATTAAAATAACAATGAGGTACCACTGCACACCGATCGGAACAGCCGGACCCCAGAACTCTGACCACACCCAGTGCTGGCGAGGACGCGGGGCAGCAGGAGCGCCCACTCCTGCTGGTGGGGTGCAGATGGTGCGGCCACCCTGGAGGACAGATTGGCTCTTTCTTACGAAACTAAGCACACTCTTACCTACTCTAGTACCTGTACCACCTGGTATTTACTCAAAGGACTTGAAAACTCAGGCCCACACAAAAACCTGCACGTGGAGTGTACAGCAGCTTCATTCGCGACTGCCGAAATGTGGGAGCTGCCGAGATGTCCTCCAGTAGGTGGCTGGCCAAATACACCGTGGCCCATCCAGACAATGGCACGCTCTTCAGCGCTGAGAAGAAGCGAGCTATCAAGCCATGAAAAGACACGGAGAAACCATGGATGTTCGTTGCGAAGGGAAAGAAACCACGTACTGTATGAGTCCAACTCTGACACTTTGGAGAAGGCAGAACCGTGGTAACAGTAAAAAATCACTAGTTGCCAGGGGCTGGGGTGGGGGGGAGGGTGAATAGGTGGAACGCAGAGCGTTTGTACGATACTATGGTGGTTCGTCCGTGTCATCGCACCTGTCTGTCGCAGGGGTCGTCCACGGGGCAGGCACAGCCCTGCAGGACCTGGCCCCTGGCTTTTGGAAACCAAGACACCCCAGATTCTCTGAGTCAAGAGCTGCGGAGACCCTGCCGGTCCCGGTGGGAAGAGCGTCCCTGGGCAGAAGAGTTCAAGACGCCTGGGCATTTGCATGCAAGGGGTCTGCAGTGAGCTGAACCCGTCTCCGCTTTAGGAGAGATGCCCCCCGGACTCCTGGGGGCTGCCGGGCGGGGGCCAGACCCGGGTGGCACTGCTGTCTCTGTCTCATTATTTCCGTTTCCTTGTCTGCCTGTGCTGCAATCAGTGTCATCAGAGAGACCAGCAGAGAGCCCCGCCAGGGGGACGGGGAGCCCAGGGGCTTCACTGGAGGGGGCAGGGACAGAGGGGAGTGGGGGCACTGTGTCCCAGCCCACAGTCGTGCTGCAGAGAGGAGACTCAGAAAGAGAGTGAGTGTTGGGAGCTAGGTGACCCGGGTGGGGGCACAGGTGGAGTCTCTGCTGACGAGCTGAAGAATATTCCTGACAACCATTTACTCAGCATCTACCATGGTGTCCACACAATTAGTCCCCCATGGCAACCCTAGGAGGCAGATGTCATCATTGCCCCCATGTGACAGACAGGTAAACTGAGGCTCAGAGAGGTGACGTGGCTTCCCTAAGACCTCCCACCTGGTACATAACGGAGTGGGGGTTTAATGCAGGCCAGCATGCCCCCAAAGCCCTTGCTTTTCCCGTCCACCTTCCCCAGTGAGAAGGGGGGAATCCCAGGGGCCCCCACCTCCTCCCAAGGCAGACACCAGAGGTGTGCTCCTGTCTGAGTCAGCTGTGACTCAGGAACTGAGCAGCAGGTACGGGAGCCCCTCAGAGGTGGTTGGGCGGTGCAGCCTCACAGAGCACAGCCAGCTGCTCCGGCTGGGGCATGAGGGACATTCACCCTGCTACCCTTCTGTGGTTCTGACCTTCTTGCTTGGGCCCCGGGAAGCGAGGCAGAGCCCCACCTGGGCTGCTGAGGCAGCCTGGCAGGGAGGCGGAGGACGGAGCAGACCCCTGCCCCATGCTCTGCCCTCTGGAACAGCCAGGGTGGCTCAGCAGATGCGGCCTCTGTGCTCAGGCAATGACAGGTCATGTATCTCAGTGGCCCCAGGATCTGGCGCCATGCTGCCTGCACTGTGTGGGCTCCGCGTGCCTTCTCGAGACAAACAAATGGCAAGGAAACAGGCTGCAAGTGGGTCTGGAACCTCCGGGCGCCTGGTCCTCCAAGCTCCTGGGCCCTTCTGTGCATCTGGCTTCACTCAAGGGGGCCGTTCTGTCTGGCGTGGGAACGCTTTCATCGGGCCTGGTTTCTGAGACCCCCTCCCCGCCAGCCCCACTTTGGAATTTTTTTACAGCTGCCCTGGGACATCTGCTAGAGGAAGCTCCTGGGAGCTGTCTCAGGCTGAGAGGGAGACACGGACAGCTGGATCGGGGATCCCGGGCAGGGAGAGGCGAGACCCCGGTCCCCCTCACTGCCCCCAGTGCGGGCCCCTGTCCTTCCCCACTATGTGTCAGGGCAGGACGCGGGACACCGAGTGACCAGTCTAGACCCTGCCCATGCAGAGCTCCCAGTGCCAGGCTGAGTAAGAATGTTCACCACAGTCACAGCATCCCACTGAGCACCTACTATGCGCTCAGCGTGCCTCCTGCCTCCTACACGGCACTTCCCCGTGCCATGAGCCATGCTGAGCAATCAGCCCCCTCTCACTACTGCCTTAGAGATGCGGAAACCAGCACATAGTTTCTGTGACTTCTCCAAGGTCAGGCAGTGGGTGAGGGACCATAGATGGAAGTCTGACCCAGACCTGTGCCCACAGCACCTGCCATGTGGCAATGTCATCAGCTATAGTGACAACCAGTGGTGAGGTGAGCATCGTAGGGAACAGCCCAGTTGGCCTGTAAGGGACCGTGTCTGTGGGGGGGTTGGAGGTAATATGAGGGCCCCTCACGAGGGGCATGAGATGACGTAGGGCCCAAATGTCACACATGGGGAAACTGAGGCAACAATCAGCAGCAATGCACTAGAAAGAGGCAGCCCGAGGGATCTGAAACGTCTAGGACTTGGTGGAAGCGAAGAGAAAGGGAAGAACCGTAGCATCCTACCTGTTACCTACGTGAAACACTGACAGTACACAGAACTGAGGGGCCTGCCCTTGAACCTGCTCCCTTCTGCCTGCTAGCTGTGTGACCTTGGGCAAGTTCCTTCAGCTCTCTGTGCCTCGATTGCCCCAAATAGAAAGAGGGGACCATGTGAACACCTACCTGCAAGGTGCTCCGAGCAGCGCTTAGCACACAGCGAGTGCTTCACCTGTCGTTGTCAACGACAGCCACGCTGCCTATGTGACAAGGATACACATGTAGAAATCGGGCGAACGCGAGGCTGCAGGGCCTTGTTGGGGAGGGTAGGGGACAAGTGTGGGAAGCAGGGGTGAGTGAGCGTGAGCAGGTCAATGATATGGTCAGAGGGGGCCCTGGGTGGCCTTGGCAGCGGGCCCTGGACCCTCTGCAGCTCAGGTGAAAATAAATTACCAAGAACGACGGGAACGAGTGACACCGTGTGACACCCTGGCCTTACGACTGGGAACAAGCAGGCGGTCACTCCCAAGCCACCCTGCCCACGCCTAATGTCACCCAGATTCGCGGGACCCCTGCTCAGCTCCCCTCTTTCACTGACTCGCTGTTTCTGTCTCAGAAAGTGGTCTCTGAAGACATCCCATGGGTCACACGCGTTCATCCAGGCGCTTGGAGGAGCACACTGTGGCCCAGAGATGACATTTGCTGGGGTATGAAGGAACAGCTAGGGGGCCACGGTGGCCGAGAGTAGAGCATGACAGGGACGGGCCTGGGGACCCCACGCTGAGTCAGTGGGCAGGCTTTGGGACGCTGTAGCCCAGAGAGGGCCATGCTTCATGCGATGTCCCGGGGCCACCCTGCTGGCTCAGAGCAGTGTGGACAGTAGACAGAAGGTGGGAGGGAAGACTGGGGACCACCCAGGAGGCTGGCCCCAAGCCCAAAGTCCACATGGGGATGAGGGAATTGAACGGGGTCAGAACAGGACCCATGGGAGACCCCTCACCTGTGTGGTCAGTGTCCAGCAGGGGGTGAAGGCCCGACGCCCCAAACCCAGCAGGGACAACAACTGCCCAGGTATGGGGAGACGGCACCAGCCCCAAAGGGCCTGGCTTCTGAGCAGGAAAAGGCAACTCCTGCCAATGAGTATCCGCGGCTTCCATTTGCAGTGGAGATAATGGTGTGAGCTGGAGCTCAGCACTGAGTTCGTTGGCGAATTCCTATCATTTCTAGATCTCAGACTAAAAGCCGTCCTCTTCGTTGACGGCCGGAGGAGGGGGGGGAGCGAAAGATGGCAAATGGAAACCAGAAGTGGGAGCAGCCCAAAGAAAGGAGAGCGGGCTCATTTTCCCCACTGGGAGAGCTTTCAAAGCCCCCACTGCCTTCCAGGGTCACTGTAGCTCCGCCTCCGCCCTGCACCCTCCCAGGGCACCTCCCAGCCCACCTGTGTGACATACTCCCCAGGATGACCCAGGTCCTCTGTGAGAATGTGCCGCCCAGCCCCAGCATGAAATCATAGTCCTGTAACTTTCCCTTTAAGACTGTCAGAGCCGGGGAGGCCGGCCAAGCCTGGGCTGGAGGTGGGGACAGAGGGAAGAAAGGGAAAAAAGAGAGAGAGAGGCAGGAAAAGTTTTTTCAGAGGAAAATGCAGGGTTTGTCCTTGCCCCTGACGTCAGATCTTGCTTTAATAAAACCCCCGAGGGCTGCGGGAAGAGCCGTAGCTGGTGCTCCTGATGGGCCGGCCAGTCTCGGCCCAGCGGCCCCGAACGGTGGTGGGTCTTCTGGGCTGCTCGGTCGATGCCGTTGCCACTGACTTCCAGGCATGAGGTGGTTCCTGCCCTGGACGCTGGCAGTAGTGACCGCAGCAGCTGTGGGCAGCGCCCTGGCCACGGTGAGTCCTGCCTGGAGGGGCTCAGAGAGGGGCCCCAGTAGGGTGAGAGGGGCTGGAAGGGGGGGCAAGGGCAAGGCCCAGGGCGAGGAGGAGGGCTGCAGGGGTCAGCAGATTCCGGCAGGGCCAGGACAAAAGGGCAACACCTGAAGGAACAAAACTAACAAGCCCTCCATGCCTCCTTTCACACCTGAAACAAAGCTGAGAGGAAGGGGTCCTGGGAGCTGGGACGCTGGACTCTAGACCTGGCTTTGCCAGGATTGGCTGTGTGACCTTCAGCTAGTCCCTCACCCTCTCTGAGCAGCATAAAGTGAACAAGTTGTTAGCAGACTTCTTGAGTCTATGGGTTTGGAAAAAATTAGTCCCCAGGGGTTGGGTATACTACAGGAAGGGGACGTGGAAAATGCCAAGAAAAGTTGGAAAGGAAAGTGCCAGCTTTCAACAAAAGAGCCTCTTGAGTAAACAGTGCTTGGGATGATTTCTAACCCCTGACCCCCGCAGCTCTGGGCTGGCACGGACCTCCAGTTTATGCAGCGTGCAGTTGGTCCTGCACACGACGCCTGCTGTCTCCAGGGCCTCCTCGGCTTCTCTGTCTCCCACCTCCATCCCAGGGCACACAGAGGGGAAGGGAGGAAGGTCTGTACCTCCAAGAAGCCTGGGGAGCCAGACACGTGGCGGCACAGAGGCTGTCTACAGGGCTGGGCGTGGGCACAGGCGCTGGTGTGTGGGGGACAGCTGGCAGTGCCTCTGAATCCAGGATCCGTCCGCCTGGCCAGGGCCCATCGGGAAGCCAAGGGATAGAAGGAGGTTGGCAAGAGGGGCTTTTCATCCCACTCACACTGACAACTTCCCTTGGGATCAATCGGCCTCATTCATGGATGAAGACACTGAGGCTCAGGAAGCAAGTAGCTTAGCTGTGGGCTCCCAGGCACTGGTTCTGATTGGACCGGATCTCAGGCTGACAGCTGACCGCCGCCTGTAGGCCAGGTGCCTCATAGGAGCTGGGTGGTGGGTGCTCCCCCAGCACCGTGGAGAGTATAATAAGGGCAGGGAGAGTCTGCCTGATTCGTTAAATCCTCCGTGCCTTGCGTGGTGCCTGCCTGTTCTACACAAAATATATATATTAACATTTCTGCAAATGAAAGAAATGGGGATAGAGCACGTAAGGGACTTACCCAGGGTCCCCGAATCAATTAGTGGCCAGAGTTCAAACTTAGATCTCTCCTGCCAAATCCCACTCTCTCTCCCAGAGCTTTCCAAGTTTAGGGGAAACTGAGCATTTCCTGCAGACCAGAAAGAGCCAAACCAGCCCTCCTTTCAGGGCTGCTCCGGCTGAGAGGACAGGGGCTGGCTGGAGAAGAGGTGAGAGGCGTGGCATAGTGAGGTCTGAGTGGCAGGGGGAGGGGACAAGCCTGTGGGGGGTGGGGTGGGGGGGTGCCTGGACGCTGGAGCCCCACCTGCCTCTGCAGAGCCACAGGTGCTGGGGAGCAGGGAGTGCTGAGCCGTGGGCTCAGCCCAGGGGACACCCACGGGACCCAGGAGCCCAGGCAGTCCCAGGCAGCGGGATGGAGGGCAGGCTGCCGGGGCGAGGTGGGGCGCCTCTCCTCTGTGCGGCCCCTCTGGGGACCATCTCCTGGAACCCCACACGACCTACTTGTTCTCCAATTCAGGAGCTCCCTGCACAAAGCCCAGAGCCGGGCCACTTGGGGCATCCTTACTGCCTCCCATCCCCCCTCCTCTGTGAGTGTGTGGGACATACGGCCATCGACCAGTACTGTGCTTACAGCCAAATCCCAGCAGAGGCTGCCCCCTCACCACCCCTCGTTGCCCCCCACACATAAAGGGAGTGCAAGGCCATGCAGGGCCCAGCGGGATTCTAATGGAAAAAATGATATAGATGTGCGTATGGGAGGGACGCCTGTGCGAACGGCCAGGAGCGGTTGAGGAAGTGGGGCTGTGGGGGGGCCTCGCCCTATCGGAGGGAACAGCATTATCTGAAGGGTCTGCAATCGGAGCAGGAAGAGATAAATCAGGGGGCGCGAGGGGCAGCCAGTGCAGAAACTGAGCCGAGTCCGTTCGAACGTAATGCATGATAAAGGTGCACTGCGGAGCCAACTTGCTTTCCCCTCTCTCCGTCCTTCTCTGCCTTCCGCAGGATCCGGTGCCCGCCAGGCGCTAAGAGAAAGGCACTCCATGTAGTGGGCTGCCCAGCCCTGGGCCAAATGCTGTGTGTAAATAACAGACCTTCCCCAGTTAGGCCAACAGTCCTTCGTTCAGTGCCGCCTACGATTCCCATGGCAATGTTATTAAGCATACGTCATTATCCTCCTTTGTAGATGCAAAACCTGAAGCTCAGAGAAGTTAAGTCATTTGCCTAAGCTCACACAGCAAATATACAGTGGAGCCAACATTTGAACCCAGGTCTAGCTCTTGGCCATAAGCCCACTGCCTTCGCAGTCCACGTACTTGTACAGAGCTGACAAGCCCGTGGTCCCTGTCCCTACCAGAGCTTACAGGCTAGTGAGGCCAGAGGGCAGATGTCATCCAGGAGAGAGAGGCTGGGGACAGGCTCTGCCACTGGCTGCCCAGCTTCAGCAAGTCCCTTAACTGCTACAGACCTCACTGTCCTCCCTTATTAAGGGGGCCACAACCACAGCCCCCAGGTCCCTGCGGCTGGGGAGTGAACACAGGACTCCTCGAGGGTTGGAGCGGGGACTGGGTGCACAAATGTTGTGCTCACAAATTCCTGGCCGAACATGGGGTCTTTGGTAGGCCATCCGTACCACCTCTCCCATGTAAATGGGTATGCAGTACGCATGGCGTGTGTGTGCACGATCGCGGCTTGCCTGAGCGCGTACGTACCCGTGGTATGAGTGCGTGCCTGAGGAGAGCACGCTGGGTGTAAAATGCAAACCTGTTCTCCCCGCCAAGGGCCCCCTGTAGAAAGGCGTGGGCCGGAGCATGAGGCACAGCCCTTTTCAGAAGAGTGAGGACATGAATGATGGTGCCTTTGTTACACCTCCTGTCCACAGTTGGGATCTGAGCAAGCATTTCAAATCCCACCCCAAATCCCAGACCCACGAGTGCCCTGCTCAGAGCCTCCCTGGCCACTCGGACTCGCTTCTCCCAGCTCAGGGTCCCTCTGCCCACCGCTTATATGGGGCGTGGGGGGGGCTGGGCTCCGCAGGGACAGGTTCATGGTTCCACCTGGCACAGCCCTTGGCAGGCTCGCCCTCTGGAACGGGAACAGGACTGTTCTCCTCTGGAGACCAGACCCTGACCTCAGGCTGGGCAGTCTCCCTGAGCTCATGAGCAGGATGGGGGGGAGGCACCTCCCCCAGGTTTCAGAAAAGCACCCCCCCAAAACCCTGCCAGCAAAGCAGCCAAACACCAGGAGGCTGCCTTTGGCTTTGTGCAAACAGCGGGGCCACGGGGCAGCGGGGCTGTGGGGTGGGTTGCTACACTCACTGGATTCCATATGGTTCAGGGCGGGGACCTGGGAGGGGCTGGGCAGGACGCCAATTGCAGCCCGGAAAGGAAGGAGGGGTCATGATCGCACAGTGGACACTGTGCTCATTCCTTCACAGCACCCACGGGGCTCCCTGCGCCCCAGGGGCCATAGCTCACTGGGTCTGAGCACCGTATCCTGAGCGTTCCACATGCATCGGCTCAAAAGTCACACGCTTGTGAGGCCAGCGGTGTCCTTACAGTTTATAGCAGCACTGAAGCTGCTGAGCATGTGACATGTGGCGAGTCCCAACGGAGCTGTCAGAGCCAATACACACCGGATTCCTAAGACTCAGCATGAATACAAGAATGTGAGACTCTCATTGTAATTTTTTTTGCTATTGACTCCATATTGAAATGATAATATTTTTCACATTGGGCTAAATGAAATATGTCATATTTTATTAACACAAATTCCACCTGTTCCTCATTATTTTTAGAGTGGCGACTAGAAAATGTCAAATGCCATATAGGGCTCACATTATGTTTTACTAGACAGAGTCAGTCTGCAAAGACGTAGGTGTACACAGAGGAATTATAACAGGTGGGGAGGAAAAATACCAAGTTCCAATCCCAGCTCCTTCACTTAGTGGCTGTGCATCCTCGGACAAGGAACCCAGCCTCTCTGAGCCGGTGTGTATGCCTGTAAAAGGCATGATATCAGTACTCACTTTTTGGGGGTTCTGGGGGGTACAGGTAAGACACACAGTGGTTCCCGCTGTTCCAGCAGCAGGGGCGGGGGGTCCCCAGCTTGGGCGGAAACACTGATGACAGATGAGTGCCAGCTCCCAGTGAGCAGGCACTTGGAGAGACCCGGCTTAGCACCCAGTGGGCGGGAAGGGGTGCAGGCTAATTGGTGGGATGTGCTGGGCTCAGTGCTGGAGGCGTGGCGTCTTCTGAAGCTCCAGGGTTTCCGCATCCTGGTCAGCTTCCCTGCACATTTACAGAGAGTCAGGGACCACTTTTGGTTTGTCATGTAGGAGAAAGAAATAGTGATGGTGCTGATGGCGGTGACGGTGACGATGGTGGTGATGGTGACAATGGTAATGGTGCTGATGGTGCTGATAATGACTCTTACAGGGGAGACTATGTCTTACAACCCTGAGTCAGGGCCCCTGTCACTGACCATGAACTTCATAGCCCATCCATGTAATTTCTTCATGAACTCTGACAGCCCTGTTCTGGGCCCAACCCCTTCCTGTTTTGTGGTGATAAATGGCTGGCTCTGTCCCTACCCTGGAGGACTGCTCGCACATTGGAGATGGGTTTTTACACTGGTAGAGGGGAAGTGTGTTGAGAACCAGAGGCCTGTGGGAGACAATGTCGATTTCAGGGCCCTGAGCGGTAACTCCCGGGGAGCGGTGCGTGTTAACGGCTGCCTCGGAGACTTGTATGCACACATGACTCAAAAAACCATTGCATCAGGTGGACTTGTCTCTCCTTTAGCCTTGACATTCTGTCAGTCAGCCAACTCTCCTCCCCCTTGCCCTTCTCGGCCTCTCCATGAGAGAAGGGGGTGGAGGAGGAGAAGGAACTGGGCCTCTCAGAACATGAATAATGGACATTCCAGGGGATGTGATAACATCTGTGCCCGCCTGTCCCAAGGCCCCCAGTCTGGAGGCGAGTCCAGGCTTGGGACGACAGTGGATCTGCTGAGCTTTGGTGTGGGGGTGTGAGTGGGGTGGAGGGGAAGTGAGAGAAGATGAGAAAGGGAGGGGCCGCCCCACCCCTGCGGAATCCCCTGCTGAGTCCAGGACCCACAGGCTGTGAGGCTGCCCCAGGGCTGGGTAGGGGAAGGAGCAGGAGGGGGTCTGGAGTGGGGGAGTCTCCTAAGAGAGCAGGGACTCTTTACCCTGCCTTTGGGGCAGGACCCAGCCTCCTCCTGATGGCCAGGAGACCAGGAGAAGGAGCTCCTTGCTGGCACCTGAAGGGCAGCCCACCAGGGACCCAGGTCGAGATCCCTAGGGGCTCACTCCTGGGAGGTGCTCAGAAAAGGGGTGTCTACCCTCTCACACGGTGGCAGCCCCAGCCTGTCACACCAGCATCAAGGGAGCAAAGTGGTGAGGCGGGTGGGGAGGGTGAGTGGGTTACGTGCACAGCCCTGGGCCCCCCGCCTGGGGCCACATTCTCCCACTTTCCCCTGGGCCTCTCTCTTCAGGGGAGGAGTGAACACAAACTGCTTCCAGACAGGGCAGCCCTTTCCCAAAGCCTCCCCAGCCCAGCCAGGCCAGCTCAGGCCCAGCTCAGGCCATCTCTGTCTCAACCCTGCCCCCTTGTGGAGAATCTGGGTGCGGCCTCCCCAACTCCGACAAACCAATGCTGGGACCCGCCCTGTTGATCACTGAGAGCTGGCCCAGGGTGTGCCAGGCCCAGCGCTGGGCACAGAAGAGGCCAGAAAGAGCAACTCATCCCTAAAAAGTCCCTCGGCTTTTTAGGTTCCCATATCCTTTTCTGGGGACCCTCGTTAGCTCAGGCTCAATTTCACACAACCCCCATGTTGTCTTATTTTGCATATCTCTGTGCTGTGAGGGGCCAGGTCTTCTTCATCTGAGCTCCAGCCACATGGGAGATGCTTAGTGCAGCGGTGTGATGGGTGGGTAGACGGAGGAATGAATGGATGGATGGATGGATGGATGGATGGATGGATGAATGAACGAACAGATGAGGGAGGAGTGCAGCTTGGTGATTACAAACTAGGGCTTTGGAGAGATGCACAGTCATGCACCATTTCCCAGCTGTGAGGCCTTACGGTTGCTTAAGCTCTTTAGGCCTCAGTATCCACACCTGTGAAATGGGCATGGTACCAGTGACTTCTCCTGTGGGCTGTTGGCGCGTGCTGTCGTCATCACCCTCTTACAACGGAGGAGGTGGGAGCTCAGAGAGGGGAGCGTGGGCACAGGCCACAGAGCTGGGAGGGCAGGGGGCTTGGGAGGGGGGTTCCCCTCCCTGCAGAAGTCATGCCTTTGCGCTTCGCCCCAAAGCCTCATTCTCAGCAGAGGGCGGGCCCATCTTCCTCACCCAAGGGGACAGTTCAGGGCCCCTGTGGGGCCCACCCACCACCGCCAGCCTCACACTTCCTGCACCCATGCCCGCAGCCATGTGCTTTTGTAAAAATGAGGTAAAACTGATGTGTCAAAGTCAAATTAGAGACTGACCTGTTCGCAGGTCCGTTTTCAGAGAGCCAGAAGAGACCATCAAATCCAGTGTCCGCCCACTTTTGAGCTTCGCCTCACGGTGCACCTGCAGCACTTCCTACAGAAGCTTTGATCTTTCCCTGCCCAGTTGTCCTGTGCTGACTTCACCCAATGAGTGCGATGAGGCGGAGCAACTCATCACTTTTCACCCACCTCCTGATTCCCCTCCTCATCCAGACCGTTAAGTGTCTGACATGGTCTAGTCTTTGGCTGCTGTGACAAAACGTCCCTGGCTGGGTGGCCGATAAACAACCGAAATCTACTTCCCACGGTTCTAGAGGCTGGAAGCCCAAGATCCAGGTGCTGGCGTGGGCACATCTGGTGATGGCCTCTCTTCCTGGCTTATCACTGGCATCTTCCCTGGGTCCGCCCAGGGTGCGAGGGGAGGGCAGGTGGCTCCACCCTCCTGACCAACCACATCCCAAGGCCCCACCTCCTAGCACCACCCCCTCCAGAGGTCAGCACTGAACTGGGGAGGAACATACACTCAGACCTCCGCAGTCGCTACGCTTCTTTCTCTTTCCATTTTTAAGTCACTTTAATCAAACATCAAGGGCAAAGCACATCGCGTTCCGTTAACTGCGCCGGGCCTGCGTACAAAGCAGTGGACAGCCTGGGACGGCACAGAGTGGCGTCTGTTCTGCACCAACTGGTGTGCGGAAGGCAGCGAGTAGCACAGGCCGGGGTGGTGGCCCGTGGGTCACAGGTCAACCGAGGAAGCTGGCCCAGAGTCCCCATGCTTTCCCTCCCTTGCCCAGAACCCAGGGGGTGGTTCCCGTCCTGCAAGAATCACCAGAAGTCCAGGTCAACACAGATTCTGGGCCTAGCCTGGTAGAACGGAAGCTGCATAATCAACGTGGGGTCTGGGAGTCTGCATTTCAACAAGGTCCACAGGCCTTTGCTGGTGCTTTTCAACCTCAGGTGCATCCTGAGCCCCTGGAAAAATCTCAGTGCTGGGCTCCTGCCCAGCCCACCTAAGTCAGGGTCCCTGGGGGCGTGGGGGGCGGGCAGTGTCCAGGCACGGGTGTTTATTAAAGATTCCAGGTTCTTCAGACAGAATTCTGTTTGAGCGGGGGCTGGGTTGTTGCGAGGGGCTGCTGAAGAGGGAGGGGGTGGGACAGGTGGGCGAGGCTGGTGTGCTCAGTGCTGAGCCAGCGGAACCCAGCAGGGACAGGCTGTGACTGAGGGAGCGCTGGGCACCCTGCCCTGCTGGGGACGCGTCTCGGCGTTGCCTTCTCCTTCCTGTCTTCCCTGTAAACACAGTGGCATCTGCAGAAGTCTGTTCCAGAAGGGCATCATCAAAGAGACTTTGATGTAACCAACTGTAATTTGGACGGGCCCAAGGCTGGGCTTCACTCTGTCTGGTCTTCCCAGGACAATGTTCTCTTTGCCTCCACCACATGCCCCTCTTCACATCTGCTGTGAGATGAAAACAGTGCGGGCCCGTATGGCACTGAGCTGGCCACGGTCAGTTTCTCCATCTGCACAATGGGCGCAGCCGGCCCTGGTTGGGCAGCTGGCCGTGGATGAAAGGACAGCTGTCGGGGCTGTCTGGGGAGGGTTCCAGCTTCGCGGTCTGCTCCCGTCGGGCCTGGGAAGGCTGGGACAGGCTCTCATTCAAAGAAAGAAGAAGGATGGTGAGAGCTTCAGGGGACCCCAAGGGCGCTGGCACCTCACCTGTGGCTGCTGGTGACACAGAGCTCCCTCCGAATCTTCCTGTGTCCACCACCTACCTGAGTGAGCCTCTGTGCTTTATGGGTTTTGCCCATAAAACAAGAACAGGTTTATTGCTTTGGGCTGAAAACAGAGAATCAGAAGAGATATTCTCGTGGTCACCAGAGCAAAGGCCGTGGCAGAGGGCGTGAGTTCAACAGCTGTGTCATTCTGCGCAGGCACCGCAGGTTGGGACACAGGAGGCCCTAGAGCAGCCCGATTGGGCGGCAGAGGCGGGGTGACATGGTGTGGTGACCTGCAGAGCTTCAGCTCTGATATGAGGCTCTAGACGTTTCCTCAGGCCCAACAGGGGGCTCTGGAGTGACCAGAGACACCCTCCTCAAACGGCCCTAGACCGTCCATTCAGGGTCAGCACAGGCGCGCACTACAACAGCGCCCCCCGCCGCCCACAGTGGGGACGGCCCTGCTGACGGCTGACCTCCAGGCCCGGCAGGGCCAGTGTGCCTGACCGGGGTCTGGGTCACTTCACTTGGGGGTCATTGCACACTCCATCTGGGCGCCTCTTTGTCCTTGGGCCGACACACTCCTCCTGCTCCTTTGAGAATGAACAGGGAGAGTCCGTATTTTTATGACAAGAGTCCAGATACCAGGGCAAAGGGCCTGTGGACATGCTGTGCCATCATCCTGTGTGTGTGTGTGTGTGAGTGAGCGTGCAGGTGACGCCGGGAGGTTTTACACCACTAGATGGCGCCAACAGCAAGGGCCTGGCGAAGAGGACGCAGAGCCCATCCAGGGGGCCGTCTCTGCTGGGTCTGGAGACTGGTCCCACCAGGTTACAGTTCACCCAGCTCAGCTGGCAGTGTCCAGGCCCCTTAGTGCTTTGGGGACTCTATGGGGACAGGGAGTGGGGAGGGGAAGTCACGCTCTTGAGTGTCTGTGGCACGCCAGCCCCCTCACGAGTGCCTCTGCATACACCGTGCCTCTTGGCCCCCAGCAGCTTCTGGCGGGGCATTCCTGTGGCCGCATCACAGGTGGGGGTGCTGAGGCTCGGAAGATATAGGAAGCTCGTCCAAGGCCCACTGAGAGGGTCACTTCTGTCGCAGGCCTCACGCTCTCTTCTTGGGTGGAGAATAAGGATCTGCTCGCCATCCCCCAGTGCGGGAGGCCGCACCCCTAACACGGCCCAGGAAGGGCACGGAAGCCTCCTCTCCCCATACAGTTGGAGTGAGGCGCGCGCACGGTTGCATTTAATGACTTGGGGGTTCTCGGTCTTGTGGTGCTTCCAGGGGAAAGCGAATGAGGCAGGTAGACACCTGGCTCCCAGGTGAAGGTGGAGCAACACTGGTCACCTCAAGTGAGGCTTGCCTTTTTGACTGTCATGGGCCGTTCCCTGGTGGAAGGGATATTTACTGCACTGACCATGGGCTGGGCTCAGAACCAGAGTCCAGCAAATCAGCATCTCAGCTGGGACCGTCCCTCCTGGCCTCTGGTCCTGCAGCCAAGCATGCAGGGAGGCCCTCAGGGAGCCCCAGGGGCACTCTGGGAGTCCTGGCCCACCGCACACGGCCCCACGTTGTAATAAATCACCTCCCCGTCTGTCTCTCCTATCAGCTGTGGGTCCCACAGACACGGGAAATTTTCCCATTCCTCTGCAAATGCTTACCACTTAAGAGAGACTAAGAGTGAGCTCTGCAAGCATTTACTGAGTGACTGAAAGAGCCCAGAGGAGGTGGAGGGGGTAGAAAGGAGACCTAAGAGTGTTGATTGTGCCTCGGCCTGGACATGGGCCCTGTCGCCCTGCACCTGTCCCTCTGCCTCTTTGGGGCTCAGTTTCCTCCTCAGCGAAGGAAGAAGGCTGTCTGAGTGTCTTGGTATCTGTTGTTCAGCAATGAAATGCAGGTCTGCAAATTCCACCGTGATGGCTCCTCTGGTTTCAGATGCAGGGGGTGGCCTGGGGCCCACCTTCACCCCCACGGAAGCCCTGGGCGCCTCTGCCAACCTCAGACTCTGGAGTCATGGGTGAGATGCCAGGCTGGGTGCTCTCCCACGGGGACCTCACCGGCCTGGAAGGCTGGCCGCAGCCCCCGCTCTCTGGGTACTGCCCACTGTCCTGGGCCCCGGTTTCCTCCTGTGTACAGAGTGAGGGTCTGGGTGGGTCCAGAGAGGAGGCAGGGAGGTGACTGGACCCCAGAGGTAGAAGCAGCTTGAAGCCCCTGTCCACGCAGCCCTTTCCTGGTGCTCAGAGGGGAAAATAATAACAATTAATAACAATAGTAGTAGTAGTAGTAACAAGTCAGCTGGCTGAACCCAGGTGTCAAATCTGAGTCTGGGGGCCCTGTGAGCTCTGAGGGACCTTTTGTGGAGTAAACAGGGCTTCAGCTCCCACATCTGTCACACAAGGACTACTCACCAACCCCTGGGGTGAAGGGTGAGGGAGGAGGGAAGGACACAGCCACAGGGCATTGCGTGGCTGGAGCTCTGATGCAGAATCCAGGCCCACTGCCCACCAGCAGGGGGATTCAGGCAACTGGCTTCACATCCCCGAACTCCAGGTTCTTCGCCTTATTTCTTCTATTGAGGAGAAAGGAAATGGACGATCAAATGCATGCGGGAAAAATGTAACTTCATGTAAGCTGTTTGAACACCATGAAGGTGGGAAGATGCTGGCAGGCCCCTTGGGCTCTGACCCTGGACTGGCAGCCCCCCTTCATCTCTGCCATTGCCCCCACAGGCCCCGTCTCCAGCCCCCACGGCCATGGCCTTCACCCCGGCTCCCCCGGAGGACACGTCTTCAAGCCCCCAATTCTGCAAGTGGCCGTGCGAGTGCCCGCCATCCCCACCCCGCTGCCCGCTGGGGGTCAGCCTCATCACCGACGGCTGTGAGTGCTGTAAGGTGTGTGCCCAGCAGCTCGGGGACAACTGCACAGAGGCTGCCACCTGTGACCCCCACCGGGGCCTCTACTGCGACTATAGTGGGGACCGCCCGAGGTACGCAATAGGAGTGTGTGCACGTAAGTGACACCTTCCCTCCCTTCTGCCCCGCCCCCCCCCCCCCACATCCCCGGCTCTGGCCCAGGGCCCCTCACCTGGAGCCTTCCCCTGGCCAGGCTCCTGTTCTACAGGAGGTGCCCCCCGCCCCATGTCCATCATTAGAGGCCAGAGGCTGGGCCCTACCGAACAAGGGGAGATGCCTGCATTCCTCTTGCCTCCAGAACCCGGCATCCTGCTCTCTCCACAGACCTGGAGGCACATCCATGGCAGACGCCAGGGGGAAAGGAGCTACCAGGAAGGGCTCAGCCTGGTTTCATTCTCTTAGTGGAAGGACCCCTTGCTGGATGCCTGTGGCCTTCCAGGGCCACTAGGACCCTGCCGAGCTCTGGCTAGTTTAGTGATGTTGTTAAGTTAAAATAATAGATGCTTTAGAAATTCTGTAGTCTTGAAAGAATGAAAGCCAGCAGCCTGCAATAATTTCTTCCCACCTCCCACCCATGTTCAGTTACTACAGTCACTTTTCAGCCCTTTCTTCTTGTATGTAGTTATGACTACATAATACCTATCAATTGTTGTATCTTGATTGGCTTAAAATATCTATCAATGATCTTATATGATAGCTAGTGGACTAATGACTTAGCTCCTCAATAGCACTTGACACCTCCCCACCTCCCAAAGTTGCTGTCATATTTTACACAGTCATCCCAACTTACGCTGTTATGAGTATGTAAGTGTTGTTTACGAGGCATGAGACAGTGTACTTGTCTGAGTTTCCTTTCTGATGAAGCCTTTATGTTTTTCCTGGAGTTTCTATTTGCCTTTGCTTTTTTTCCCCTCTTGGTCTTTATAATATCCTCATGTAAAGGGGGGCTGCTGGTACTTGTCGTCTGTTTTCTCTTCGACTGCTACATCATGTCCCTTTTTGTTCCCAAAGACCTCCTTTCTGGGACACTCTGGTCTCTTGCTTCTGTCTGACTGGGATTCGTCTGGCCTGAGTCATCTAAGCATTCACTCAAGATGCATGAGCCAGCACGATGCAGAGAGGTAACTAGACATCAGGGCGCGGCAGCCCAACCTCTGCAAAGTTCTACAAAGCCTCGTAAACCCAAGAGCCTCTGTTTTCCTTTAGTGCTGAATCAAGCCTTTGCCATAACTCTGACTCCACATATATACCCTGTGACATATTTGCACACAGCCTAGTCTCCCATCCTCAGCTAACCCACTGTACCTCCTGAGAGGGGCCGTTGATGAGTTATGGACATAATTCCAAGTCAGACAATGCTGTCTGACCCTGAGGGTTAATCTGTGAGCACTTTCTGCTCTCCTGCCACTGGTGCATGCTTCCACTTTCACAGCAAGTCATCTGTCTTCTACCAGTAACCACCTGTGGTACTCCCATCCTTCTTCTGGTATTCCTGGTATTCAGACTCCTCACTCGCCCCCCAGGGCCGCGTGTTCAAATGGGACTTACCACTGCCTGCAAAGAATCTCCCAACATGCTGGTTAAAAGTGTTACTCCTGAGCCCCCCACACTTCCAGAAGTGTGGATGGAAGCCACACCTTTAACAAGCTTCCCGGGTGATCCCTGGGCATGTTCACGTGTGAGACCGACATACGGCAGCCCCCCCCTTATCTGCAGGGTGTGTTCCAGGACCCCCGGCGGAGGCCTGAAGTCGCAGATAGTGCCGAACCCTGTACATACTGTGTGTTTTCCTATGTGTGCACCTTTGGGAAAGTTGACTTTATGCATTAGACACAGCAAGAGGTCAACAGTAACAACTGGTAGTAAGAGAACAATCATAGCTACGTTCTGCATGCAATGAACGTTGAGTGCGTGTGGCATTACGAAGCAAAGTAGGGGAGACCTGCACACAAGCCCTGCGACACCGTGAGCGTTGGTTGGATGCCCGAGAGGGCTGCGCAGTGGCGGAGGGTTGGGGCTTCTACAATATGCACATGCTGGACAAAAGGGCAACTCACTTTCCGAGTGGGACAGAGCAGGAGGGCGTGGGATTTTATCACGTTATTCAGAACAGCCCGCAATTTAAAACTTCTGAATTGTTTATTTCTGGAATATTTTCCGACACGGTCAATCACGGGTGACCAAAACCATGGGGAACAAAGCCGTGTGTGAATGGCGGGGTGCTACTGTACACAGTCACCTGCTTGCTCCCCAAGCCCAGGTAAGGAAGCTGGGCTCCGCCTTCCAGCACTTGAATCCCCTCCGGGCAGAGGGGGCTGTCTCATCGTTTCCTTCCCCTTTCACAGCTGTTCTTCAAGGTCACTGGAAAGGTCATTCAGTTCACCGTGATTATACCAATCTCTAGAGCTGTATTGACATATCACCATGATCCAGGCACCACGCCTTTGTAGATACTCCCTCATGGACTCAGAGACTGTGCAGGCCCGAACCGCCTCCCCTGCCTGCCCCTCCCCCCCCTCCCCAGAGGCCTGGAAAACTGCCTTCCCACCCCAGCCCACCCACCTCCCTGTATCTCAGGCCCTGCTTCACCCACCGGGGCCTCTTAGCTCCCGCTCACCATGAGCCTCTGTGTGTTTCCTCCTTTCATTTGGAAGGAACACTGGGCTGCAGGAGAGTTGCATAGGTGTTACACTCACACCTCTGCAGACGCTGCAATAAATGAAGTTAAAAAGTGTGGCAGAACTTCTCAGAGGTTTTACATGTGTACGTCCACCGTCAAATTCCCAAAGGGGAGCCATCATAAGAAGCCTGTTCTTTTCAAGCTTATTTGCACAGGGAACTCTTCTGTCCAGGTGGGTTTTGACCTGCCCAGCCACCCCACCACAAACACACACACACACACACACGTGCACACACTCATAGATACACACACCTCGTGCATACGTGTGTACACACACACGCACACACCTCGCTGGTGTGCAACTGAACATCTTCGCAGAAACGCTGCTCGTCCAGGGGTCCGCTCAACCGAAGGATGGTTCCCGACAGGCTAAACCTGTCCTTGGAGAGGTGCCCACAACTAGTTTAGGACAAGGCAGGTAGTTCAAAACGAGCACTTTCAACAGTGGGTCGTAAAAACCCGAAGGGAGAATGGTGGGGACTGGGGCAAAACGGTGAGCACAAGCTCTGGCTAGAGAGGTAGCCGGTCCTGGGCACCAGCCACAGCGGCCAGGCAGAAAAGCGAGCCCGGTCTTGGCCATTCTGCTCAGTTTTCCAGAAAATCCAAAAATCCAGATTTGGGTATAATTTGAATATGTTGGCAACACATTCAAAAAAAATTTTTTTAAATATTCTCTGAGCCAAACTAAATACTTCTGTGGGCAGAGAGTGGCCTCTGAATTCTCCTCTTTGGCTATTTCTGTCGCACAAACACTACTCTGCCTTCTTTGCCGCTGGGGTAGGCGTGGGGCAGTGTGGTCTGCTGGAGGATCGTGAACTTGACGGGCAGACAGATCTGGGTTTTGAATCCTGGCTCTGGTGCTTGCCAGCTACGTGACCTTGGGCACGTCACTGAAGGAGCTTGATCAAACCAACCTCACATGGTTGTCGAAGTCGGCAAGGGAATGCGTTTGAGCCTTGGGTGGGATTGGCTGCTGTGCCCACCGTTCTGCTGCTGTGCTTTAACCTTCCCTTGTGGACATCACCTCAGCCCTGTCTGAGGTCATCCTCAGAGGGGGCAGGTCCGGTTCCAGGCTCAGACACCCCAGTGTGGAGAGTGAGGGGGGAGAAGACCCACCACACATAGTCTTCGGAGCTAGACAACTTGAGTTCGCATCCCAGCACCGTAACTAACGAGGGGTGATGACTGGGGCTAGCTACTTAACCTTTTAAGGGCCACTTTCCAAGGAAAAGTGCCAAGTATGCCTATCTCTTTAGGCGTTTGAGATGTCAAGTGACCCATAGCAGCAGCTCCCCTGCTCCCATCCATCCATCCATCCGTGGATGCATTCACGCAGGGACACAGGGACAGGGTTCCAATAAGCCCCACCCACTGTCCCTGCTCCCATGCGGCTGACTGTCCTTTGGGGTGCTGTTGAGGGGAGTGAAGGCCCAATGGCAGAGCAAGGTGACCTGAGTCCCTGGAACTCTTTCAATAAGAAGGAAGCTGCCCGGCCCCACCCAGACTTGCAAGTCGGAGATGGAATAGGAGGTGGCAAAGGAGACTCGCCTTGCTTCACTGACGCTGGCCTGCCCATCAGTCAGCGAGCGTGGCTTTTGTCTTTTTTGTTTACTGCTGAATCTCCAGCACCTGGAACACCCCATCAATATGCAGGGAATGAATGGCATCTTTGTTTCAAAGTGTTCTGGTTGGCTTTCCCTCTCTGCCCCAGTCAGAACCATGACCCTAGTGACAGATTTTTGTCAGTACCAGGCTTTGAGCCTTGAGCTCGGGACAGGACAGGGAGCTGGCCGCCTGGGTCTCCGGCCCGGTGATGGTAGATCCTTTTACATTGGCACCAGGTGTTACTCAATGAGCCGCAGCTGAAGCTCCGAAGGAACTCCTGCTCTCCCTCTGCTCCGGTCCCACCCACTCGCCATCGCTGGTGGGGCCCTGCTTTTGCTGACTCCCCTCACCCCCCATGGTAGGGAATTCCCAGGTTGGGGGAGGTCCACGGTGGAAGGCTGCCCAGGCCAGGGACACCGGGCCTGACCTGACCATGCTGTGTTCGCAGAGGTGGTCGGCGTGGGCTGCGTCCTGGACGGGGTGCGCTACAACAATGGCCAGTCCTTCCAACCCAACTGCAAGTTCAACTGCACGTGTGTGGATGGCTCAGTGGGCTGCACGCCACTGTGCCTCCGAGTGCGCCCCCCACGCCTCTGGTGCCACCACCCACGGCGGGTCAGCTTGCCTGGCCGCTGCTGTGAGCAGTGGGTGTGTGACGATGAGGCCAGGAGGCTGCGCAAGACGGCACCACGCCACACGGGAGCCCTAGGTGGGTGCTGCACGGGGGCCCGGGAGGGCTGGCTCTGGGGATGGGGGGGTCCCCCCGGAGCTCTGACTGCCCACCTGTGGTGGACCACAAAGCCCACTGTCCAGTTCCCAGTGCTCCATTCCCTAGCTGAGTGACCCTGGGAGAGTCACATCTCCTCTGGCCTGTTTCCCCGTGGGCAAGATGGAAATGACACCCTCTGTCCTGCCTGTCGTGTGGGATCCTCTGAGGGTAAAATGAGGAAGGGTTTTGTACAGAACAAAGCCAGGCACGTGTGATTCGTCACAATCCTACTTAAGAGACTGGGTGGGGGTATGGAGGCCGGGGGGGGGGGGGGCGGTGAGTGCATTGGTAGGCACCTGGGGAGGAGAGGCAGGAACAGCAGGAGCTAGGGTAGGAGAGGGAGGAGATGGCTTTCTTTCACCGTGGAAGGTGGGAGCAGGTGAGGCTTCAGCCAGGTGAGCCAGGTTACAGGAAGGCCTACAAGGGAGGACAGGGACAGGACTGTTTGTTTCACCACCTTTTATTGGAGCCTGGCCAAGGCCAGATGCGTAGCAGGCCCCACTCAATGTTGGTCGTATGGATGGATGGGTGGCTGGCTGGATGGATGGATGGACGGATAGACGAATGGGTGGACAGATGACACATGAATGGATGGATGGACAAGTGGATGGATGAATGGATGGGCTAATGGAGATATGAACTAGGGCAGCGGAAGTAGAGGTGACAAAGGAAGGGCAGATACAGGGGCACTGTGTGAGACTGCAGGTCTTGGCATCAGTCCAGCGGTGGAGAGAGCCACAGAGGGCGGCTCCTGGGGCTGGTCTTGACCTAGGACACAGCCCCAGAGAAGGAGTGAGTCTGGGGAGGAGAAGAGCACCCTTGTGAGAGACGGGTGGAGTCCAGGGCTGGGCACCCTGCCTGTGGGGTGGCCAGAGGAGCACCCTGTGGGGGCGTCATGCAGGAGGGAGACAGGCAGAGAGAGCTCTGGGAGCCTCCCACCAGAGCTGCTGATGCTGGTGCGATGGCATAGGGATACGGTGTGTCCAGTGAGACAGAGGGGCCTCGGTCAGAGGCCCGGGGGCTGATATTTGAGGGGTGGACAGTAAAAGAGGGGGCGAGGAGGAGACAGAGAAGGGGGATAGGAGGAGAACGAGGAGCATCTGATGACATTTCTAGAAGGAACATGTCTATCAGGCAAGTGGGCATGGAGAAGTGAAGACATGGCCACGGAGTCTGCGCGTTCTGGGGTTGCTGGTGATGCTTCTGAATGAGAGATCATTCAGGGATCTCTCAGGGATCCTGTAGAGGAGGGCTCCTCCCTGTGGTCCTGACACCATTTGGACCAGATAACTCTGTGATGGGGCTGCTGCCCTGTGCAGTGTGGGATGTTCGGCAGCATCCCTCACTCCGTCCCACTGGATGCCAGTCGCACCTGCCACACAAATAGTCACAACCAAAACTCCCTGCAGATGTCACTTGTGTCCTGGGGGACAGAGTGGCCCTCAGCAGAACCTCCGGGACAGCCCCGAGACACTGCCGTTTTCTCTGGGGACAGAGAGAAAAAAGCTGAGACAGACAAATCCAAGAGGTGGGTCGGAAACAGGAAGGCATTTTGCAGAAGCCAAGTGAAGAGTGTTTCAGAACAGAAGGAACCGGAGAGCAGGAAAGCAGAGGGTGCACTTGGGTGGGTCTGGCTGGACCAGGAAGGACAGCAGTTCCCCCCACCCCCTGCCTTGGTTCAGGCTTGGACCACCTCTCTGGGTGGGGCTTGGGGGGCCCCCAGCCACTGAGCCAGCCCCATGAAAGTGGTGACAGGAGAAGCTGTGTCCCCGGCAGCCCAGGGCAGCAGCGGTCCCAGCAGGACCCCAGGTGGCACAGCCACAGAGGTATGGCAGCAGCTGTCTGCCTGTTGTGTGTGGCCCAGTGACCCCGTTCTGACTGAACACGAGCAGAGCCATGTGGGTGACCCAGAAACTAAAGCCCTTTTATCCTCCCAGGCAAATCCTTCCCCTGCTGCCTGTCTCCCTCCCTCCTCCCTGACAGCGCAGCTCAGCCATACCAGCCCTCCTCTGTCCTCAGAGGCCTCTCCTTTCTCCTTGTGTCTCCCAAACCTCCCCTTCCTCCTTCTCTCCCTCATCCATTCCCTCGTTGTTGTTTTTTTTTTTTTTTCATCCATGTTCCCTGCACACCTGTTAGCCTGGAGGGTCTGGGTGTTGGGAACGGAGTCTTCCCCTTTCTCTTTCTCCTCCTCATCTTATTGGATGTCTTCCCTTTCCGATTCTGTTCCCCCACCCCACCCCTCCGTTTGTATCACCTTTCTCTCCCAGGCCCTTTTTCTCTCCCTCTCCCCTCCCCTCCCCACACTCCCTCTCCATCCGCCTTCCTCCCCTTCCCTCTGCTTGTTCCTTTCTCTCCTCTCTTCGAGGACTGAGACTGGCTTCCTGCTCGGGTCTGACTCTTGTGCACCTCATTCCATCTTCCTGTGGGACCTCTCCTCCGTCTCCCTGGCTTTCCACCCACCTCCACCCCCAGCTCTCTCCATCTTCCATCTCTCCGAGAATCAGTGAGCACTCACCACGCTCTAGATGCTGGGACATAAACATTAACAGTGGCATCTGAGAGTTGGTGTTTGCTGGCCGGTGACTGACAAACCACACGAGCTCACATTTACTGGGGGCTGACTAAGGGCCCGGGACCGCTGGAGCACTGTCCCATGTGTGCACCGATCTTTTCCAGCCCTGGGAGGCAGAGGCCCCTGCCAAACCCCCTAGCAGGTGACTGTGCTCGAGTGGAACCCACGCAGTTTGACTCTGAAGCCTGTGTGCCCCCGTGACCACTGTGCCCTCAGCATCGCCCAGATGAAATGCTGGGTCCTAGGGCATGGCCACACACATTTGGCCTTCCCCCAAATAAACTTGACCTCTGCAGGGGCAGGAACAGTGTCTTGTAAGCTTTCATGCCCAGCACCAAGCAGGTGACCGAGACATAGTCAGTATCTAGAGTCCTTTTATTGCCACACCAGCCCCACAAGGCAGATATGGTGGTCCCAATGAGGGGACAGAGGCCAGACTGAGTTGTCTAGGATCACACGATCAGGATTTGAACTCAGTTCCCTGTCTTTAAAGATGGTCTTCCTTCCAGAGAAGTGGAAGGAACTCAGAGCAAGTCCTTCTCTCCCTGGGGACCCACAACTAGATAGAAGCCAGCTTGCCCCCTCTCTCCCTGCTGGATTTCAGGGATCAAGCGCTTAGGGTGGTGATGGGGGCATTCGAGGTGACAGAGGCCGGGGACTCACGGGGAATGTGGTCTCCACTCGCAGTGGCTGAGGGCGAGCTTGAGCCCTGGCACAGGAACTGCGTGTCCTACACGAGCCCCTGGAGCCCCTGCTCCACCAGCTGCGGCCTGGGCATCTCCACGCGGGTCTCCAACGCCAACGCCCACTGCTGGCCCGAGCAGGAGAGCCGCCTCTGCAACCTGCGGCCCTGTGATGCGGACATCCGTCCTCTCATCAAGGTGGGTCCTCCCCCCGGGGTAGCAGGGTGGGCAGGTGTCTCGGACCTCACAGGAAAGCTTGGCTTTGAGCTTGGCTCCTAAACTTTCTCGTGGGGCCATTGTAAAATGGGAGTAAGTAAACCCACCTCGCACTAGTTACTTGGGTAACACGTGTCACCGGGTTGGAGCGTTGTGAGTTTCACTCAACGGAAGTGATAGCGGCGAGCAGATTGTCAGAATCAAGGTCACTCCAGAGAGAACCCGGGGGCCTTCAGAAGGGCTCTCCTGGGATGACTCTGAGGGACCCTCACTGACCGCCATTCTCTCTGCTCCTGTGCCACCCATCCCCGTGCACCGCGTGACAGCCACGCTGGGTGACAGGGGAGCACTAAATGGGGCAGGGGACAGCTGGGACAAATGCCTGTCTGCCGCTGACTGCACGGGACAGCAGCTGTCTCCTCGCATCTCTGAGCTCCAGGCTCCACATCAGTAAGATATCGGAGTCGATCTCAGACACCCCTTCCAGCTCTGAGGGTCAGAGAAAATCAAAATAAAGGACCGAGGGTGCAGGGGAACACAGCAGACTGCGCTCTGGTCCTCACCTAGAAATGGGTCTGACGGCCCTAATTCCAGGCCCTCTCACTTGTGCCTCGTTCATATGCCCGGTGCCACTAAAAAGAAAAAAAGAAATAATTCAGGACTGATGGTTTCTCGGGGACAACGTTGCCCAATAGGCCTGACAGCCCAGCTGCCTATGACCCCTCCCTGTCCCCTGTCCCCTGCTGCAGGCGTTCCTCTGTCAGTCTCCTGGATCCTCCGCCGCCTCCTTCTCTTGCGTCTCCTCTTCTCTCCCCTTCCTCTTGATTATTTTCCCCGCCCCACTGGCCTTTGCATTCTGGGTGCTTGCTTGGGGGGCCATAGGTGCCCTGCAGACATCTCACCATGAAAGCATGCATGTGACAGTCAGCAGCTGCGGGGAAGATAAGAACAGAGGTCCCAAGCTAGGCAAATGAATGCGCGGTGCCCTTGAGGGAGACTGCAGCTTACCACAAAGCTAATTCAAGTCCCTTCTGTCACCCCAACCCCCACCTTTACCACCCAGTTTTGTTTCCTTAAATTGTATGAGCCTGGGGCCCCTTAGATCTGCCCCCCCCAACCCCCATTCTGGCATTGGGCTGGTACATGGTAGACCCCAGAACCATTAGTTCAATGAGTTTAGTAAGTGCCTACTATGTGCCGGGCATGGAATTAGACTGTAGACAGCCAGAAGGAGCCCCACTGCTGTTGGCCCACAGCCCGGTGGAGAGCCGGAGCTCCTTTTGAATAATTCCAATCCAGTTGAGTAAGTTGCAGGACAAGGGTGTGTGAGGGGCCACGGGGGGCAGGCCTAAGCGTGTCCCCGGTCATGGAGTCCCCTGGTGGTTCTGCCACTAACTGGCTGGGGGCATTTGGTCGACTGAGGGAGCTACGAAGGCATCCCATGTGGGTGAACCTGTGACAAAGGACAGGGCAGTGGCTGGGCAGAAATGGAGGAAAGAAGGGCAATTGCAGAGGGAGAGGCAGGACCTGAGTGAGCAAAGCCAGCCCCATCCATGGGCTTCAGGTGACTCCTGTATGACACAGCTGGGCCATGCTGTGTCATGGGAGGGCCTTCCCAGCTTGAAGATGCTGCAGATCTCAAAGTAAGGTGGAGGCTCCCACGTGGCGAGTGAGGAGGGACAATTGAGGGCTTGGGGGGAGGAAGATTATTGTTTGTCCTCAGAGCATCCCAACTGACACCTCTTTCCCACAGGAAGGGAAGAAGTGTCTGGCTGTATACCAGCCAGAGGCGCCCATGAACTTCACCCTCACTGGCTGCGTCAGCACACGCATCTACCGGCCCAAGTACTGCGGGGTCTGCACGGACAACAGGTGCTGCATCCCCTACAAGTCCAAGACCATCAGCGTCTCCTTCCAGTGCCCTGATGGGCCGGGCTTCTCCCGCCAGGTGCTCTGGATTAACGCCTGCTTCTGCAACCTGAGCTGCAGGAACCCCAATGACATCTTTGCTGATTTGGACTCCTACCCTGACTTTGAGGAAGTCGCCAACTAGGCAGGCACGCAACACAGCGCTTGGCCCGGCCCAGTGCTTGCAAAGCAGCCAGCCCCCTAAGATCCCCCATTGAGCCTCCTCTTGTCCACTTCCCATTCGTTTCTAATGACCCTGATCCAGACCTGTGGCCCCTTTCCCATTTCCGACCACCCGGATGACATGCTGCGCTGCCGCTCAGGCCCAGACTGTGCGCCCCGTCTTTGGCCACATTCCGCACATGCTCTGGAGGGAGTGCCTGTCTCTGCCTGTCCTGGACACCGCCGTGGAGGCCTCATCCGGCCTATGCAAGTCATGGGGGTCCTCCTGAGTCCCAGGGGGCAGAATCAGCTGGACATTCAATATCACTAATTACCTCTTAAGATACCAACCACAAGACTCTTTGGACCCATTCAAAGGATGGATGGGCTTTAGTTCAATGGAACAGTCTGTTATTGGGGCCCCACTGAGAGGCACTGTGACAGACAGTGCTGACTCTGAGCACAGCGCACCAAAGCATCTCTGACCCCAAAGATCTGCGTGCCGCAAGGTCACCAAACATGCGCCAAGTGAGGTGAATGGTTATTTGGCTTTAATTTCTCATGAAACACTGTGTCTATTAATCCGGGCATCGTTGAGGCTGAGTTTCTCTCCACTCCTGCACTGAGAAGGGTACGTGGGTTCATTTTGATTGGAGATGCAATTTGTTAAATTTTAGTCTTGTTTGTGGGAAGGTCCCCAGTCAGTTCTGCAGGGCAGAGCGAGGGCGGCCAGCTTTCAGAAGGAGAGAGGACCCCAGCGTGAACCTGCTGCTGTCTACCAGGACACCAGGGGTTGGCCAGACCCCTCCTCAAATCCAGACCCTCACCCAGCCTGGGGGCTTATGGGAGTCAGCGGAGCCCCTGGGGTGGCCTCTCTGACCCCTGAGAGTGGGGTCCTGAGACACTTTTCTGCACTTACGGAGCCTCAGCTGCAGTCCAGGCCAGCGTCTCCTGAAATGACTGAGAACCCTGGCTGGGTGGGAGTCCAACCCAGCAGTGGGTCCTGTCTGCATCAGCCTGGGTAGCAGGGGTCATGAAGCCCAGGATACAACGTCTCCTTCTGCCTCGGTGGCCCATTTTACAGACTTGGGGTCTGCTGACCCAGACAACCCAATTCTGGTGTGAAGACAGCAAGTTACTAGTTGTGCAGAAACAGAAACATATTTAACAGGGAGTAAAGCCAAAGAAAGGGGTGGAAGCTAACAAGAAGAGAAGGTGATGGCTAGTGCGGATGAGGCGAGTATTTATTCCATCAGTAAGATACGGGTGCTTGCCGGTACCATTCTCTCACGCAGTACTGTCTGTGTGCCCTGTGTTCTCACTGCTTTCCGGGCACTAGCTCATGGGCACTTCGGGATCATGTTCAAAAGTGCCCACTCTCATTTCTGTTCTCACAAATGTGAACCGGAAGCTCAGCAAGGTGAGGGAATTTGGCCAAAGTCACCCAGCTGGTAAGAGGGGGAATCAGGATTCCTGTCCAAGCTGGGCTGACTCCATAAGCCGTAGTTTTTCCTGATTTTTAGAGCTTCCAAATGTGTCTGAGCCGGAAAACAGGTTAAAGTAAGCAACTTCTTCGCTCTTCTTTACTGCCTCTCTAGGCCCCTTTGCCAGCTACGAGAATCCAACGTTCAGAGCGAGCAGGTGCCTGGGCGTCCAAACACATAGGGGGTGACCGAAATCCACAGATCCCCCGTAGGCCGTCCCCTCCTTCACATCAGGGCCCGTGCTCACTGTGCACTTAAGAGACGGTTTTGTTTACCCAGCGCTGCATGCTGGGCGGTGCACAGCCAAGGGAATTCCGTGTGGCATGCAGAGGGGCCCCTGAAAGGGAAGAGAGAACCACGGTGCTTTCCCCATCCTGCGGCCTCCTGAATGCTCAGCCCAGTGCAATAGATTTGCATTGGATTGCATCACGCTTTGCATTGCCATGGCAATGGCATGCCGTGGATTTGAAGCATAGAAGAAATTGGAGGGGGGTGTTTTCCTGCGTTCATTCAGAAGCTCTCTTCTTGCAAAGGTGTGTGACTATCTCATTTTTATCAGCTGAATCTTACTTACATGCCATAGGAAAAGAGGCATTTAGTATTTCAAGAAACACATATTTTACTGGAAAAAAAAATTCTATATGAAGAGAACTTGCCCCGTGAATAATCTCTCCTATAAGCCCATGTGGGCCGTGTTGGATTTTCTAAGGATGAAATCACCAGCCATCTGCAAATGACAAGGAGCAGATGACAGCTATTCCCATCTGGAGCTCAGCAGAAACCCAAGAGCGAGGTTCTCACTGAACTGACCATCCAATCTGGGAAACAGAGCGTGGCTTCCGGGAAACCTGGTTGGAGGAGTTGGGGATCACCCTGGGAGTGGGGGAAGGGCTGGGGTGGCTGGAATGCTCCAGTTAGTGTTTGTTTTGAGAAGCAGACGGGCCCTCTGCAGGACCCCGGTGTTGGGAAGGTCTCAGATCCACGTGGGGCCAATGAGAAAGCAGTGGGAACTCCCCTGCAGCGGTACGACCTACTTCAATACAAGTTAAGAACAACAATCACGACGATAAAAATGTCCCTTTATTGAGTGATTACTTGGTGCTAAGTTCTGTACTAAGTTTTTATGATTTTACTAATTAGCACAGCAATGTTGAGTACGTTTTTCTTCTCCATTTTATAAATGGAAAATCTGAGACTCAAAGAGGCTGAGAAATCAACCCTCAAAAAGCTGAAGCCCAGATCTCGGTCCATCCCGCTCTGCCTTGCCCTTGGAAGGGGGACTCCAGACAGAGTGTAAACATCCCCTGTCGGAGGGTCACAATGGCAAAGGAGATCAAGTTCTTCAGACACATGACCTCTTCAGACACATGACCTCTCCAGCCCCTGTAACTCCACGTTCTAGGCCAAGGGAAAGACAGACTAAAGATCAGTGAACCTTCGATGAAGGAATTCGTGTTCACGCCTGGAGTGGACTTCTCTGGTGTGCTGAGATGTGGGAGAGGGAGGGAGGCTTGAATTTGCCAAATCCCTCATTCTTGCCGAACCGTCTCATGAACATTTGCTGAATGCTTACTGTGTGCCAGGCCTGTGCCAGATGCTTTACTGCTATATCTTATTTAAGATCAGGCATTGTTATCATAACCCCATTTTAGAGATGAGGCAGCTGAGGTTCACCGAGGTTCGGGCGCTTGCTCGAGGTCTCACCAGCTCCTAAACTACAGGCCATGGTTGCAAACCAAGGTCAGTCTGTTGCCTGGGCCACCTCTCCTGACACTAAGCCCGGTTAGCTGGCTGCCCCAGAGCACAGGGTACAAGAGAGGCTCTGCTGACAAGAGCTGTAATTTTAACTCTGAAGCTGATTCAGAGAGCGATCAAAGGAAGTAGACTCAGATGACGTAATTGTCTACAGTCGCATTAAGGGGGTGCTGTGCCTGCATAGGGATTGCGGGGAAGCAATGTGGCCTGTGACTGTTGTGTGAATTAGGTCATTGCTTTTGAAGGGCTTAGCTTGATCCAAAGTAATTGCAATGATAACCCTGCATAGCTGGGACTCATGAATGGTCAAAATTGGTCAATCGTGTGCCTCTGCCCACGTATGTGCGTGTGTCTGTATATATGTATGATTATATCTATTTTCAAACTGTGACTTAATATTTAAGTATTCCTCCAGCCATTTTTGTAAGTGACTAAAAACGCTCGTACCAAAAAAATGTCTTGGAATTTCCCAACAGAGGGGAAATAGCCCTTGGGCACTCTGTCCTGACTGACTGCATTCCTCATTTCGCTCATGATTTGTGTTGTGTAAACGTGTTTGTTCCGTGTGAAGCATTTTCATTGCTCAAATTCCCTGTTTATAGCTTTCTCCTTAAAGCAATAAATCATCAGCAAAGCGACTCCCTGGATTTGGCGGGTTCTCTTGTACGTTCGGTCATTGGGAGGCAAGGATGAAGCACCGAGCCCGTTTGGTACGTGTGCACACAGTGAAGACCGGGTCCCAGCTATCTTACAGATGGCGATGAAAACAGCTGAAAGTTGGGAGATGCACTTAGAAGCAGGAATTCTGGCATTCAGAAAAGACCAGCGCTGCCAATGCGTCCAGGTTGGAAGACAGCTCGCCTGAATGTAAAATGGAAATGTTAGCGCTCATTCATTCACTCAGTCACTCACTCATGTATTCAGTGCTTTTCTGTGTCTCCACTGAGACTTGGGCACTTGGAGGTCAGGGACTGTGCCTGTGTCCTCTGAGCTGAGCACAGCACCTGGCGCCTGTCAGGAACCAGGCCAGCCGCTGGGGAGAGAGACGGGTGGATAAAGTAGCGGCTGCCAGTTGCCTTAGGAACCAAGGGGGCTAAGAAGAAGCGCAAGGGAGGCTGCATGATACAACGAAACAGTTCTGACATTGGGAGTCAGACAGCTCTTATGTGCTTGATCTTCCTGGAGTTCCTCGTGTCACTCACCTAAGCCGCAGTTTCCTCCGCTGGGGAACGTAGGAAATGATAGCGCTTGCTCGTGGTGGTGATGATGATGGACGGCAATCGAAGGCCTGCTGCATGCAGAGTTTCAGACCGGCGCTTGGTGAGCACCTGGCGAGCACCTCTGGGATCAGCCGAGTCTCCGTTTCCTCGAGAACGGGACAATCAGCGAGGCAGGCGGGAATGGGAGTCGATGTATGTCAGCATAGTTCACTTATTTCGTTCTTAGTTCCAAACAGCAAACGTGAAGCAAAAGTCACCGATATTCGGTCGAATGCTTTTTTACTTTAATCATATACTGCCTGACCCCTTAACTTTTTGATTTTTATGTTTTCATTTGATGAAACGGTCAACTTCTTCTAGGCAGGAAGGGTGTCCTATTTTACTGCGTCTCCCAAATCAGCGTGCCACCCAGCGCGTGTTCAGCTCTGTGACCAGATGTGCAGATGGCTGGAGTAAATGACACGAATGACATATTTGATACTTTCCAGCCAAATCCCCCTCATCCACTACTCCTCAAAACACACTGTGCTATTATAATAAACATCAAGGAGAGACTGAATTACAATAAAAATAATTGCCACACACATTGTTTCCAAGAACACCTCTATCCTGATGCATACTTTTTCCCAAAATTGGAATTTAGAGAGTGCAGTCCTGTGGATGCCTCCAAATAATGTGCAGACTCGGGGGAGATTTCCGGCGATATCACGTAGTTGAAGTTTTGGCAAAATGAGATTTGAGGTGTTAAAAAGAAACGGAGTCGCTTGTGCTGAGCCCAGTCAAGCCTTCCTACCTAAACTAATTGCAGTGTCAGCCTCTCCCGGGAGTAAAACTTTATTTCAATCTTTTTTTTTATTTGGAGAGTACATTTATTAAAGCTGGAAGCAGCAAAACAAGGAAGGGCTTAGGATTGAAGATGCAACAGGAGAGAGCTGAGGCCGGGCTGCTTTGGCTGCCTGGGCAGTCAGAGAAAGGGGGCGTTGGGAGCAGGTGCAGGGCATTAGCCTGGATGAGCTGCCACGGCCCGTTGCTCCCCTGGCTGCAGCTCTTGTGGGGACTCTTCGAGTTTAGGAGACGCACACCTGAGAGGGAAGAAAGGCACAGGTGCGCTCCCTGGAGCGAGATCGTGCCAGGCGTGGAATTTTAAATTAATGCATCTGGAATGTCCCGGTCTACACTAGTGAGGCAATTGGCGTGGTGAGACCTCTGCCTTCCCCTAAGGGAAGTGACCTGGTCTGAAATGATCCACTTTTTAAAAGCCTTCTTGTCCCCACCTATTTCTGCCTATAAAAACATTCCATTTGTACCATCCCTTGAGCACCCTTCCCCATGCTGGATGGGATCCTACCTGATTCATGAACCACTTAATAAAGCCAGTTAACTAGAACTCCATAGTTACCCGGGTTAACTTTGTTCTTTAACAGAAGGAAGTGGCCGGAACATTTTACTCTGAAGGTGGGAAAGCATGTAGCAGAGATTCCAGCGTTCTCCCCTCCCCTCTCACTGATGAGGGCGAAACACAAAAAGGGCATATGCAAAGGGTCCAAGTTCTGGCTGGACCTGGGTCCTTTCCAAATGTAGGGCTGAGTGAAAGTGACTCGTAAGGAAATGAAAAAGTAGGCACCTGGCCCATGGACAGTGTCCTGGATTATATCCCGTAAAAAGCGTTTCCAGACCTCCATGCTAAAATGGACAACTCTTATTTTTCACATGGTGTTAATGAAGAGGATTTCTCAGTCCCTCCCACAAAAAGGGAGGGGAGCTCCTAGAAGCAGGCTTGTCCACAGCCATGAGAAAATGTTGGCTTGCCAGCAGAGGAAATGAAAGGATTGAGGATGAGAGAGAAAATAGAGTAAGTCACCCACACCTGGATGGGACCATTAGTGGAGGGAGAAACACCCCCACAGCCGATAAAAGCCTGAAGGGCATCCTGGATGTCAGTCCCAGGGACTGACTGATGTTCTCCTGCCCCAGGACATCAGCGGCTGCTTGCCTGAGCCGTGTGCTCAGTAAACTGTTTTAAAGGCAGGAGAGACGTAGTCTAGTTTAGACACAGCTGCACAAGCCGTTTCATTTCTCGAGCCTTGGATTTCTTATCTATGAAGCAACGATAACAGTGTCACAGATAAAAAGAAGCGGGGAGAAGAAACTAAAAGATGAGCTGAATATTGCTGTTACTAGAGGAAGTGCTTATTTCTTTAGCAACAACCTCTTGTTCTGTGCCGGACACTCGTGCAGCCCCTGGAGATACGAAAGAAATGCTAGTGAGCGGGAAGAGGAAATGCAAGGTGACACACGTTATAGATGCCGCACTTCCGACTGAGGCCACCTCCGCAGGGCGCCATGGTCGCAGGGTCAGCGCTTCCTGGGAGGGAGGGTGCTTCCTGAGGGACGGCCCTTCCAGAAACACTTCTCAGAGCAGGGGTGAGGAAGGGCCAGTCCTACAGCAGGCAGCTTGCTGCCCATGGATTTAATTATTCAAAGGACAGCAATTCACCTGCAGCAACTACATCAATGACAGGGAGCCCGCGCTGCCTGCATGTGGGGGAGGGGCGGGAGTGGCGTGAACCCAGCATAGTTGATTGGACAGTGAGTGGAGACACCTGAGTCTGGCTAGGCTACTTAGATTCTTCCTCCTTTGGGATACAAATACCGGATTGGTTCTGGGTCCAAGGACCAAAAGGCCATGTAGGCCCAGGCTTAGGACCCCCATTTTGTGCTTTGGAGTTGCAGAGCAATCTGGTCTTAGGAGGAAGGAGACACATCTGCCCACAAGGACCCCTCCCTGAGCTCATCTGCCACCTCGTAAGGTCAGGGTCACTTTCCGCCCTTGTGTTCCACATGGGCCCCAGCTGAAGGGTTTCCATGCAGCCCGGGAAGCCCAAGACAAATCTGTAAGGAGATGGATGTAGGCTGCGTCTAGAACCCACAGGACGGCTCACACTCAGGCTGTGTCTGAGAAGGCGCCGTGAGGAAGGAGCGGATGGAGACCTGGGCTGGCCCTGCACACCTGCAGGTGGTTGATCTGCGTGCACACCTGGTCTCGCAGCTGCAGCGGGGACCCACGTGCCAGGGCCTCGGAACCAAAACAAGCAGCTAGGGGAAGATTTCCCCAGCTGGCATAACAGCCTCCAGGCAGAGCGCCGGGGTGTAAATATCACCCAGTACCTACAAAGCCCTGCGGCAGTTCACTCCCTGGCGCCACCCCCTCCTCAAAGCTGATGTGTGCGCTCACTGCCCTGCTGATTGCCTGCTGGCTTTGCCATCACCTGCCCCTTCTTTATTCTGACTGCCGCCCAGGAGCTGCCGCAGAAAAGGCACTTACTGTGAATGCTGAATACGGATGAGCTTACGCCCTCCTCCTCCCGCTCCCAGAGCAGGGCTTCTTAACCTGGTCCTCGGACCAAGAATCCACCCGTAGATTTCAGGGGCCATGTCCTTGGGGGGCAGAAAATGCATCTTTGTTTTTACTAGCTTCTAATTGCAATTCAGCATTTTTCTCTCTCTAAACATAGGCACAAACCCTAATATCATCTAGTTGAAATCACATTATGTTTTTCTTAGTACAATTGTGGTAAATATCCAAGGCATTGTGTTGACCGATGCTTGGAAATGAATCAGAGCCCTGCTTCCACCCTCTTATTTAACTTGTTATAAAGTACATGTTGCTATGCCGCACGATTGCAACATTTGGACAACCGTACTCCACGGTGAGTGGTTTCTTTTGTAATCTTAGGTATTGTTTTGTATGCATCCAAACCTCTTCCTGCCCCACTTCCTGGCACGCCCGGCACGCAGCCACATGCCCGGGTCTGTGCTGCAGGTTTCTCATAAAACACACACACCTTCTACCCTCCGTGCCCGGATCCCCGCTGGCCCCTCAGCTGGGAATGCTGTCTCGCCCACCACCTGTACCCACTCAACTCCTTCCCCATGTTCCAAAGCTAGGTCCTAAACAACAGAGCCGTGGATTACAGCCCATCCACTCCCCGTGATGATTTGTGTTTACAGCGCATTACGCACTCTAAGCCAGTCTCCAAGGTACATGAAGAGAATCCATTATAAACAGCAGCATGACAGCTGTTTAAAATGGGGCGTGTCTTAGTGGGGGCTGGGCTAGGTGCCTTGCTTCGAAAGGAGGGTAGGAAAGGTAAGGGCAGTGGAGAGGCCTGACCGGAGCCTGGGGATCGAGGGCCCGCTCATTGGCGATGATCCATGTTGACCCAGCATGAGAAGGCACTTCCCCCCACCGTGGTCTTCGTTCCAGAGACTCGCAACCCTGACTGAACCAGGAGAAGGGCCTCGCACAACCCTCCGTGGAGGGACATTCTGCAGAATGTCTGGCCTGGGCTTCTCAAAACTTCCGAGGTCACAACCGACCAGGCGCGTGAGAGACTGTGACAAGCCAGAGCATGCTGAGAACGACTAAATGTCCTGTGGTGTCCTGGGGGGATCCTGGGACAGAAAAGGGGCAACAGGGAAAAATGAGTGAAATCCCAGTAAAGCGCGGAGCTTGGTTAATAATAATGCATCGATGTTGATTTCTCAGTGGCGACCAACGTACCATGATAATGTAAGACATTAATAATAATGAGAACTGGGTGAGGGGTATATGGGAGCTCACTGTACTCTTTTTATAACTATTTTACAAAATTTACACTAATCTTAAAAGTTTAAATAAAAATGGAAGGTTATACTAAAACCTGTTGTATTTATTTTTTCAGGAGAAACAAGCATTGCAATGGTTGCTATTAGATGTGAGAAAAGGAGTGATCATCCCCCATGCATTTCTAAAATAAAAATAAAACATAAAAGAAGATATTTCCCTCCAATTGTAGGTTGAAAAGCTTTATCCCTTATCACTGAGCTGCCGGAGCCATCCAGTGCTGGAACGGGGCTGGTCTGACTGGAGAGACGCTATGGTGTGAAATGCACACTGGTTTTTGTGGTATAAAGAAAAGAATGTGGGGGGAAAAAAAGGAAAATAATGTGAAATAGCTGAATAACTGTTACATTGATTTTACGCTGAAACGGTACTATTTTGGGTACACTGGGTTAAATGAAATGCATTATTCAAATTAAATGCACCTGTTTCTTTCCTTCTTGATGTGGCTACCAGAAAATTTGGAGCTCACATTGCATCTGTATTGGACAGCGATGCTCTGAACTGAAGGTGACGGGCACATGGCAGGAGGCCCCAGGGAGGGAGAGACCCGCCCCTAAGCCACAAGGCCACGTGCGGGCTCTCTCGGGTAGAGGGAAAAAACACAAGCCACTGCAAAGTTACAAATTTATTGGTCTGGAAATAAATACAAATATCTCATTAAGAAACTCCTCTGGAAAGACTTGTACACAGCGGTTTTCTGTCTGGATTCAGCCACTCCTGCCCTGACCCCTGACGCTCCTGCATAAGACCTCCCAGGTAGTAAGTGGCAGGTGAACCAAATCATTCATTATTCCTCAAGCTACCCACAAGGTCTGGCAACCTCCTTCTACCAACTCTAGGGTTCCGGAAACCACAAGGTCCCAGCGGCCGATTCGCAATGTCCCATTCACCCTGATCAAACTTCCTATAAGATCCATGTTAGCCAAAATGAAGGTCAAAAGGCAGTAGGATAGGAACTTGACAGCGATGCTGACGTTGCCCCAAAATGTCAGTGGTGCCACCCCATTCAGAGAAAGGGGGTTAGAGGGGTGGGGAAGAGCAGAAGGCAGGAGAGGGGAGGAAATCCTGTGGAATGAACATTCCAGAACCCTTGTGTCTTCAGCCACCACTCCCCACCCGAGTCCCCACCCAAGTCCCCACCTGGGCCAAAAGCAAACAGGCCATCGAAAGATCCAGGAATGTTACCAGGCCAGAAACGTCGGGCCGTCCAGCTCAGATTCAACCCCAGTTGTCAAAGATTTAACTCAATCACAGAAGATTCCTGGAAACCAGGATGGGATCAATGGAAATCACTACTACACTGGATTTCATCACAACCACAAGGAATCTCTTACTTACATCTAGTACCCAAGCCCCACCCCACCCCCCATCCCAGTCCGCACTGCGTGGAGACTCCTGGCAGCCAGGTGCAGCTGTTCAAATGTCCCCTCCATCTCAAGGAAAGCAACCACATACTTAAAGGGTCTTCCCATGAATGAAATAACCGCTCACTCATGTATTTGGGGTGGGAAGTGGGGGCTGAGGAGCAGAAGGCAGAGCGCAGAGCCTATGCCTTAAATCCAGGACACCAAATGTTTGCTGAGACCGTTTTTGTTTGGGGTTTTTTTTGTAAAGGCAGGAGATTCTGTTGCCTGCTTTCGTGTTCATTAAAAGAACGTCAGAAAAGCAGACTTGTATGCTTCAGCATTAAGTATATATACGCACAAACTTTAAAAATCTATTTCAACTTAACTACATAGACTTGCTTTTCCAAACTGTTCTAGCCTCTACATAAATCCCACCTCTTTTTCCTACTTCCTGTTTTGTCTAAATGAGTAACCCACAATTCACTGCTCTCTTCCCCCGCAAACCAGAAGGGGGTTTTGTTTCCAGAAACTGGGTTGGTGTGTGCTTAGCTGGAGAGGAAACCGGAAGTAGGTGGGCTGGGCTTCTGACAAAATGCCCCTTAGAAGCAGGATGCCCAGGTCAGCCTAGGCTTGGAATCCTGACGTGGTCCCTGCTGGGTTTCTTGTTTTTGGCAATTTGGCATCTCTGAGGGAGGGTGAGACAGTGGCCAGCAGGCCACTGAGGCGCTTCTTTTCCTTCGATCCACCCCCGCCCGGCCCTTGACAAATCCCATCTAATATTGGCATTGCCAGAGCTCACTCTTACACAATAAGCTTTGGATTAATACCGAGTTACGTGCAGTGTGGCAGGCAGGGGACAGGAAGGGGCTGCAGGAGGGGGCAGCTATGGTGATCCCACAGTCTGGGGGGCGGCCGTCCATGCGGGCCACCTAGCAGGACACCTCCATGGACTTGGGCCCAGCACTGTTCCCAGTGGAACCAGAGTTGGGGGTGATGTCCAGGCGGGCACCCTCACTGGTGTGGGAGCGGCTGCGGGTGCCCTCGCTGGTGTGGGAGCGGCTGCGGGTGCCCTCGCTGGTGTGGGAGCGGCTGCGGCTGCCCTCCAGGGATGTGGTGCTGGAGCCCGAGGCCGTGCGGGACCGCATCAGACGGGTCATGCTGGCAGAGGGCACTGGGGAGAGAAGAGAGAGCCATTAGGGTTGGAAGAACGCTAGAGGCAGCCGCACGCCGGCAGCCGTGCGTCCTCTGCGCCCGGCCTGGCCGAGTGTCTTTGCGTCCCACCCAGCCTCACAGCGGTCCAGCCGCTGGGCTCCCCGTCATCCTTACATCATCTCACAGATACAGAACAGTGAGGCCCCGATGGGGTGAGGACTCGCCGCAACCACAGCTGCTTCAACCCAGACCTGGGTCTGACTCCCAACTCTGTCACTTGCTTAACAGCTCTGTGACTTTGGGAGTGTCCCTCTCTGAGCCCTGCGGCCCCATCTGCAAAATGGGAGCGCTCACATGGACCCCGCAGAATCAGCGCCCGTGTGCACGCCCACTGCCCTGTCCTGTCAGCGAGCACTCGAATGTCAGCAAGGTCAGCTGGCCGCAGGTGCAGAAACCGAGGCCACACAGCGCGTCTGTGGCAGAGCTGGCTGTCAGCGTCCTTGTCCCTTTCCTGAGAAGCCCCTGGGCTCCCAGGGACTATCAGGGGTGCTGCCCATCCTCTGCGGCCCAACACACCCTTGCGTGTGGCAGGTGGCTGATAAAATGCAACGAGGACAAAACAGTCCCCCGTCTGTACTGGGTTGAATAGTGTCCCCAAATACCTGTCCACTGGGATCCCAGAGCGGAGCCTTATTTGGAAAGAGGGTCTCTGCAGGCATAGTAAGTTAAGGCGAGGTCCCAGTGGATTAGGGTCACCTCTAACACTGTGACTGGTGTCCTTCCAGGAGAGGTGGCAGAGGCCCAGTCACACAGAGGAGAAGGATATGTAGAGATCAGAGGCGGGGATCAGAGCAATGCAGCTTCAGGTCAAGGGACCCCAAGGGCTGCCGGCAATACCAGAAGCTTGGAAGAGGCGAGGAAGGAACCTTCCAGACAGGTGGAAGGGAGCACAGTGTTGCCCCCATCCCGACTTTGGACTTCCGGCCTCCGCACAGCAGCAGTGTGAGAGGGTACATTTCCATTGTCCTAAGCCACCCAGTTGGTGGGGATTCGTCATGGCGGCCAAACCAGCTAACCAAAGCCTCACAGCAAAGGCCACGTGGAACGATGGATGTCACACCAAGGCGGCAGAAACACACTCGTGTGTCAGGTGACATTCATTCCATGGGCACACGCGCTGGCTTTCTGTGGCGAACATGCACTCGCAGAAGCCACTGCTGCCATACTGAATGCCCTTCTCCACTACAGGACAGTGTCATGGATGCACAGGGCTGGTCATGCCTGGCCCACCACCTGGAGTAGGCGCTCCATATGTGATCACTTTCTTCCACTTTGGGGGATGCTCCTGGGGCTCTAGCTCCTCCTGTGGTCTCCCTGTAACCTGCAGGATGCTTCGGAGATGTGGGGGATAAATGAGGCCTGCCTTTGGCTTCCTTTCTCCCCAGAATTCACTTTCCAAGCAAAAATCCGGACCCAGGGCAGGCCAAGCAAAGGAGTCACAATTCACAACCCGCAGGGGAAATGCGGGAGGCCCGGCGCTATCTGGCCACTGCTTTGCTTGCACACTTTCTCACAGGGAGAGCCACTCAGAAGGCAGGAGGCGCACAGACAGATGATTTCTGTTGGCAGAGGGCAGCCGGGGACATGGACCCCGCCCCAAGCATATACCGGTAAATCAGCCTCGTCTGTTTTTGGCTTCACAAGAACCTAAACACGGCTGAGGCCCATCTTAGAACCGTGGTCAGACATACTGTTACTATTTTAAACGAGCAAACAGTTTAAGTCTCACAGGAAAAAGTGAAAGACATTGGAAGTACAAAGACTTCCTAGTTAAGACGGGCACATAAATTATAATTCTAGCAGTAGGCAGAAAGAGCCAAAGAAACCACATCAGGGCCAGAACCACGGCTGATAGACCAAGGAGCACCAGCTGCAGCCACTCCCTGGTACGGTGCTTAAGCCTGGGGCTGTCTGCCCGGGTCGGGGACCACTCCTGTCTGACGGATAAACTACAATGTAACCGCATCACAAGCAGCAGCGCGTTGTTGCTACTTATCCTTCCACTCCTGGGTCTAATGTTCTAGCAAAGACACTCTGTTCTAAATATAAGCAACTGTATCACCCACTTACTAAGAACTTTCATGGAATCCCCACTCTGCTCCTTGCTTAATCTCTCAAAGCCTCCATGTCATCGCCTGCAAAATGAGGATCAGAGTATCTCATAGGATTATATGGGTGGTTAAACGAGAACAAATAAAGGACTTATGAATAATCTTTCATCATCACCGTCATCACTACAACAGAAAGTCTCTGGAGAAAGCAAAACTTAAAAAAAGATTTCCATCATTTCATCGTTTGTTGTCTTCTTGGTGCTTAAAAGGGTGGTCTTCACCTACATCTCCAAACATTCCCTGGTGTGAAACACATCTCCTGTTCAACCATGGAGGGAGAAGGGGCCCCGAGGGGGTGAGATGCTCGGCACTGCTGCCCACCCTGACTCTTTCTACCCCCGACCCGCCTGGCTTGCAGAAAGCTGCAGCTGACCGAGCTGTTCCAGAATTCTCATCCTAACCTGGTGCAGGGCATCGCATTCCCAGTCCCCCGCCTGCCCTCGGCCCCGCACCTGCTGGGAAACGCCATACTTACTGTAGCCCATGCCTTGCACGAAGTACTTGAAGGCCTCAGCAAGCTTGGCAGGCTGTGAGAGAATAAAGGGACAGTGGTGTCAGACACCGGGACTCCGGCTCAGGAATGGCCAGTGTGCTGTGCCCATGGTCACCTTCATTAAAGCCCTTGGCCCAGGAGAGAAGGCCGCCGTATGTAAAAGGAAAGATTTATGGCGTAATTATAGGGACTGAGATTAGCTTTGGCTAGGGAGAAAAAGTCAAATTCACTTCACAGCTGCGGGAGCTTGGCCAAGTGACGTGACCTGCGTGAGTTCCTGCCCCTGTGAAATGCGGACAGTGAGCCTCACCAGCCTCTGGGGCTTCTGAAAGGCGGACTACACGAGGTGAGGGGGCGGGTCCTACCCGGCATCTGGGATGTAAGTAACTGTGTGTCGCGCACCGCTCACCGGCTGAGCTCGGCAGCATTATCTCATTTCCCCTGGCAACCGCCTTATGAGGTCAGTGCTCTTTCATATACACTCCCCAGCCGATCAGACGTGGAGAGGTAAATAATCCAGCCAAGGGCTGTTGCAAGGATCAAATGGAAGGGCGGATGGGAACACCCTTCGTGAACATACACCCAACCTGCCGGGCCGGAGGAGGGGCGATTACATGGTCCCGGGTCCTCCCTGGGCTCATCTCTCAAAACGCCCAGCTAGGTCAGCTCCTGCCAGGACATTTAAAGCATGTTTTACTGATGGCCAAGGTCAGGTCTGTTCTCACGTCAAGTAGAGAAAGAAAGACAGGAAGGGAGGGAGGAGACAGAGAAGGAAAAATGGCGCCCCTTCTCCAGGTCCAACCCAAGGAGGCCCTGGAGTCACACTGTCCCAGCAGGGCCCCAGGGTCAGGCTGGACGGCGCACGGCCCCATCACTAATGTGTGGGCATTAACTCATGATCACTTCTGAGCAGGGAGCTACTAGGTACCCATCTGTTCCCTCCAGCGACTGGGACTCCTCATTTCTCTCCGGCTACCCCCAGCTAGCAAATGAGCCAAACATAACAACAGATACAATGTTGAGAATATCTGTTCCCATGCAGTGGATGCAGAGAGGCTAAGAGAGCTGCCTATGCCCACTGCACCTACACCTCTGCAGAGCTGTGGGGTAAAATGCTGCGGTGATAGGGGACCTAGAGCAGTGAGCCGGACCCAGGGTCCACCTGATGCGGAGATCTGCAGCTCAGGCTGCCCCAGGGCCACGCGGCTCCGGTCCAGATGCCCAGCGAAGTACTGCACCAGCCCACAGCAGCCTGTGTGCTTCTGGGGCAGCCCTAGTGGCTAAGACTGCATTCTGCGCCCGGATGGACCTCAAAGCCATCAGCCACTCACTGAGGGACTCAGAGCCAAGACCCCCTTTTCTCCAAGAGAACCTGGGAACTGGTGGGGCCACATGAAATGAGGCAAAGAACAGATCCCTCCCCCACGGAGAAGCTCCTGCGGCCCCACACTGAACGCCTGTGGTCTTTGGGGTTGGGACCTGGATTCTGGTCCACGACTGTCCAGCTGTGTCCACTGGACAAACGCCTTCACCCCTGCGGCCCCCAGTGTCATCTGCACCACAGGGGCTTCTGGGTGTTCCAAGGAGTCCTGCGGTGCTAGCCACAGTTACAAACAGTAGCATGTGTCATCAGAGGTCACAGGGAGGTGGGGGACGAGCAGGCAGTGAGGGGACAGGCAGTAACAGGTCTCAGAGGCACATGCTGGGGAGCAGTGATAGGGGACTCACCTGCGAGATCTGCGGGAGGCCACCGCAGTCCGCCATCTGGAAGACAGGGAGGCCGGTTAGTGCCACAGACCTCAGCGACGGCGGTCCCCGCTCTGTGCACCAGCTGCCCACGGGTGCCCGCCCTGCCCGCTGCCCTGTCGGCTGAGCGGCCCCGGGCGCATTACAGACAGGGAAACGCCCAGCCCTTTATCAAGGCTCCTTCTATTCCTGTCTGTCTCGGCACTGAACTGTGTCTTCTTGGCCACCGTGACTTGTAGCTTCTGATCACGGGGCACTCTGCCAGGCCCTGTCGATAATTTTACTCTGTTCCCCAAGAATGCTGGAAGGTAGACTGTCCCCTGTGAGGGGCAGAAACTGGGCCAGAGAGCGCTGGGGGAGCCACATGCAGCCCTGGGCACACACTCCCTTCATGGGTGCCGGCAGAAAGAAGCCGCTGGACTCCAGACCCCAGGCCTCCCGGGGCTCCTGACGGGCCACCCTCAGTCAATGGGCTCGCTCCCCACACTGCTACTAAATCACCAAACCTAAAGCCATTGGTGTTTATTAATGTCACTCTAGGCCTGTGTGAGCACGGACCCAGGAGTGGGGGTGACCGGGCCCTGGCTCAGGAGCACAGGGATGCCTTCGGGGGAAATGGACAGAAAGAGTCAGTGAGAGTGGGTGACGCTGAGACCCCCTAGTGCCCAGGCTCAAGGTCAGATCCCAAGGGTGACAGGCTGTAGCCCCAGGACCCCTCAGGTCCCACAGAGGGATCCTCTCATCTTACCGGCCAGCACCCAATAGATGTTTGCGAACAGGTATGTTAAATACCTGTTTCTCTCATTTCTGACCACCAGCTTTGCCTGAATCAGGCACAACTCAATTCTTGTGGAAAACATGGGCATTTCTAAGAACAAATGCAAACTCATCATTTTTTTGTACCTTGAGGAGAGTGGTCTTTGTTGGGTCCAGTTTCGAGTTGCACTCCACCTGGACAAGGGAAGGGGGAGAAATGTATTCATTTTCTACCTGGGGCCAAAGTCCCAACCTTTCCCCCATCCCTAGAGGCCCCGGCGTCCCCACCAGCATAGAAGGAAGGACATGGGATTTAGGACTGAACGGATGAGGCTTTCCATCCCAGCCCTGCCATTACTAGCTGTGCGACCTTGGACAAGTCACTTAACTTCTCCGAGTCTCAGTTTCCTCATCAATAAAATGAGGTTAATATATTGTAAGGGGTGGTTGCAAACACTACCTAAAATGTAGGAGGTGCTCTAGAAATCTTCACTAAATGAGTGGCCTGGTTAACCTGCTGAGGCCAGCGAGAGCTTATAGGTTTGACATCCCCAGTCCCAGCAACTGTTCTTCCAATGGGATCCCCTCCACCCAGCTGGTTTCTCTCTTCAACATCAATGAACCTCTTAAAAGTACATCCAGAACTGGGCAGAATACCGGCTTGTAGCCTATGAAGTCCACCATGCCTACAGGAGAACTATCATCTCCCCTAATGTGAGCAACGTATCTCTATTGATGCATCCTATCATTACGTCCAGTGGGTAAGATGAAGACAGACTCAGGGTTCACGGAGACACCCAGGTCTTTGTGAAATGAAGCCCACGGCACACAGCATGTCATCCCTGTAGGTCTCTGCTTCACAGCTCCGAAGTCTCCCATGTTCCCCGCTATGGGGATGTCGGAAAGGTAGATCCCTTGCTATGTCTCCACAAGATCGTGAGAGGGAGTTAAGGGGTGAAATGAGCCAGAAAGCCTTGCTTAAGCCAAGCTCCCCAGTGCCCCTCGTCCTGTCAGACGATCGGGCACCACCCAGGTCTCCCAAATGGCAGGGACGCCTCTTGGCCAGGAAGCCAAGTGGCAAACAAGCTCCTAGAAACAAGCCAATGAAAGGCAGATGGGCAGGTGAGGGGGCCTGGGAGAGGAGACAGAGGGTCCACTGCCAAGCAACCAGGGCTGACAGTTACCAGGAAAGAGGCTGGTGGCCGGGCCCTCTGCCGAAAGGCCAATATGGCATTTAGAAGACATCACCAGCCTGAGGAGGGCAGAGGAAAGGAAGGATGGAGGCAGGGAGACTCCATACAAGCCTGTCGGATCTGGACTGCTGAATTAAGCACGAAGACAAGGGGCTGGTTTCTACATACCACAGCGTCCACAGCAGGAGAACTGTCCCCAACCACCAGCAAAGCAGGACACCTGGGAGCAGGGAGAAACAGGGGCATTAACACAAAGTTTATTTTAAAGATTCTCATGCTCCCAGGCCTGCCAAGGCTCTAAAAAAATTATTTTGGTTTCCCCAGTACTTTTTGCTCATTTCCCTTCATCTTCCCTCCTCCCTCTGCTTTGTTCTTAGAATAAAATAGGTAAGTCATTTACACCTTAGTATGAATTTCACCAGGGAATTTCTATGCCCTGATGTTTTTTATTTTAAACACCCTCCTCTCAAGGAAGGATGAGTAGGGTTTTGTCAGCAATCAAGATCAGAGACAAAAAGGACACAGCTGATACAGGAGATAGCGTGTGCCAAGTTCAGGTGTCCGATAATGTGGTTCACTCAGGGAACTAAAAATTGGCACCATTGCTGCTAGTGGAACACAGTTGCTTGTTTCCAAACCTGCCTTTTCCCGCTAATTTAATAGGGCACTTGGTGGGGGCGGGGGGGTGGCATCCTGTGCCTCAGTTCCCCCCAGGCTTCGAGGCAAAGCTAACGCAGTATTCAATGCAAAGTAGGTGCTCAATAAATTCCGTCCAAAGTGTGGTCAGAACTCGTCTGAGACCCAGGGCGTGGGGACCTAGGTGTGGGGGCCACCCTGGAAGCTGAGCTCCTGCACAGGGCGAAGACAAGTGACACAGGGCCGTGCCAGGGCCTGGGCAGGACATCTCACTGGTTATGATGTCCTGTCAGACCAGAAAAGCATGCCCTGCTGGGGACTGGGAGCAGAGCTAAGCAGACAGTGAGGGGAGAGGAGCAACTCACTGCAGGGTGACCGAGTGCACTCCGGGCATGGGTCGCTCAATCTCCAGGTCCCGCCGGCTACCAAAGACAAGACACCATCACCATTAATCACATCAGCAGACCCACCCCGGGAGGAAGCCCCTCCCCCTGAGCCAAGCCCAGGAGGTCCTGCCGTTGGCAAGCCACCCACATGACAGCCTGGCTTTTGGGACACCACAGCCTCCTGGGGTCCATAGAAGTGGTTTCAGGGACATTTCCCATGGAGCCCACCTCATGGTCCCCAGCATCTTCTTTTTATATGAGTATAAATCACGTCCTCTGCCACAGAGGGTCCCTTCCTCCCTGGAGCCCCCACCTGACCAAAGGCTAGCCCTCCAATCAGACTCTGCTTCCACCCTTAGTCTGAGCCTCACTCTCACCCCCAACTCCAAGTCCTGGGCTCTCCACAGTCCCCTCCACGTGCCCACGGCCCAGCTGACAGCCTGATCCGCTCCAGTTCTCAGAAAGCATTTGCTGAATAAATGAACCGCTCAGCCTCCCCATCTTCACTCACACACTGGGGATATAGCTCCACTCCCTCCCCGCACTGAGCGCCTGGGCGGGTGGGGGGAAGAAGCGGACACTGGACTTCCTTACAGACTCTAACACACATCCTGAAGTCATTTGTTAACACAGGAGGACGGAGAGACAGAGCCCAGGAACTCATTTCGGGCCCCATCGGTGGGAGCAGGGCACAGCTGGCTCAGCAGGCTGCGTGGCATCTCCCTGGAGACTCCAGAACTTCTGGCTGGCACCAGTGGCCCCGCGCTGTCTCTTCCCCTAGCTGAGCTCCAGACAGGCGCCCAGTTATGGAATAGAGGGCTGCACCGTTGCCAAAGGCTGTGTGCAGGTGTCCCCCATCCTGGGAATGACTCATCCACTGACCGGCAGCCTCCCTGGATTCCCCCGGTCCCCAGTGCTTTGCTTCCCTCTCAGCTGTCCTCTCACCTGTCCTTCCCTGTGGTCACCATGGACACAGGCATGCATTTGCAACCCTTCGAGGGCGTGACTGAGTCCCACTTGTGTCTGCATCCCCCATGGTCTGGAATGGAAGCTCAGCTTCTCGCAAAGTGCTCCAAACTCCAGGAGGCACCTTGCTAAGGGCACCTCATCCTGATTATCTATTTGCTCAAATTCAGGGGCTGCTTCTCCTACTAATATTATAATCCCCCTCTGCCTCACCCCACGATCCAGGCCCACGAAGGGAGCCTGATAAGGAGGGCCATGCTGTGGCCGTACAGCATCCGATACCTGTTGTAGGCGTTGATGAACAGGTGCAGGTTGCCGGGGTTCATGTCGTTCATGATGTGCTGGCGGTAGGTGTGGACCACCTCCACGTTATTCTGCATTTCCTCCTGCATTCAGAGAGAGGAAAATGTCCTCCATTGAGCCTGTGGCCCTGGGCTGGTCACAATCGTCTCCATTCTCCAGGTTATTGAGGTCCAAAGTGAAGATGCCGTATGGAGACTAAGGAAGCATTCCGGGAGCCACAACGAGGTGCAGGCTGCTGGGCAACTGTCGGCCGGTAGCGTAAAGGGACACAAACCCAGACGGGCACAGCACACCCTTCTGGGCTCAGGACTTGGGGTTTGGACTGGAAGTCAGTCTCCTTGGCTCTGGAGCCTGACTCTGTAGGGGTTCAGAACAAGACACCCTGAGATGTTCCTCAGTGGGACACAAGTTATTTTGAGCTAAAGGCAACTCGGAGACCCTGGGGGCTTGAAAGCCACTTCAGCTCCGCACCCTAGTTGCTCAACTATCTAGTACAGGGGTGTCAGACTCATTTTCACCAGGGGCCACATCAGCCTTGTGGTCACCTTCAAAGGGCCGAATGTCATTCTAGGACTGTATACATGTAACTACTCCTTAACAGTTAAGTGAGAGCTCGGCGCTGCCGCCGGGTAGAAACAAGGTGCCAGGCCAGGTAAAAGAAGGGGGAGGGCTGGATTCAGCCCACAGGCCTTGTATGTGCCACCTGTGATCTAGTGGAATTGAAATCAGGAGCCTGGCCCAAAATAAGAGTTATCACCCGACATGGCTTTTTAGCCGCCACATGAGAGGCAGACTAATCACTGAGCGCGTTTTCTCCCTGCAGTGGCCCTCTGAGCCCCAAGACGCATTGCCTCCTCCTCAGCTGAGAAGGTCAAATGCACCTCAGTTTCCCATTCTGTCTCTGACTCCCTCCTGTATGAGGGATTTCCCATACACACGTATGTAGTTAAATTTGGTCACTTTCTCTTGCTAATGAGTCTCATGTCTATTGGATTATTTGATCAGCCAGAAGACCCTTGAGGGCAAAAGACAGTTTCTTCCTTCCTCACAACTCCATCACTGCCCCTTTCTTGGGAAAGCGCCTTAACCTCTCTGGGCCTCAGTGACCTCAAAAAAATGGGGGTGGTGTTAATATTACCCACTTCGTCAGGTTGTGGGGTTTAACAGAGGTTGTGCGCTTTGGAAGGCCCTTTGAAAATTGTAACAATCCATGCAACTATTAGCAATCATTATTTTTTCATGGGGAGAGGTGAAGATTTTCATGTTTGTAGAACAAAAACCAACTTGTGCAACGGGAAGTTGCCAGAAAGGACGACCTTGCTTCCCGGAGGGGCCAGCCAGAGCCTTGCAGAGGCTGTCCTCCCCCCGGTTCCTTTCTGAATGTGATTTTGGACAAATGCATTATGAGCTGGATCTGCTTCTCATCTGTACAACAGCAGATGCCGTAGGTCTCACAAAACAGCCTGATGTGATCAGCGGCGGCCAGAGCCCGAGCGGGAGGGCGCAAGGGGCCGACGTCAAGCCTGAGCTCTCATCAAAGCAGCATTTAAGTCACAAAGAGGCCTGTTCAAAGAAAAGTCAGGGAAACGTAGTCTGAGGGGTGGTGCTGGGGTTTCTAATCAAAACATAACTGCAGAAACCTGGGGGCCCCTGAGAACCCAAGCAATTTAGTGTACAGCCAGGCCAGACTCTCGCCCTGCACTTGACGGCCCTCCTCCAAGAAAACCCAGACACTGGCTCCGACCCTTCCACGCTCCCGCCAGTGCAGGTGGTGCGCTCAGGGTGGAGGATAGGCACCACACTGTGGGATGGAGCCCAAAGAGGAAAGGGCCTGCCGTGGGCTGAATGGCGGCCCCCAAGATGTGTCCACATCAAATCCTGGGACCCTGTGAATATTAACTGATTGGGGGAAAAGGTCTTTGAGCACGTGACTAAGTTAAGGATTCTGAGATGACATCATCCTGGATTAACCCTAGGGGTGGGGGGAGGGTCCTAAATCCAATAACAAGTATCCTTAGAAAAAGGCAGGAGGAGATCTGAAACGGACATAGGGGAGACCACGTAAAGTGGGGGGCAGGGATTGGAGTGGTGGCCACAGCCCAGGAATGCCCAAGTGCCTGGATGCTGGGAGAAGCCAGGAGGACCCTCCCTGGAGCCCATGCAGGGACTGTGGCCTGGCCAGCACTCAGGTCCAAGGTCCCGGCCTCCAGACCTGTGAGGATTCATTTCCGTGGTCTTCTGGCATCCGGAGCGTGGTCCTTTGCCACTGCAGCCATGGGAAACTAACCCCAGGACCGAACGCAGGGGCCACACTTCCCCAGCCCCACAGCAGAGCCCCTGCCTCCCTGGGCTGTCACACAGCCACAGCTGACATGGTCACACCTGTCAGCTCAGGAGCAGGCAGGGATGAGCGGGTCACCCAGAGGAAATGGAGCAAGTCGCCTCGCACTGGGCAGCCGAGGGGTATTTCAGAACCAGCCAGAATTGGTCAGATTTTACACTTTTGTTTAAAAAAAGGCTTATGTTAAAAATAGAGAGAACAGACGACTTGGTGAATGTGAATGATGTCATATTAGTTGGTGACATCGGCGCTACGTCTGGTTTGTCTCTATGCCCTACGTGCAAGCAGCCCTCGATTTCTCAGAGGGAACGCCCAAATGCCAGGCCGCGCTACTCACCTTCCCAAAGAGGTGGGACACCACCATGTCTGGAAGGGCTTGGGTCCATCCAGAGATCTGGGGGGATAGAAACAGTGGGATCAGGAAGAGGGCATTCACAGTAGTGAGACGAGGTTAGCCAAACCCCTCGACCCTCGGGATGCACAGCACTCAGGTTTGAGGATGCCCCATCAAGGGGAGCTCGGTTACCTGTCTCCTATGACCTACGAGACCTGAGGCCCTGGCAGGCAGGGCCTGGGTCTCCATCTGTTGCTCTTCTCAGAGCCCCAGGCACAGACAATGCACACATATGTGTGCTGGACGGACCCGATTTGCTCCTAGCTTTCCCTGCTCCACAGCGCACCAGGCCGTCAGCAAGAAGGACTCCGACCGTTTCCCCTAAACCCAAGGCTAACCCTCAGGATCTGCATTCTCTGAATGACCCTACAGATTGTCTCCTCAAGCCACTTTCCTCTCTCTGACTATACTGAGCTTATTAAAGAAACAAATGATTTCCTCCTTTTCACCTCTCTCTAACAACAACGCTGGGTTAGGTACACAGCAGGAGCTCCGTAAATGTTAGCTACACAGCAAGAGTTCCATAACTACTAGATACACAGCAGGAGCTCCATAAATGTGTGCTGACCACCTGCAGCATCAGACAGGGACTAGGGGATCCCCAGCTGGGCCCCAGGGAAGGCTGCAAAGCCTCTGGACCTCAGACAGCTCATCTGCAGCTGGGGGTGCCAGGAACTTCCAAGTCACAGGTCACGATGAGGATTATGGGAACAACTACACAGGTCACAGGCTCTGACCCCAGTGCCTGACACACAGGAGACCCTTGATGCAGGTCTTTTTCCTCCAGGGCGGGGGTCAGAACGGAAGGATACGGTGCAGATAGTAAAACCCACACCATTCCTCAGGCTGCACTTTAGCCCGTGGTGAATGTCCCCAGCTCTCCACGTCTGGCTCAGAACAGCTATCGAGGAGCCAAACTGGCTGCCTGGAATGTCACTTCCTTTGCTGGAAAATAAAATAAAAAACAGGGAGTGTGTTCCGCTCCTGAATGTCACGCAGACCGGAGGGAAGGGCTCCCGCCTTCTGACAGAATGTTCCAGGAAGAAATGCAATATCAGACTGGCTGGCCAGGACAGCGGCGGGAGGAAGGAGGAGGGGCATGACCCCTCTGACCCTCCTGTTCCGACAGCCACCTCCCTAGCCTTGGCACAAATACGTGTCAGGATTGCCCCAATTTGGAAGGCTCTGTCCTGTGTCAACTGGAATGGTTTCCCTGTCTCTTTGGCAAATACTGGGGCTTTTATGAAAAAAAGCAATGATCATTTTTAGTAAACAAGGAACCCTAGACCACCAGCTAGAGTGGAGCTTCCCGAGATAATGTGGGTCCCGTGTTCCAGGAAGGGTCATGGCCTGCCCCTTCTATGCCCAGCTCATAGTGCTTGGGTCAGGGGAGCCTTCCATACGGGCAGCATGAGGGCCCGTGAGCACCGCATGGAGGGGAGGCCAAGGGCCACGGGTCCTAGGGCTCTGCACCTCGCCCTAGTTCTCCCTCCGCCTAGTTTGTGCAGCCCTGGACAGCTTCCTTAACCACCTCCTTCACCGTCTCCCTCTCTGTACATGGTGTGACAACCCCCACCCCCCGGAGGCCCCACGAGGGTTGAATAAGGTTATGCACACACACAGCCACGGAGAGTAGAAATAGCCACTGGTAACCATCCAATACACGTTAGCTGATTATTAGTGTCGTAAAACTAAGCGGCACAGAGTCAGTACCAACTACACATTTCTTTTGCATCGATGACACGTGGGTTCCTGGGATTGGAGGCACTTGTCCTGTTCATCTTTTTATTCTCAGCATCCTGAGAAAAGCCCAGCAGACGTTCGGTCCCCAGTGAGAACTTCTGCCCGCAGTGCTTGTCAAAGCTGGTTCGGGGACCCTGACCTTGCTGGCTTACCCAGCAGTGTTCTGTGGGTCCCCAAATGGCAACTATCTGAGACCAGGGCACTACCCCAAGCAAAGCAGAGGAAACCTGCTTTCGGGGCCCAGGGAGGGGAGTTGGGGCTGGTGAAAGGGTGTGACTAGGAGGGGTCTCCTGGTTCTGCCGCTCCTCCGGCAGAGGCGAGGGCACCCCTGCATTTTGGGATCCCGCCAGCCCAGGCCCCCAGACTCACCTTGGAGGCCGCCCAGTCCATCCAGCCCTCCGCGCAAGGGTTCACGTTGATGAGGACCAGGCCCTCCACCATCTCGGGGTTGTTCAGCTGCAATTCAAGATGCAAGGTGAGGGACACAAGCTGGCAATCTGACACACTATGCACTTTAATGCAAAGGTGGAGACAAGGACCAGGAAAGGGCTCGTGCAGGCCGCCCTTTCCTGCAGAGGCTGGTGCTCTCGAGAGTCCCCAGCTCCCACCCTACACAAAACTGAGGTCTCAGCTCAGGAAATGCCGCATTGGGTCCCTGAGGGAATGGGCAGAGGAAGCCATATGAGACGCAGACACACACATGCTCGGCGGCCCTGCCTTGGACAAGTCACGTCACCTCGGTGCCCCTCAGCTGTCCTAGCTGTGGAATGGGTATGTCATACCATCAACCTCATGATCAGACAGGCTCAGAAAGGCTCTTTAGCAATCAGTAAGAATTCTGTTACTTTTAGAGGAATATATGTATCTCATGTACAAACATATATATATGAGATACAGTTTAGACTTAGACAGTCGGACCACTTTGTATTTATGTCAGGGTTTCTAACCTCTAGCAAAGTCCAGCGAATGACAGGCGGTCAGAACACATCTGGTTGAATAAAACGGACACTATTGCGTTTTTAAACAATTGCTACTGGCGACAAGGACCCAGCAGCCCTGTCTCGGGCCTACAGTAACATAAGTGACAACTGTCCTGTTAATACAGGTAGCTCTGATTCTAGTTTAGAATTAGCCAGAATCCCAGAATCCCCGGAGTACAAAATCTGTCACAAAGAAGCAGCGGAGGAGGACACTCAGGGACAGGAGGGCCTGCCCAGAGCCGACTGCTCAGTGCGCCAGGCCGAGGGTGCAGGGTATGTCTAGTGGGACACTTCAGTGACGGGAAAAGAAAAGCCATCGGTGTGCAAGCGAGACACACACACACACACACACACACACACACACACACAACTCCGGACCACACACCACAACATGAACTGTGGTCCTCCCTTGGGAAATGGAAGGATGGGTCATTTCCTTTTTCCTTTTGGGATTTTTGATGCTTTCCCGGTTTCCTTCCTTCGCCTTGAATTAATTTCATTTAAAATGTAATTTTTAGCCCTGGCTGGTATGGCTCAGTGGATTGAGCACGGGCCTGAGAACCAAAGGGTCGCTGGTTCAATTCCCAGTCAGGGCACATGCCTGGGTTGTGGGCTAGGTCCCCAATAGGGGACATGCAAAAGGCAACTACGCATTGATGTTTCTCTCCCTTTCTTTCCCCCTCCCTTCCCCTCTCTCTAAAAATAAATAAATAAAATAAAATAAAATAAAAAATAAAAAGTAATTTTTTAAAAATGCCCAAGAACTCACAGCAAATCGAGTGAGGATGTAGGCGCCGGCCCCGGTTCCCATGCCAATGACGCTTTTCAGCCTGAGAGCAGAAATAACAACTCACGTCCCAGAAGAGGTGGGCACCGCAAGCCCTAACCACCCTCCAACCCCTCCTCCCCACTCCTCGTCCCCAGGGAGCCCCGTCCACCCCAGCGTCTGCCCTGGTCCCCACTGAGGATGGCTGGAAGGCAAGGCAGAGCAGGGACATGTTGCCATCCTGTGCCCTCGTGACCTGAAATGCATCCTGCTTTTTGGATTAACAGAAGGCAGTGACCTCGGAGGGACTCGTTCCCTCTCCCTCGCTTCCCGTCTGACTGAACCCCGGGCACTCAGAGACTGTCTGACATTTACGGGAAGGCCCATTACCGCTCCTTCCCGCTCCTGAGCTGTTTCTTGGATTCTAAAACTTGGCAGGAAAATAGACTGGGCAAGAAGTCTAAGGTGTCATCATCACACAAAAGGCTCAAATAAGAAGAAAATGAGCCTTGGAAGAAGAAGGGCCTGGAGAAAGGAGTTGAGGGATCAGGCTGTCCTAGTCCAGAACGTTCCATCAGAAAGACAAAGCAATGAAAGAAGAGAAGGCAGGGAAGGATTCGGGAGGGGGTGTGTCATTAGGTGATGTCATCACTCAAGGAGAAGAGCCCAACTTACAAGAAGCAGGCTGTAGTACAGAATGTGAAAACACTGCGTGTGAGCGAGCTGAGCGCACTTCCTCCCTGAGCTTGAGCTTCAAACTCCGACCGGAACGTCAGCGGTCAGCTCAGACTGAGGCCAAAGGAGAGGCAGGGGCTAGAAGCCACCCCTCCCTGCAGGCTGGTAGGGGGGTGGGTCCCTCGCTCTTACCCAAACTGGTGAAGGACTCCAGGCAGCATCTCTGCCAGCTGATCCATGGAAGGGTACATGTACCTTGGGAGAAGCCACACAGTAGTTAGCGAGGGCCGGGACCCGGGTGGAAATGAACCGTGCCAACAGGAATGGGCTTGAAGGGGAGGGACCATGTGGCAACCTGCTCCCTGTGCCCCGACTCTCCATCGCGAGCCCCTGTAGCGCTCACTGCCAGCACCCCTGGTGAGCACAGCCTGCTCTGTGTAAGCAAGGATGTCTCCATCCCTAATCCTCCGCCTTTCTCTTTGTAAAACAGCCCTTTATGGATTGCTTTCTGTGCTCCAGGTCCTGCCCCGGGGAACCTGATGAGCACTGTAAGCTCATTTAATCCTTGCAACAACTCAATGAGGTTGCTATACTCTCCCTCCATATAAAGATTGTAAATATCACTGAGGCTGAGGGGTTCTATCACAGACTTGGCTTCACGGAAGAGTATATTTTACCGCAATAATAAAAATTAAAAGCCAGACTAACACCTCCCCGCAACACCTGCTTCCACCCTGCAAGGCTTCCCCACCCTCCTCCTGGGGCACGAGCTCCCCTTCTCACCCCATGGGGAAGGAGGCAGCGCCGTCCTGCTGGCCAGGGGCATCCACGTGGCAGACGGCAAAGTGCTGGGTGATCTCCTGCATGTCCTCGGAGTTGAAGAGGGGATTGTAGCAGGTTTTGTCTGGAGACCGGGGAGGGGAGAGAGGAGAGGAAGAAGTAAGGGCAGAATGAACCAGCTGGCTCTGTGCAAAGCGTATTCATTTTGTTTGTTGTGCTCTCGTTTGGCAGAAGGAAACGGACTCCTAAGAAAGAATGCCTACCTCTTGTTCCCTGTCCCACTTTCCTCTGGTGATAAAAGGCAAGAGTAAGCCATGGGGAAAGAGAGTGGGTGTGGAGGTGGAGACGGTGCATAACTCTACTGTACCCGCTGGTGGATGACCTTAAACTTCCAGTTCGGCTACTCCACTGACACTCTCTCCCTGGGTCTCCTAAGTCCCCATCGGGGACACTGTCCAGGGCACAGGAGATTTTCAAACGGGGAGGAGCACAGGAGACAAAGCATGGACCTCCCACTTGTTAGTGGCTGTGGGTGAGTCTCGTAATTGCTGACAGCCAGAAGCAAAGATGGCCGGCTGGTTACCAAACCATTTCTCTTTTCTTCCTGGGCACACAGCTGGACTACATTTCCCAGCCCCCCTTGTAGTTAGAGGCAGTCATGTGATCAGGTTCTGGCCAACCACATGTGACTCTTGCCTCTTCCTTGTAAGACCTGCTACTCAATCCTCTAGGTCTCTCTCTCTTCTGTCAGCTACCCGCCAGCTGCAGAGGAGCCAGGAGAAGCCTCTGAGGCTCCAAGGGATGGCAGAGCCACCCCTGTTAGGAGCCTGGGGCCCTAAATCACCACGTGGAAGGTGCCACACAGAATGCCCCCTGAGTTGGTAAATGAGTGAGAAAGAACATACATTGTGTTAAGCCACAGAGGTTTTGGGTCTTTGTTACAGCAGTTAGCATCACCCCGCATGCAATTCCATTTCCTCATCAGAGTCAGGGAAATCAGCCGATCGCTGTCAAAGTGCCAGCCAGGCATCTGACAGGTAACGGACACGGGGGCACGCAGGAGAGGAAGAGAGATACAAGGGGCGTGAGAGTGAAGAAAAGCAGTGGTTTTCAGTGACTGGCATCATCTCCAGCCTCAAGGGTGTTAATAAACTGAAAGAACAAAAATGCAAATCAGGCAGTCTGTCAATCACGAACCGAGCAAGCACTCAGCTTGCCGTGTTCCAGTTTACAGAGATTACTGGACCAGAAGGGCCTCTAAGTGCCTCCGAATCATCCTGGGAAGATTCACTTCTATTTGGCGTGATTTTAACACAAAGTAGCTCTCATTCCATTCCCATCTGTGAAAACTGGGGAACGCACATATGGTAACACTTTCTGGTAATCTTACGAGTTCACAGTCTCAACTTGCACAGCAGCAGGATTCAGGAGAGCCAAGAAGTGGAAGCAACCCAACTGCCCATCAGTTAAAGAGCGGGTAGACCAAATGTGGTATGTCCATACAATGGGAGGTCCTTCGGCAGAAGAGAAGGACGTACTGATAGATGCTACAGTGTGGATGAAAATTGAAAACACGAAAGACCAGTCACATCAGAAAGACGACCTACTGTGTGATCCCATTTCTACTAAATGTCCCAGGACAGGCAGATCCTTACAGATGGGAAGTGGGCTAGTGGCTGCCAGGTGCTGGGAGGAATGGGAAATGAGGGGTTTTTTCGGAGTGGTAACACGCCGAGGTTGATTGTGAGGGTGGTTGCACAACTCCGAAAATACTGAAAACCATTGTATTCGTTAGTTGAAAGGAGTCATTGTCACACGGACAGACGGTGGGGGCTCCCCGAGTTCCCAGCAGCTCCAGGCACACAGACCACTCCGTGCCCCCATGCAGTGTATTCCAGACTCTTCTAACACTCGGCCAGAGTTCTTCCCAGGGCAGCTCCAGAAAGTCCCCACAAGAGAGAAGCAGCCGGCCTCCCCGCCACCAGCCCTCCCTCGCTCCCCTTCCCCCCTCCTCGGCAGGAACAGGCTCACTAGAAAACCGTGGGTCCTGGGAACTTACGGTTCATGCCGATGTCGTGGTATGTGAGGATGACGGGACGGCTCCCCTTGGGGGTCCCGCACAGGGTGACATGAATGGAGCCGTGCAAAGTCTCGATGTCCTGCTCCTGAGGAAAGAGAACAGACAGAGGGCTTGTCGTATGGGACATGCAGCATTGGCGTGGCTTAAGTGTGGATGGCAGACACCAGGGTGCTTCCGGCGTGTGCTGAGGAAGCGTCAAGAGCCCTTCTCATTTGGTCAGGAGTGCCCTGGGTGTGGGTGGCAGCTCTGCTTGGAGAACCCTGTCCTGGAGTCGGGCAGGGCAGGGGCAGCAAAAGCCAATGGAGAGAAAGAGGATTTAACCCACGAGGGGGCTGTGCAGTCAGACCAAGTTGGCTCCCCATTCTTTGAAATCCATGATTGTCAATCTGAGGGACGAGTCTCAGAAAGGAGGGAGGGAGGGAGGGAGGGAGGGAGGAAGGGAGGAAGGAAGGAAGAAAAGAAGGAAGAAAAGAAGGGAGGAAGGAAGTCTACTGAACATGGAGCTGCCCATTTCCCCGACGCCCTCCCTGCTGCCTACACAAGCACTGGAGAAATCCAGACCTGGGAGCCACGGCCCAGCCCCCAGTGGGGGCCACAGATCATCTGCTGGGCCAGCCTGGCCCTGAAGCTGCTGCAGGAATAATGGTGCATTGTGGGGACCGCATTCTCTATTGTCTCCCTAGCTGACCCACATGGCACCCTCTAAAAATAGGCCAGGCCAGGCAGTGTGCCCACCAGCCCGGGACATCAGGGTTCAAATCCTAGCTCCACCCTTTCCGGGCCCCTCTGAGCTCCCAGGTCTGCACTTGTAAGGCAAAGAGTGAGCCACCTCGGCCCCAGGTTCCTGAGCAGAGGAGGTAGGCTTGGGGTCTGGTGGAAAGGGGATTCTCCGTACACGGTGGCGTGGACACCCCCTCCCCCTTGGTAGCAAGTATGGGACACCCAGCTCTGGCTAGCATCTTGGATGTCCCCAGAAGCCCCCCAGGGGTGGGGATGAGTAACATGTTGACTCATCATTCTGGAGGCCTTAAAATTATACAGCTGTAGAACCAGAACTAAATATGTCCAAGAAGGCAGGGTCTGTCTCTGCTGTTTACTGTTATGTCCTGGCCCAGCTGCCTGCTCACAGCAGGTGCTCAGGACCTGCTGGGTAATGACTGTCCACAGGAGACCGAGGTAGAGAGGGGAAGGCACTCTCCCCAGGTCACACAGCTGCAATGGTGCAACAGGATCTGAACCCGAGACCATCCAAGTCCAAAGCCTGTGACCGTTGACGTTCTTTCTACTCTCTGTGCCAGGAGCCACGTGAAGGAAGGAAACCTTTAATAAGTGGCGTGCACTGTGACTCTCCAAAGAGGGATGCAGCGAGCCAGGTCCCCCATTGCTGAGACTGTAGACGGCTTTTATCTCCCGGCACCTCCGTGAACCAGCACACAGAGCAGAGAACTAACAGCTGCTCCTCCCCAAACGTGTGTCCGGCCCCTTGCTCTCTGCCTGTGGCATCTTCACAAGAACAAACACCTGTTTCATATCTGCCTCCCCCCACCCAGCTGACCGCCAGTTCCCACAGGGAAAGGCCGGCTCTGCCTCCATCAGGCTCTGGCCCGGAGGAAGCACCGAGAAATCTGTGGTCTGCACCACCTATAAGCTGGAAAGTGGTAGAATGGCACCCGTCCCCACTGTCTACACCGACTGCCACCTGCCAGGTGGTGAAAACAGCACGCAACACCTCTTCGCCTGCCAATCCTGGCTTGGGAGCTTTATGAACTACGGTGGAAGACGATACATCACCATGCACCCTTGGCCACGTTACCAGACTCTTCTGAGATTCCTTCCCTCAGCTAAAATAAGGTCAATAGCAAGCCCATCTGGTCAAGGAGACGAGCGCTGCCAAGACTGAAACCGCAGTAGAGACGAGGAAATGCTTTGCAAATTGTAGATTTCCCTCCATGGCCATTGTTACGGACACCTGTCCCAGCGGTGATTAGTCTGAAGCCACAGGGCCAGCCCCAAAGGCTTAAGCCAACTGGTTGAATGACCCAGGGGAGCCCTGAGGCCCTCTGCTGTCACCTCCCTCCGTGATCCTTGCTCAGCAGGCCCTAGGGAGACACTGAAGGCTTTGGACTCTAAGCGGAGCCCTGCTTACACAGTCCCCAAGTCAGCTGGCGTGCTGGCCTGCCCTCCCCACAGTCTAGCAAGGCCAGGTCAAGGCATGGCCCGAGGGCACAGGGCACCCAATGGGACAAGGTAAAGAAAGCTGATTTTGGCTAATCAGACACAACATTAATTAAGTCAAGGCTTCTTGAGGAAAGAGAGGCAAACCACGAAGACAGGCTGAAGATCACCATGATTTTGTGAATTGACGCACCCCTCCCCATCTTCCTGGCTCCTCCCCCATGCCCGCAGTGGGGGAGGGGAAGGCCTGGTGGTGCGGTCCATCTCATCCTTTCCAGTGGGTAAGGAGCACATAAAGAATGAAGGATGACCAGGAGGGGTGTGCGTGTGGCAGGAACACAAAAGTGTTTGCTATGAGGACAGCCACCCCTCACTGAGCAGATACTCCAGAGCCAGGAAAGCCATGTCACAGAGAAGAAAAGCCAGCCAAAGGGGCTGAAAGCTAGCGGCCAAAGGCACACACCTGCAGGTAGAATTGAGGGTCCAGCTAGGTCCTCAGGCCTCCAAGCCCTGAGCCCAGTGCTGTAGCAGGACCCTGGGGCACTGGAAGATCCGAAGTGGGACCTGTGGCTACTCCCTCCCTTTCTCGGATTTCTTCACGTCAAGAAAAAGAAGAGTCAGGAAATGAGCTGCTGTGGGCAGCAAGACGTCCACCTGGGAATACAGTGTGAAGTGGGACCCACGCCGATGAGCAAATACTCCAGGGAAGACAGAGCTAGGAGCAGTATATTTCTTGGTTTAGGGGAAGAATGAGTGGAGGGGTGGGCAACCACAGAGCAGAGGGCAGGGGCAAGAGAAGGCCCGCCTGCCAAGTCTGAGGCTGTTTATTTCACATTTGTGACACCTTGGGGACAGTGATGCTCCCCCAGATTTGCAGGTTAGAAAACTAAGTCCCCGAGAAGTCCAGCAACTAGCCAGGCCCCTGGCCAAGGAAGGACACACGACTGGCAACCATACCGCTGACCAGAACCTGCTTCTGTCCCCTGCACCTGTTCATCAGGAGAAGGGTGCCCACACTAGATCAGCCTGGTGGCCTGGATGGACAGACCTGGGAGAACCCCCACCATGGGGATGCTGGGTGGAAAGAGGCGCCAGGAGGGTGGAAGAGGCACAGCTTCATCTTGCACTGACCCAGACGAGCGCCCCCGCCATCTGTCACAGGGTCTGCTCTCAGTCCCAATGACTTCCCCAGGAAGTTGGGGGGTGGTGGGGTGAGGAGGGCGAGGATGGGAAAGGGTGGGTGGAGGATTTCCAAGCCTCTGAGTTCCTCCCACCTTCAGTCAGAGGGCATGAAACCAAGAAGCAACTGTGTGGAAAGAAAGAAATTAGGAAAAGGTCACCATTTCCATTTTCCCTGGGAGCAGAGCTGCTTCCAAGAGAGGGGAAAGAAATCGGCACCACCCCCAGCCCCCAACAAGAATCAGATGTCCCCTGGCCCAGTTCTGCCAGATCTCGACCTCCAGAGCTGGAGCCCGACTTCAGGAGACCCTCCCACCACCCTCCTGCCCCAGCTCCCTGGGGCCCTGTGGGAACATCAGCTCACTGCCAGCAGAGCCCTGGTGAGCACACAAACACAGATTCCATGGAAACCAAATCAAATCAAACCCTCTGAATAAGGAAAGATCCAGGTGGAAGGAATTAGGAACAGCAAATCCAACAGGAGAGGCGATCTGGGGCAGAGGGAAGAATGATGGATAGTGAACTCAACTCTGCCACCCCCTCCCCCGGTTTGTACTTGGACTTGGGCTCCAGACGCGGAGACTGAGTCAGATTTCATCATCTATCTCATCACTGAGTGACACTGAGGGTCTGAGGAGACCCTCTCTGGGCCTTGCTCTTCGAATGTAAAACGAAGCCAGCCATAATCCCTCTCTCACCGGGCTGTTGTGAGGATGAGGTGAGAGGATGCAGGGAGAGGTCAGCCCAGTTCCTGGCGCGCAGTCAGTGCGCAGGGACATCCGCCCTCATGGCTCCCATGTCTATTACATATTTAAGAGGCAGACGGGCCCAAACGTGGGGCTATCTCCACAGTGCCCCTTGGCAAGTTCCTTAACATCTCCAAACTGGTCTGCCATCTGCCAAGGAGGTAGCACCTCCCCACCTTGGCAAGAAAGGCCTGAGTCAATGAGAGAGCATGCAAATATTCATTTGCTCCCTCCCCTCCCCTCTGCGGCCTTCAACCAAGCTCCCCACCTGGAGCAGAAGGGATAGGGCTGGATCACAAAGCACCTGCCAGCTTGGATATTCTTGGGTACTAGAGTTCTAGCCAAAGAAAGTAGCTGGAACCCAAACTACTCCCAGCGCCCCCGCTCATCAGATTTGCAGACACAACCGCTCAGAACCCGGTGCCAGGCCTTCCCTGCACAGCCAGATCGCACAGCGCCCTTCCTGTGGCCGCAGCATCTCTGGCCAGCAGCCCGCCCAGCCCTGTGCCATGAGGCCCCGAAGCACAGTCCTGTGGCAGCTGGCAGAACCTCAAATGTCCAGGCCCAGTCGATTTTGCCTCACAGCGTCTCTCAGGCCAAGACAAACAGCGCACCCTAAGGTGATGTCAGCCAGGGAGAGATAAGGCCACCAGGCCATCTGGTCTGTCAGCTGAGCTGCCTCCTGAGATGGGTCACCCAGCAACTCTGCAGCAGACCCCTCCCCCATGTCCTCACTGCTGTGGAGCTCTGGGCTACGACATGGTGTATTTTGATTCATGGTATATATATATCTATACGTATATATATAGATAGATAGATAGATATATACACACACACACACACACACCCTTGACCAATTGGAAAAGGAAGAGTGAGTCTGCCTGAGTTAGTCCAAACGCTGGAGCACCGAATGCTTTGCAAGGAGTAACACCGCTGCTCGCAGGCACAGGCAGGGAGGCAGCCCAGACTCCTTGCTCTGGATTCCTGAGGAACCGGCCAGACGGGGCCATGTCAGTGCGAGAGAGAACCAACTAAAGGGAGCGATGAAAGCAGGTCCCCACAAAGGCACATGGATGCTTAAGTCCCACACCAGCTCATCCTCAGCGGGTTAAACAGCCCATCAAAGTTCTGTGCAGATTACTTCCCTGAGCAGATGTGTTTTGGATAAAAAGGGCAAAGGTGAGCTGAAATCTAGGCCACAAGCCCTAGCGAGGCCCTTCCAGGTTTGGCACTGCGGTGATGCATTGTGGCGGAGGGGCAGGGCTGGGCCAGACAGAGCTGGGTGCCATGGGGCCCCTTCCCAACTGCTGGCCAAGGGAGCGCCTCGGTTTCCTCTTCTGTAAAGTAGGGAGGGTGGCACAGGTCCCAAAAGATTCAGCGAGGGAGCAGGGGACGCCTGGACCCCAGCCTGGCTCATCAGAGGACACTGACGTCCACAGCATGCAGGAGACTGTCCTTTTGTCCCTGGGCTGGTAGACCTGGCTGTCACCCTTCATCAAGGCTCTCTCATTCTCTGTTCCTGGTCCTGGGAGCAGTGACCCCTCAGGGCACAGAGAGTATCAGTCGTCACGTTGCACAGCATCTTCCAAAGGACACCCTATGGCACCTCACAGCCACAGTTTGGAGGCTGCTGGAAATTTGGGGGAACTTCCACAGATATCACGAGTCAGCGAGATCCAGGAGCCAAATCCAAAGTAACAGTTTTACACAAAGAGTCTGGAACCAGCCTCAACAAAGCATCGTTCAGCAGTCTGACCCAGCTCAGATGCTGGGATTCACTGGGAAGGCTGGGCCTGTGAACTGGAAGAACTCGTTCCACCCCGGCTGGCTTGGCACCCAGGCCAGAGGCCTTTGCACGTGCTGCTGCTGCCTCTGCCTGGCCCCATCGGCCCCGAATCTTCATCGGCTGCAAGCCTGGCTCCATCTAGCATTCAGGTCTCAGTTCAATGTCACCTCTTCCAGAAGCCTTTCCTGGCCCCTCAACCTAAGGCCACATCCCATCACGTCAGCCGGCACTATCATCTCCCAACTCCCTACAGTAGCTGGGACTGTCACGTTTGCTTAATTTTTCTTACGTCTGTTGTCTTCCTCTGCTAGGGAGTCAGAGGAGTGGTTTCAGTCAAGCACATTGCTTGCGTTCGCACCCCAGCCCTACCCCTTTCCAACCCTGTGACCTCAGACAAGTTACCCGACCTCTCGGCACTTCAGGTTCTCCATCTGTAAAATGGGTATAAGACTTGTTTCAAGCATTAGGTGAGCAAAACATGCGACACGCTCAGAATGATGCTTGGGGTACATCCCGTGCCCACTACTGCTGAGCTCTTAGTCTAGAATTTAAGTTCCCGATGACAGGGACCACTGCCGGTCATTCTCAGCACTGTGTCTCCAGCACCTATGAGGATGCCAGGCTGACATTATTAAAGGCAAAGGAGGCACAATCGAAAAAGTGTCCCCAGCTTCCCAGGACAGCTGTGCCTGAGCTGAGATGGCTCCGCCCAGGCTGGTCTCCTGCCTGTCCCAGCTCCTCCCTGAGGCTTCCCTCCGGGGTCTTCAAGTCCCCACTTTGCTGACGTCCCAAAGGTGCAGCCCCCTGGCCCACCCCAGCCTGAGCAGCCTTTGAGGTGGCCTGTCCTGGGAGTTGGGGCCAGAAGTCCTGGTCTCTGCTCTACCAGCTACCCGTGCCTGGGGCAGGAACTCAGAAGCGGGCTGTGCGGATGATGAAGAACAACACGCCAGGGAGGGATGATCTTCACATAAACTACATTTGCTTGTTTCCAGATCAATAATCAAGATTTCAAAAATCTACAATAGCCGTATGATCCACCAATTCCACTTCTGGGTATATATCCAAAAGAATTCACAGCAAGGCCTCGAACAGATACTTGTACACCCATTACTCACAACAGCCAGAAGGTGGAAGCAACCCAAGTGCCCACTGACGGATGAATGGATAAGCAACATGCGAGCTCTACGCACACGCTGTGGAGAGTAGTGGAGTAGTACCCGGCCTCAAGGAAAAGGAAGTTCTGATCCGTGCCGCAATACGGGTGAGCCCTGAAGACATTCTGGGAGTGAAGTAAGCCCAGCATGAACAGACAAACATTGTATGATTTTAAGTGATGAGACACTTAAAGCGGTTTCAGTCACAGAGACGGAAAGTAGAATGGTGGTTGCTGGGGCTGGAGGGAAATGACACGGGGACTTAGTGTCTCCTGGGGACAGGAGCAGTTCCAGAGAATGAGAACAGCTCCGGGGTGGACGCTGGGGATGGCTGCACAACAGTGGGGATGCACTCACTGCCCCCGAAGGGCACACCGGAGAAGGGCTCCCATGGTAAATTTCAGCGTGTGTACTTAACCACATACATACACGCCAGAAAAAGAAAAAAAGGGGGAAAAACTCACAAAAGAGTCAGTAGACAGGGTGTGTTATGGACCTAACACCGACGTGGGCTACATCACGTCAGGGCCCCTGTCATTGTCCTCTCCCCTCTGCTGCTTAAGCAAGACTGGAGTGACTTTCCCCATGTCGCAGATGAGGAAACTGAGGCTGAGGGGAGCTGAAGCAACGTGCTCTGCGTCAAAGAGCCAAGAAAGGGTGAACCTCTACTTGCCTGGACACCGAACTCAGGTAGACACTTGTACACCCATTACTCACAATAGCCCACGTTTCCGACCGCTCTCCCACTCTTTCCCCTCCCTGCAAGGATCACGCCAAGACTCCCAGCCTCTGGGTGTGGGTGGCAGGCCAGTCATTGAAATACAAGGTCCAGGAGGAAGAGCAGAGTTGTCTGGGGTGGGGGAGGGGAAGAACAGACGGTGGAGACAAAGAGCTCAGGTGGGCTGGAAGCTGGGGATACCTGGGCGATGTGCAGGCAGAGGTTCAGGTGAGCGTATCAGCCTGCATCTCCTTGCATTTGCTCCTCTCCTCTTCCCTGGGAACCCCACCTCACTTAAGACTTCCTGTCCGATCCCCAGGGCCCAAAACCACCTGGGGCCCACACAGACTTCGGGAAAACTAAGAGTCCAGGGGCTACAGTTCCTGAGGTTCTAATCTGCCCCTCAGCCGAGAGAGGCCAGCCCACTCTCCTTAAAGTTTGTTCTTGCACAAAACTCAAGATGCACCTCCCCCCCCCACCCCATTGCCCTGAGGCCAACCTGGACAGAGCCAATACGCCACAGAGAAGGCCGGTTCCGCTTTCCCAAGCAGAGCCAAGAACATCAAGCCTTTGCTTCTCTTCCCTCCCATTGAGGGTCCCAGCCCACCCAAGGTCTCTCCATCTCCCTCCCCCCACATGCCCCACAGCTCGACAGTGTGGAAGGGGGCTGTGTCTCCCTCCTGCTTCTACAGGACTGACAGGCTTCCTTGGCCAGAACTTCAACCACCTTCCATCGGGGAGAAGGAGCCAAGTGTGGGAAACTAGCTTCCTTCTCTCCGCTCACCCCCAGCGTCTGAACAATGACTACTCCAAACCAATGGAAGGAGGAAGGCCAGAGAGAACACGGAGTGGGGAAGGGGAAAGGGAATCCACGAGCTCTACTTGCCTGAACGTCAAACTCTTGCAGGAGGCCGGTGATGGTCTGCGGAGAGAGAAGAGAGCTGCTCAGAGTCATCGAGTTTCCTCGGGCAGAGAAAGAGCACAGGCTTCTCCCAGCCCTGGGTCTGAATCTACCCTCCGTAACTCCTTACGAAGAGAGACTTTTCTTTCTGTCTCTAAGCAGAGTCCAGCAGAAAAGTAGACACATTAACTGGATTCCTTTTTGCCTACAGCCTCAGTGAAAAAAGACCCCAAGGTCTACGCTGACTACAGTTGCCTGGTAACTGGTCTGCCGGTCTGCACGCATGTGCTACACTTACAAGTCTCAAGCCTGACCATGTCACCGTCCTTGAATTTCCTCCCCGGATGCCCACCATCTGGAGTAAAATTCACTCTCTCATGGGTGGACGTGGAGAGCAGAGACCTCCAAGCATTTCCCTCAATCCTACCACTCTGCGTTTCCAGCCCCAAGTCCACTCTCACCAGAGCTGTCTGGACTCGGGGCATGCGCAGCGAGAAGCATGGGTCAGCAGCTACAGCCCACCACCTGGGTTTGTAACGAAGTTTCACTGGAACACACTGAGCCCGTTCACTCCCATCCACTTCCAACGTTCATGCTGTCATTGTGAAGCTGGATATTGCAACACACGGTATGGCCCGCGAAGCCTAAGATGGTTACTTTCTTTTTTTTACAGAAAACATTTGCAGACCCCGACTGTAAAATCATCGCAAGCATTCTGCAGCTTCCCCGGGCTTCTAAACCTAGTGTGCCGCCTGTCCGGGTAATCCCCTTCCTGTCAGAGGTCAGTCTCTGTGTCTGTAAATTACAGAATGGAAGGTCTACGACAATGGACCTAAAACAGCGCAGCCACACCCAGACTCACAGAGGAATTACATGAACCGTCCATTCACCAAGGCGGCTGGCCTGGCTTTGGCTCCACGTCCCACACGTTGTAACCGTGTGACTGAGGACAAATTACCCTCCATGGGGCTCAATCGCCTCTTCTGTAAAGTGGGAACAATGACAGAACCTGGTATCTAACCAACCACAGAGTCACCCTGCCAGGTAGCACGAGAGAACCCACCAACTATGGCTGGCCCGGGGACAGCCAAGCAGGACGTGGTCATGCAAGCCAAGTATTATTTTTCAAAACACTTGGTTGACCTCAGAGTGTCTTCGCTTTTGAGCCTGAGCTTTACGTTTTTAAAAAGATGCACCACACAGGCCGTTTTGTGGCTCACCGAGAACTGAGATGTCAACATAGTTTAAAAATCCGATGTCACCTTTACAACAAATGTAAAGGCTTGTTGTAGCCATCGTCAGAACGGCCAGTCCAGGATGGATCTGGCTGCTGTGTCCAGCAGGGAGGCCTGGTTGTCGTGAAAGGTTTGACCGAAAAGACGGTAATAACTGTAGCAACAAGAGCCCACGGGCGTGGCTCATCTCCTCCATGCCAGACGAGGTTCTTGCTGCTCCATATCAACCACACACTCCATCCTCACTCTGGCCCGTGACATAAGGCCCAGCATCACTGTTTTCAAGTTAGGGAACTGGAGCGTGAAGCGGGTGAAGGGTTTGCCCCTGATGGACACAAAGCTGCTGAGAGTCGCAGCCAGGATCTGAACCCAGGCGGTCTGGTCCCAGAGTATGCACATGACCTTTACCTCTAAGCTATGGGGTAGCCGGGGCCTCTGGACAGTGGGCTTCCTGTTGCATGTTCTAGAATCACAGGATGTTAGAGGTAAGGGATGCTAGGAGGAACGCTAGTGCAGTGCCTTTACTTTGCAAATGGGATCAGTGAGGTGTGAGCAGAAAACCCCGGAGAGTGGGCAAGGGGCCGGCCCACACTGCCACAGCACTTAGTGGCCAAGCTGGGACTTGAACAGGTACGTCTTGTCCCTTTGCACTCCTGGTCAAGGGGACTTGTGGAAACAAGGAAGTAGTAGGCATGTGTGTGTCTATGTGTGTGTGTTCACATTGTGCACACACGTGTGCCAGTGTGTGACAGGGAGTAACCAGGAGCATCTCCACTCACCTCCCCTTTCTCCACCAAAGGCTTCACCTCGGCAAGGTCCACATCCTGCAGCTCCCGAGACATGTCCCTGCTGTCACCTGCCTGTGAGGGGACAAAGGCCAGGAGGTTAGCACTTCTTGCTGAGAGATGTTTCCCGAAGGAGCAAAGCCGAGACTAGAAAACCTGCCCAGCAGCTCTTACCTCCTGTGTCACCTATTCCTGGTTACGAGGCCCCTCCCACCCGAGGTGCCAGCCCAGCCTTGCCCCTAGGACCGGAAGCTGAGGCTCACAGACAGACGCAACTACCTTTCCAATGAAACAGATGGATCAACTCAAAACCAGGTCCTCACATCCAGTCCTGGCCCACCCCCACACCAGGGGCATTTCTCACAGCATTTTAGAAGGAGACCCACATCGAAGATCCCAAAGTCAGGCAGCCCCCATTTGACAATCAAAAGGGGACAGAAGGTCACAGAAGGCCCACCATGAGCAGGCATGGCACAAACTTCATCCTCTCTCACCCTCAAAGTATCCGTAACAGAGGGGTGGCCACAGGACACCACACGCAGGTCTCCTGGCTACGTGCTGGGGGGATGAGGTTCTGGAGGGGAGGGACCTGCCAGGCTTAATGGTAAGTAGGATTTTCAAAGCAAAGAAGCCAGAGCAGCAGCGCAGGGTGGGGGCCAGAAGAGGCCCCCACTGGCACCAACACGGGCAGGAGCAGAAGGACCGGGAGATGACAGCTCGGAGCTAGTGTGAACAGAGTTCCAGATGGTGGGACGCTGCCATTACCTACTCCCTGGGGAGCCAGGCTTGGGCGGTGACGTGTACTGATGAGCACACTTCTGGGAGCTTGATCCGGGAGCGGGAGAGACAAACACTTATTCCTACAGATGGAAAGCCAAGCTAGAAGCACGAAGTGCCCACTGATACTTGGTGAGACACAAAGAACCCTGCATGAGGGGGGCAGGGTCAGAGGACAGGGAGAAGGAGGGACTGACAGAAGGGGTCCAGGTCCCCACGCCCCCACTGGCTCACAGACCCAGACCTTTGCAATCCTGAATGGGGAAACCTGCTGAAAACCAGCTTAACCGAGGCCGCCACGTTGCTTCGCTCCAGGGCATCCAGACCCCAAACTACCCAAATAGTGGCCAGAGAGAGCTCAAGCTGCTGAAATCCCAGCCCAGGTGGACTGGTCCAAAGCCCCAGCTCCTGGAACCCACAAGAGTCCTCTTTGGGAGGCACCTCTCAGAGGGCAGGTGGCAACAGAGCCTGGGCCACCTCCTCTCCGCCCCAGTGCTGACACATGGCATTCCGGGGGCAGATCCCCAGGGATGCTCTGGTCTGGGGCCCCAGTAAGATCTCCCCCGGTAGATAACCAGCCCCACAAGAATGCCTTTATGCGGCCTTTGGAGCCTAGGCTCCAGAACATTCTGAAAACAGAGTCAGTTTTATATTTGTGAGCATTCCTGGGTGGCGGCCAGCTCGGAGTCCGGAGGCATGAAAAGCCGAGGTCAGTCGGCCTTGCTAATTCAGCATGTTCGTGGCCCTGGCCCGAGGGACACCTCGCCTACACTGCCTAGGGAGCCTTCCAGAAGCCCAGGCAATGCCGCCCCTCCTGCTGGGGGTGAAAGGACCTCTCCTTTCAGGACCCAGGGTGAGAGTGCAGTCTGCCTCTGTCCCCTGGGTGGTCTCAAGCAGGCCTCCTTCAGCCCCACCTGGGGGCTCCCAGGACATGCGGCCTACCTGTCTCACTACCTGGCCTCCCTGTGGCTCCCAGCGACACCAGCTGCGAAGTCGGGCCACAGCTCACTTGCTGACTAGATCAACAGTTATGCAGCTTATTAGCAAGGTTGTACTTAGACTCACTCTTACATGGCCACAACCCACAAGAGTGCAATGCATGGAAGCAGGTCTGTGCTGCACGGACTCAAGCCCACGCCGTAGTTTGGCCCGGATGGTCAGTTCTCCTTGAATTCCAGGCGCTGGGATCACCTGAGACTGCCCGTCCCCACCGGGGTCCTCATCAACCTTCGCAACGGGAAAGGGCTCGATTCCAGCCTTCGGGACTCCCCAGATGTCTTCGGGGAGATCTCTCTGCCCCAGACTGTCTTTCCATTCCGAGCACCCAGCTTCCTTGACCGCTGAGGCAGAGGCTGAAAACTGGCCCGTGTCCCTTGAATACTTGAGAATTGCTGAATGTGAGAGCGGGACAGGCCTCAGGGAGCCCTGCTCGGGCTCGGGGTTCTGAGGAGGCGCAGAGATGAGGCCACTGAGAACCATGGCCATGTTCACAAGAAGGAGGGGCGATTCTGTCCCCCGGGACACGCGTCATGTCTGCAGGCCTTTTCCACAGCCGTGACTGTGAGATGCCATGGGTGCCCAGCGCGTGGGGACCAAGGACTCAGATAATCAGCTAATTGTCCTATGGTGGGTAGCACTGTCCCCAGAGCAGGATTACCTGCTCCAACATCAACAGTGCTGAGGCTGAGACACCCTGGTCTCCACCAGGGAGCACCCAGTAGGCGCCCTGGGACTCGGGAATCTGCTGGGAGACTGAATACAGCAGAAGAAGCTTCTGTACTCTTCGTCCCTGGGGGGCAGGAGGCTGCAGGCCTGGGGCGGCCTGCAGTTAATAAGAGCAAATGCCCTGGTAGGGAGAGCTGGGCCCAGCCCTCCGTCTAGGTCAGTGCCCGCCATGAGCAAGGCTACCCAAACCAGGGCCGCAGAGCGCGCACATTGGTCCCCTCCACGCCCCCCAGTGGCGATGTGCAGGAAGACAGCTGGCTGCCTGATCCTGCCAACCTGGGCCAGTTGAGGGAGGGTCAGCAGCCCCCTCCTCCTTGGAGGAGGGTCAGCAGCCCCCTGACCTCAGCCCACTGGTGCCAATAGCAGCCACCACCCTCCCCACCCCACTGCGGGACACAAACCGTCTGTGGGCTTGGCCGCAGGTGCTCTGGGGGTAAAATCACCCCTGGGTAGGAATCACTGATCGAGGGCAGTCCTGGTAGAAATCCAGAGAGTATCTGCACACACCTCCCCCCCCCAGCCCACACGCACACACACCCCGCAGGTTCACCAGGGAGAAGGCTGAAGTCCCAGGGGTCTGAGTGACTGACTGTCCTGAGGTGGCACCGTCGGCGTGGCCAGGACGGGGAGGCCTGTGACACTCACCCTTGCTTCTTTGCCACATTCTCCCTCCACAAGTTTCCTCTCTCGGGCTCAAATTCACTACCCGAAGACAGTGAGGCTCACTCAAAGAAGCGGTTCCCACAGTGGACACGACCTTGTAGGCAACACTGACCTCCTTCGCCAGGAGGGAGGGACAGCTGGGAGGTGACCTGGTGTGGGGTGCTCTGGCCGAGGCCCTCACCACTGCCCCCACCGGGTACCCCTTGGGTTACCCCTTGGGCCCACACCCAGGAGTCAGCCCCCAGAGACACGAGGTCCCTCTTGGCTCGGCAAGTTCTCTCGCTGGGCTCGAGGCCGAGGGCTGGATGCCAGTCCGCACCCTTCTCCACTGCCTCCTGGGAAGTCCCAGTGCAGAATGTCAGACTGAAAAGGGACAAGGCCATCGGTTAGCAGACGGGGTGACAAGGCCAGACCACCCTTACCCTGTGGGTGGGAGCCCAAAATTCAACCCCCAGGCCTCCCCCTCCACCGTGCAGGATGGTGGGTGGGGAGGTACGGCCAGCCCTGTCTCCAAGAAGCGCAGATGGAGTCCCCTCCACACGCGGAGCTAGGTCAGGAGAGGGCTCCTTCCACTAAAACCCCACTCAATGCCAAAACTGGGCTCCAAGTCACCCCACCAGCTGCCACACAGGTTTCTTTCTCACTTCCCTCTCATAAGGAATTCAGAGAAAACCAAACTCAGACAAGTCAAAGGTAGCCAGGAGCTAGAAGGAAGGCTTGAGGGTCAGACCGGGGTGTCATCATTTATTAGCTCTGTGATACCCAGCAAGTTCTCTACCCTCTTAGCCTCGGTTTGCTCATCTGTAAAATGGGCATAACAATCCTGCTCCCAGGGAGTACCAGTGGGGCTTAAATTAAACACTGGTGCATAGAATCTGGTAAATAGCTGCCTAATTAATCAGTGCGATTTCCTTTCCTGGTTGCTTCGGAGACACAGGGACAGCCACGAGGACACCACCTGTTTTGGAAGCTGCTAGCCTCACAGTGGCCCAGTGAGGAGGTGGGCACACAGAAGACGTTCACCAAACACCTCCCGAGTCCCCAGCGATCAGACCCCACGCACCCACGTGGGTCTCCTCTCCCTGAGCTGCGCCGGTCAATCAGTGCTGGAGGCCCAAGGGGGCGGGGCAAATACCTTTCTGGTGCAAGGGGCCCAGGAGACAGTCAGCACTTAGCTGCACCTCATGGGCCCCAGGAGAAGCCAAGACTGGGTTCACTGGAAGAAGGGGAGGCCGTGACCCTGAGGGCTGGGAGGGAAGTAGGCAGAGGCATCTCCAGTATGTGAGGCCACCTGAGATTGTGAACCAGTCACCAGGGCAGTGAGGGGACATAGAGCATAGAGCTGGGGGTTCCCAAAAGCCTCGGTGGTGAAGCAGAAACACTGGCTTAGGAGTCAGGGCGTGGAAACCCTGCCTCGCTCCTGCCACATGACTTTGACTCACCCCCTCTGTGGGCCTCAGCTTCCATCTGTGCCATACGTGGCCTGTGTTGCACGGACATCGCATGGCCCATAAGCAGCTTGGGGCAAATGGGAGCCCAGGAGGAACAGGGCTACACAAAGATCCCATGTACCCAGGGGTCTCACCGGGACGCTGCCCAGCTCATCTCTGCCCGGGTCTGCCTGGAGGTCCCTGTTCCGCTCCTGACCCCAGACCCCTCCCTGTCCAGGAGCCGCGAACCTCCCTCCAGCTCCGACAGTTCTCCACTCAGCCACCTAGGGGCACCCCTCCTACACCCGCTTCAGCAAGCTCTCCCGGGCCCCTGGAACTTCTGTGTGGTGGGGCAGAGAAACATCCACAACGTGGGCCGGGGTGTCCAGGACGCACCCACCCCAGCACACCTGGCCCCAGGAGGCCACGGTGAGACCCCCCACAGGTGCACCGAGAGGACAGCAGCAGGAGCCGCTCCCAGGGCTCCACCTTGCTTTGAGCCTCACGGCCACCCTAGAAAAGAGGCACCATCTCATTCACCCTTCCATGGGTGGGGAACAGAGGCCCAGAGAGGTTAAGAAACGTGCCGTGGGCCACCAAGCATCCAGCCCGCACAGGTTAAAACAGCCCTCGAGGCTTAGCTGCCCATGACATCCGCTTGCTCCAAACACTCGCGCACACACTGTGCGCTCACACTTAGTCCGGGAGGGAGCTCTGAGGAGGGAGGCTTCTCCAGCATGAGTCAGCTGGGGTCACCTGCTTCTCTCTCCACCCCCTAAAGTCACCACCGAGCCACCATGAGCCGGCCGGGCTTTGGACAAAGTCCACATCTTAGATTTCCCATCGTCCCTTCGAAGTACGCAGAAGGGCTCTTGTTCTCAGGTCTCCCCAAAGGCCCTTCCGGAAGCGGCCAGGTCAGCCCTTCGGGATAGTGTTCACAGTGTCGTCTGTGTCTTTCTCAAGGAGGCCGCGGGGACAGGGTGGGCATTACCACGCCGGCCTACAGGGAGAGACCCAAGGCTGGACAGCTGAGGTCCATGGGACTTCCTAAAAGCCTGACTCCCCCCATCCCTTTTCCCTGGAAAGATGGAAAACTTGCTCCTTGGAGGTGGGTGCAGGTGTGGAGGGGAGGGGCGGGCTGACCTCAGCTTCCTGGAGTCCTTCAGTGACGCAGAGACAGAGGGCGGCTCGGGGAGACTGACGATAAGGCTGCGTCAGCTGCGACGGTCAGAGGCCAGCCTGGTTTTTCAGTCTCTACACACCCGTTTCAAAGCCACATGAAAGCGGTGTTCCTCCCAGCACACTGGGCTCTTTATAGGACAGAACTGAAAAGAGGGGTGGGGCGGGGGACCCATGTGCGCTGCTGCTGTCTGGCTCACATCTGCCCGGAAAGTTCTGGAGAACAGCCCCATGTCCGCATGAACCTCAAGGAAAGGAGCCTCGGGACACGCCCTGGCTACCCCGCCTTGCCGTGGGTATGTTCTTTCATCCTTTACTTGCCAAAGAGATTTTGACATCAAGCTATGAGGCAGTTCCTGGGCTTTCTGGATGTTTTCTGGACGTTTGCGAACTCAAGGCTCTGGGGAGGGCAAGGAAGTTGGCGGCCTAAACTCTCCATGTTTTTACTTATGTAACCAACCTAGGCACCAATTTGGACCTTTGAGAAAGTTCTCCAGGGCTCTCAGACTCAGTAACATGATGCTTGGGAAGACAGATAGACTAGGAGGAAATCCTCGAGGGCCCGGTGAGCCTGAAACTCAGGAGCGTTCAGAGTCCTGTGATGCTGAACGAATGCGAAAGCTGTGGCCACAGAGCAGGTGAACACTGACTGCACTCACTCGCTGGGTACGAGGCGGCAGAGGACCCAGAATCCCGCGTGGCATGGAGCCCAGAACCCGCAGAGGGTCCGGGAGAGGGTCCGGGAGAGGGCGGCAGGAAGCAGAACAGGTCGGCGGTCATCGTCGCCCACCGTCTTCTCTGCAACACCCCTGGGAAATCTTCCGGTAGGTGCCCAGTGGAGTTCTGGCAGTGGGAACAATTTGCTTGGTGACGGTCTGAGGGGACACATGTAATAACCAGAAGCCCAAAGGACAAGCATGAGCCACCCAGATGGCCTGGGAGACAGTTTGTTGAAAGCCCACAAACGGGGCCAGGACGTCTACCTTGGAGCACTGGGTTCCACCAGCACCTTCCCTCCACAAGCCAAGCCGGCCCAGCAGGAGGCCACACAAGTGTTTAGGGAATTAACCTCAGGCTCTGCAGCAAAGACTGCCGCCCAGCCTGCCCCGTCTTCAAATGGAAAGAGAAAGGGCCATGAGAGGGCAGGCCTGGGACCAGACTGAGCCTGGGAGGCAGGCGGGGCAGCTTGAAATGCATCCAGGAGACCGGTCCCGCTCCAAAGACAGGCCCAGGTCCCTGACACCAACGGCCGAAGAGATGCCCTGAGCACAGCATTTGTGAGAATTGTCAACAGACACCTACATGGTGTCCCCACAGGCCGGGCACCGCTGTCAACTCTGACATGAACTGACTCCATTCTTGTTCCATGTCCTCACGAGACAGTGACTCATTCTCACTTGATGGGGGAGCCCCCAACTGCCTGTGCACACTTCTCATTCTGGCAGGTCTCCAGTCACCCCGACGTGTGGCCAGGGAAGACAACAAAGGCTTTCAGTCCATCTCTTTGGGTTCAAAGCCTGGCTCCTCCACTTTGAGCCATGTGGCTAGAGGCAAGTCCCTTCAACTCCCTGGCCTCGGTTTCCTCTGCCATTCAGTGGAGCCAAAGCAGCCTAGGCAGGGCTGTGATGAGGACAAAAGGGGAAGAGGGGGTACAGCAGCTGATCTGGACAGAGATGCCCTGCCCGCCCCATCCCCCTGCCTGGATCTTGGATGCCTGGCTGTCACCCCGGCTGTCTTTGGGAGGCACAGGGCCTTGGATGGGATGCCCTGGAGCTGGGTCCCCTGGAAGAAGCGCAGCTTCAGGACATCAGAAAAACACAATGGGGTTTTCTTCCCCATCCACACTGAGGCAAGCTTCGGCCAGGAGGTGCCTGTGCACCCAGGGTCCCCCAGCGCTGTTCAAATCTTCGGTCCCACCTGGAGGGGGCAGCCTGGACCCAGGCAGACACCGCTCAGCAGGCAGGTGGTGCCCGTCCTCTCTAGGCTGATTTGTTTGTCACTCAAGAATACCTGGCTTACCTAAAAATAAGTCAATAAACAAAAAATCACCCACATGCTGCTGTCTGGGAAGTTTTCTCACCAGAAACTCACTCAACATCCAATTTATCACCCCTCTGACAGCATGCACCTTCAACACCTTCAATCCCCGCCCCGACCCCGGAGACCCCAGAAGAGGGGCCTGGGGAGGTGAGTTTCGGTTCTACCAGGGCATGGAGAGTGCCTCCTTATCTCTGGGCCTCAGTTCCCACCTGTAAAGCGGGAAGGTGGACCAGGAACCTGAGTAATCACTGGGGAAGGAGCCATACTATCTACTCAGTGTATGTATCCAAACTCCTCCCAAGGGCCAGGCCCTGGGCCAGGTGCCAGGTTCCAGGGCGAGGCCAGTATAGCCTTCCTCCTCACCCTCCTAAAGCTAATCCTCAAGCAGAAGACGAGGTGCCACAAAGCTAAGTTGCAGGTCAGGGGACACCCCAGGTTTCGCTCCTTACACCAGAGCACTGCTCTCTGCAGGTGTCTCACACTTCCTGACCTCCCCCAACCACGACCCCACCCTGTGCCACCTGGGACTGTGGTGCAGGCCTTCCCTACATTTCCAACCCGGCTGGTGAGCCCCTGGAAGGCAGGTGCTGGGGCTGGCTCTCTCTGTACCTTGCTGATTTCAATTCCCCTTTGGGAAACTTAGGGAAGACTCCAAAATTTCTATACAGGAGGCGCCTGGGCTGGGAGGTTTGCCTTGAACTGGGTCTTCACAGCCAGAACGAGGTTGTATTTAGATATTTTGTTGGCTCGAGGTGGCTCAGGAGAAGCTCCAGTACGGCTGTTGGAGGCTATGAGGCGACTGAAGCCCTCCTGTGTGGCTACTGGCCGAGTTCTCTAAATCTTCAATCTTTCTCAGTTACTTAAAGGGACCAAACAAACTGAAGTGCCCAGGACATCTGTGAAGCAGAGTTGGTCTGGGGCACAAGATAACCCAGGGTCTCCACCAGATCCCCACACACCCGCTGCCAGGCACCTCCCCCTTCCACGCCACAGCCGGGTGCTGCCCCTGACCCGCAGGGGTGTCTGACAACAGAGGCAGGGACAACCCAGCTTCAGCCACTAACTTGACAGCGGGGGACAGCGCCTTTCTCCCTGACCTCACCACGTAGCGCACGCCCAGCCCAAGGCTGAATCAGAGACCGCGGCGGATCTCCCAGGAATGTCGGAGCAATTCCAGCTGTTCCCTTCCCTGGAGAGCAGGACAGGCGGGTGGGGCGTCAGGGGCCAGATGGAAAGCTGGGGAGGGTGGGCGGAGGGGACAATGACGCCATTCCTAGCCCCAGGCAGCCGAGGGCTACTAGAGGCCCGAACGACGCGCGCCACCACAGCGCCAACCCCGGGCCACAGCTGGGGGCGCACCCTGCCCGGCAGCGCTCGCAACACTCGCTCCTGCGCTAGTCTTACTGGCTGCGACACACCTCTGACCGAACCCCGCCCCCCAACACGCCACCCCGGATTCGAGGCTCAATCGGCCCCCGCCCCTCAGATGCATATCTTTTCTGGCTCAGTTTAGGAACCAGACACACCCACGTCCCCTCTCCAGCTTCTACCCATCTCCTTTCTACACAAGCTCGCGCACAATCCCTCCTTCCCCAGACACCCCGCTCCAGCGATACAGCCCCCCACACCCGCCTAGGCTCTCCCTGCTCCCACTTCCAGCGCGATCCTCGGCCCGCGCCGCCAGCGGCGACTCTGGGAGAACGTTGGGAAGCGGGATCCAGGTGTTCCGCTGCCGGCTCTTCACCGCCTCCACGACCCCCAGGACCCCACCTACCCAGCTACAGGAAAGAAACGCGGGGACTCGTCTTTTTTTTTCTCCTCTTCCCTAATCAAAACACCCCATTCCAGAGGTGCCCTCGCCCTAAAACCCTCCAAACGCCTGCGCTACGGGGTCGCCGCGCACTTGCAGCTCCGGAAGATCACAAAGCGCGGTCCAGGAGTTTCAGCAGCACCCACGAGCGACCGAACCCCTCTGCCCCGCAAGAACAGGGCTCGGGGCTTACCTAGGGTAGAGGGAGAAAGGCAAAAGGAGCTGGAGCTAGGCTGGCGGTGTCTCTCGTGAATGGAGAGCGGCGAGGATGGGCGTGCGCTCCGGAGACCGAGGAGAGAGTCCGGTGAGGTTTGTTTATGCCCGGGCGGAGGGCGACTTTATACTCACCGCGGCCCCGCCCCCGCGCCTCGCCCGGCCCCGCCCCTCCCGGGCCCCGTAGACTGCGGGGACACACCCCTTGCCCGCGCACCGCCAGCTGTCGCTCCTCCCGCTCCCGCCCGCCCGCCTAGCTCAGCTCCGGCAGCTTTCGGCCAGCGCCCGCCGAGCCACCGCCTGTTGCGCAAGCCCGTGTAGGGGCGCGGCCGGGAGGGACCTCTCGGCTCGGGCTGCGGTTCGACTCTGCTGTCCCCGCGTTGTACGGGAGGCTGTGTGCAGTGGACTGACGTGCACGGGGAATGCGTTTGTGTGCTTGTGCGTGTACGTGTGCGCGCTCATGCATGTGCCTGTGGACTTCCATGTGTCCCTGTGTGACCGAATGGCTCCCATCTTGGTCTCAGAATTTCTACTTCCGAGTCCCGTCGCGCCATGCGTTGACATCCCTTTGGGGCTTCTGACTCTCCAGCTTCTTCCAGGTCTAGCTCCCAAGCCCCATTTAGTTTCTTTCGCGCGCGCTGCCTCCTGTGCTCTCCCGCGACCAGCGCCTGGCGGTTCTCACTCCACGACCTCTCCTTGTTGCATCAGCTCTCCACTGAAATCATTCATCCCATTTAATCTCCTCCATCTTGCCCACCCCATCCTACAGCCCAAGCGATCCCCTTCCCCTCCACCTGCCCAGTTCTAAACCCACCTGCCCTTTTGGGCCCCGCCCCTCCCATCCTTCTGGCCTTCCCCAGGAGCCTGTCTGGGAAGCCTCTCACTCCTTCCTCTCCTGGTTCCTGGAACTTACACCGAGCACCTACCCTTTCCTCCCTTAGCTGTTCTCTGCTGTCTTGCTTCTGTTTAATGACTGTCTCTGTGTTCTCAAACCTGCACTGCATATTAGAATTCCCTACGGAACTTTCTTTAAAATAGGGAGCGCCAGGGCCAGTTTAATCAGAAGCCCGGGGAGTGCAGCCCAGGCATTAGGGAGTTTTAAAAGCTCCCTGGGTAATTCCAACAGGCAGCCCTGGTGAGAAACACCGCACGGGAGGAACAGCATTGGATAGTAAAGGAAGGTCACCATCCCCAGCCTGGACATCGTCCTTGTCCCCAGACCCTCTGTCCACCCTTGTGTTTGCAGGTTCTGTGCCTCTCCCCCACCCTGCCTCTCCTGGATGATTAGGAATCGCTTCACGCCTTGCTCAAGACAGGGGACCTGGCTGTCCTCTGGGTACCCCTCCTGCCTCCTTAGGCCCTGATATCTACTTACCCAGTCATTCCGCAAATATTTACTGAGCCGCTGCTGAGCCAGGTTCTGTACTCAGCCACTAGGGAAGGACCGCAAAGACAAAGTCCTTTCCTTCGAGGGCATAGCCACGTGAGCTTTAAGTCTCCATTCCCCACTTACACAAGAAGGGTGAGCTGAGCTAATCCATTTGGTACCTGGACTGAGGACCTACTATGTCCAGGCGCCATGCTAGACATGGGGATATGGCAATGACCCAAACGGTGCCTCCTCCACAGCCACCCAGTTGTCTGAAGGCCCTTCCACATCTAGCAATTTGTACAGCAGCTTTCTTGAACACCTCCCATACTTCCCTTCCCCTCACCTCCACTGATTTGGCTTTCAACAAACATTTATTGATCACCTATGGTTTGCTACCTGCCAAAGACACAGAGAGTTAAATTCAAAAGCCTAGAGAAGCCTGCTACTCCCTCCATGACAAATGCAAACCCCAGTGTGTGGGCTGGAGAAGGGCCCTTGGCCTGGCCAGGACCTCTCCTGCCCCTTTGCGGAAGTCTTCGGAGCAGAGTGCACAGAGCAACCCAGGCCCGCAGCTAGAGGCCCCCAGCTCCCCAACAGGGCCTGGGTTTGTGCGTAGGAGCCCCAGATTTCTGGAAGACAGTGGGCAGAGAATGAATTTGGGGAAGGGGGAGGGCAGGATGGTCCCAGAAGCACAGGGAAGAGAAAAGAAGAGTTTGGGCCGTGAAGAAGTTTCTCAGTACAGCAGTGTTCTAAAACCAGGAGGAAAGGAGACTCCTGTAGAGTCCACAGCAGCCTGGAAAAACTCCGCAGAGGTGCCCTTGACCCCGTGCTCCCTCTCCCGTAGGCCCAGCCAGCTTCTCCTTCCTGTTGTCAGGGATTGCCGCAGCCGATTTTGTGTAAGTTGCTGAGGTGGCCACGCTGTAGGAAAGACTGGCTTTGGTGCTACCCTGGACACACGCACAGGTGGAGGATGCCCGGTCTGTGGAGGGCCCCCCCGGGAAATGAGAGGGGCCCACCCTGCCACGCCCCCCAACCCTGGTCCGCTGAGGCAGCAGTAGCTCTTGGAGCCAAAGGCGGTCACCACTGTATTGAGCTCTCTAAGTGAGTGACTTCTCTTTCTCGCTGGTCAGCAGTGGAATTAGATTGCTTAGTTCATGAGCACGTGGTACAAATCCATCAGGGATGAGACTGGGTTTCTCTGGATTAATGTCCCCTGGGAACTTCTATCTAGCAACACCTTAAATTTTATCATGGAAGGCTTGAACTGCAAGGACCATAGCGACCCTCTATTCCCAACCCCCTTTCCTGGAATGTGTGAGTACTGGGGGTTGAGAGACTCAAGAGGCAGCTGCAGTTCATGGGGAAGACCCCCGATTTCAGCACTTAGGAGCTGTGTGGTCCATTGGCCAGTTACCCTGCCTCTCTCTATTCTTTTTCCTCCTGTTGCGATGAGAAACCAGCATCTCTCAGCTCCGGTTCTGGGCTCCCTCTCGACCCCCTTGCTCCTCCAGCATCCATGGGTCCCTCTCTTCTGAAGGATTAGAACCCACAAGTTCACATGCTCTACAGTCAAAGACCCACTAGACCAATCCTGTCTTGATCTCGAGTCTCCCACCAGTTACTGTACCCCAATGCCTCTCAGCCCACGCTCCCCAAGCTTCTCTCAACAGCTGCTGCACACGTGGTGTCCACTTCCTTATCTCCTCTTACTTTCACTTTTCACTGCTTAATTTATCAAGTTCCCTGTGGACCTGGCCAAATAATTCTACAAAACTTGTGAGGAAAAACAATAGCCTTTGAACCTTCATGTTCCCCTCCCCCACCCTGCCACTTTTCTTGAGTCTCCTCCCCCTCATTATCACCATCACCATTGTCCTGGCCACTGTGTGCCCTGGCATCTGGCACAGTATCCAATGAACACACACACTCAAGCAAATACTGATTGAACGAGTGAGCAAATGCAAGTTTCCCTCTGACCTCTTCCCTACTTATGCAGCCTTGCTTGGACTTTGTTGGGGGAGGGGGAGGACTTCCCGCTCTGGACCTGTGGAAGTTCTCCCCTTCCTCCGGGAGCATGTCCGACCTATAATAACCAGTTATGGGCACTGGGAAAAACCCAATGGCATTAGATATTAGCCTACGTCCAGGCTATGCAAAGAATCCTTGCTGTGAGCCTAAAGGAAGAGCTGTGCAACTTTTGGTCCATAGAAAGTCAATTTCTCTTCGTTCCTGCTGTGCACTAGTTTGCCAGGGCTGCCGAAACACATTACCACGAACCGAGCAGCTTAAAGAACAGAAACGTGTTGTGCCACAGTCCTGGAGGCCAGAAGTCCAACATCAGCGGGCGGGCAGGGCCATGCTGTCCCTGAAGGCTCCAGAGCAGACTCCCTCCTTGCCTCTTCCCAGCTTCCGGTGGTTGTCGGGGATCCTCTTGGCTTGTGGCCACACCCTTCCGGTCTCTGCCTGGGTCATCACATGGCCTCTTCTTCTGTGTCTCTGCCTCTGTATCCCTCTGCCAGCCATGTTGGATTAAGGGCCCACCCTAATCCCTTATGACCTCATTTTAACAAATTACGTCTGCAAAGACCCTATTTCCAAATAGGATCACATTCTGAGGTTCTGGGTGGAAAGGAATTTGGGAAAGACAAGATTTACCCCAATCCATGGTTCGTGCGTATTTATCACATGTTTGTAGCTTATTGAAGGAGACCTGTTTACTGGTCTGCTCCGGCCGCCCCAGTGACGCAGCTTTTGCCTCGCTTCCCAGCAGCTGCCCCATTTTGTCATCTGCCCTCTCCAGCTCTCTCCATTCCATGCTTGGCTGTCATCTCAGACCACCTCAATCACAGGTCCTGCCTGACTGAACCCGCCTTGCTCCTGTCACTGGCCTAGTTCAGCAGCCCCTCTGGGCGCGGCCAGGGAGATGGCTCTGTGCATGTCCCGACTTTTCTCTCCTCCAGTCCCTGGGTTACTCACTGCTCTTCCTTGAATGTGCTGCTCATGCCCTCACCTCTGAATCTTTGACCAAGCGAGTTTCTCCTTCTAGGAAGCCCTCGCACACCCTCTTCACCTGCGGAGATTTCACTCATCAGGGGAAGAAAGCACTAGGAGTGTTTGCCACCCACTCCAGCTCCTCGCTTCCCACCCCTCCTCCCTGGAGTTAGGCTTGTCCGTCTGACTTGCACTGTCAATGAATGGGGTGTGGAAATGATCTGTGTCACTTCCAGAAGGGAATTTAAACAGCCAGCCTGTGATTCATCCCAGGCTCCTCACTCCCGCTACCGCCGCCAGCCACGCTGGGACGGTGGGGGCTCCATCCCCAGGGACTTGAAGGGAGGAAGCATGAGCAGAGTCCCCAGCTGACCTCAGACAGACCTGTGACATGGGGAAGAAATAAACCCTGCTGCTACTAGGATTCTGAGGGGTTTTGTTGCCACAGCCTGACCCAGCCCATCCTGACTGAGTCACTGTCCTCTGAGGCCATGCCAGATGTCAACTGCTCCAGGAAATCCCCCTCATCTTTTCCAGCTGCATTCATTTTGTTTTAATTCAACACATAGTTGTCGAGCATTTACAATCCATCAAACACTGTGTGAGGTGCTAGAAATAGAAAATGGCACACCTCTGTAATTACAATTACTGCGAGTTTTAAGTAAAAAGGTAGGGCTGTAGGGAGTGATATGGCCCAAAGTCTCACCTATTCTGGAGCACCTGGAGAAGGCTTCCTGAGAAAGGAACTTTGGAAGCAGGGAGCTGATAGATTAGGCATGGATGAGCATGGCCGCACTGTCCTCTAATCCCCAGAGCATTGCGTGCTTTCCTTTCTTTTTATTAGTTAGGACTGTTCAGTGTATATGTGGCATAGACATCGTTTCAAATGGCTTAAGTAATAAAAGGCAGGGCGTACCTAGAGGCTCATGTAGCAGCAAAGTACAGAGGATGATTGCTTCAGGCACGGCTGGATCCAGGGCCGGATGTCACCAGACCTCCAGCTCTCTAGGTCTCAGTATCTCCCAGATCAGTTTTACTCCCTGTTGGCTTTGTTCTCAGGCCAGTCCTTTCTAGATTAAATCAGAAGGCTGTCAGGTAATTTTAGGTCAGTTTGTTAGAGACCTTCTCATCTCTGAGGAGGGCAGAGCACCACACCCCCCAGGGAAATTAATCTCATTTTTTCTGAGAGGCCTTGGGAGTTTTAAGGAGCCTGCAGGTATGCTTGACAGGCACTCATGGTGAAATCACTGGCCCTTCATGGTCCACCCACCTTCCTGGCTTGACCGTCTGTTTCCCCCAGCACCAGTACCAGCACCAACTGCACCTTCCAGCTGAACCTGCCCACCTGCCTGCCCGGTCATGCCAGGCACCTTCACAGCTTTGGCTCCCTGCGGACAGGGCAGGGATCCCTGCGGACAGGGCCAGCAGCTCCTCTTCCATGGGGATGCACTACCTTGCACCGGGCAGACAAAACTTAAGTGATGTTTGCTACCTGAATGGAAGAAAGGAGGGAGAAAGAGAAGGAAGTACAGAGATTAGAATTTACACTTAGACAATGAGCTTGAGACGACTGTCCCTCATCCAGGTTTAGGAGAGATAGAATGGTTCTTCAGCACTTCCTAAGATTTATCTACTCCTCTTGCTTCCGAGGCTGCATTGTCTCTCCGAGCAAGCGATTGTTTTTGTTGGTAGGGAAATTAGACTTGAGTCTAAGTAGATCTCCCCCACCACCCCCCAGGCTCTTGACTGATGGCTTCTGGTCCACCATCACCTGGGACCTGGCTGAGGAAATGCAGCAGGCTTCTGTAGCAGCCATGACATGTTCCTCCAGCCATGTTAGAGAAGGACCGTCACCTGACTCCGCATTCCTTGTGTTAAATCGAACCGCAGTCAGTCCCCCTTTGCGGGACCTGGTGGTCAAATCCATCTTGGTTAGTAAATTATCCTGCCCAATGTTATTACATCTAGGAAGGCAAAGCTACTGTATTACTACTACTACTACTACTACTACTACTACTACTACTACTACTACTACTATTATTATTATTATTATTTTGCTTGTGATACTTTCTGCAGCTAAGCCTGACTCAGATTCACCCCTTGCTGGAGCCCCCTAAACCACTGCTCAGTGAAAGCGCTGATTCTGCAGGGAGGCCTGCTGGTCCCTCTTTCTGGACAGATCTGGAATTTTCACCCCATGCAGTCACTCTCCCACGTGTGCCTTTGACTGCCACCAGCATCATATGCAGAAGGAGGGGGCTTTGCAATTGACCAGCCTCGGGGCAACAGGCACAAGCATTTACCTTCTGAGCTACAAGGAACCAGACTTCGAACCTGTGTGTATTTCCAGGGGAGGGCGGGCTGGACCAGGAGGAGTTCCTGCTATTTTTGAGGGACAAAATCAGGGCGTAGCAAACACAGGGGGGATGGGAGGGGAAACCAGCGAGCCCTTACTGAAAACCCGACCAGGTTCAAAGAGTTCGCCCGCCCGGCACACAGGTGTGCCTGTGGAATTCCTTCTCACCCGTGCAGAGCGCAGACACTGTTCAGCGGGAGGCCCCACCTCTTCTGTGGACAGGAGGTACTTTTAGCCCCATATGGCAGATGAGGAAGCTGAGACTGAGAGTTGGTTCACGCCACAAAGCAATCCAGCCATTTGTCTGGCCTGGGGGTGGCGGCCCCAGGGCCACACCGGCTGCATGGCTGCCGCACGGGATGCAGGTGACCGGAGAAGGTTGCTGGACCTCACGGAAACGTCCGAGTAACGGCTGTCTCTCGGGAAGGGGAAGCACAGGGAGTGTCAGGAGAAGAGGAAGTGTGGCTGCCACAGCCCAGCAGCCTGCCCGGTGACGCAAGGGACAGAGCTGCTGAGCCGCGTCTGGGGCTCCCAGCCTGCCTAAAACAGACAGCCAATGCCTGGTCTGTAGGACGGTGAAATGTCCCTTTGCCCAGGTAGACGGCGACTTTCCACTCAGTGTCACGTAGCCTCGGCAGGCCTTGGTTCAATCCTGAGCTTATTATAAATGGGGACATGCGAGAGAAATGGTTGCTACCCACGTAATAAAACAATAAAAGTGTTTCGGAAATAAACGTTCCGTGGAGAACTATGGGAAAATTCAGAAACACACTAAGTACATAGGCACACACGTACATCCAAGAAAATAAATCACAAACATTAAAATAAAACAAACACCCCCAAATAATCTCTATGAATGTTTTAGTATATGTTTTTCCTGACATTTTTATAGGGGCGTGGGTGTAGGTAGGTGTGTAAATATCTATTTAAAAATGTATGATAGCATTTAATTATAAGTAGGTATTTGGAAGACAGCATTTAAAACTGCTCTCCTACTAGACTGACATTTTTATAACCTGCTTTCTTCACTCAGCCATCCATGAGGAACATCTTTGCATTTGGAAAAATCTGTCACACATTTTTTTTTACTTTCTTATTATAAAATACAGTATGCACAGAGCAGAAAACGCATCCACTTTAAGTGCACTGTGGCACAGAATAATTATAAAGTGGGCGCCCAAGACCCAGCACCAAGCTGGGGCGGGACAAGGCACGCGGTCACCCCGTGGGAGCTCTTCCCACTGACGCCATCACCCAGCCATCACCTGGAGGCTTCCAGGTCATTCCTAACGAGACATGACACTTATTCCATGACATGGGTGGACCACCCTTCACTTAACATGTTGCAGGAGGTTGGACATTCGGGGTGTTCCCAGTTTTCAGCTGCAGTGAACAGCCCTCCACCCATCTTTGTAAACTCTTCCAATAACATTCTGGGGGCAAACCTTTGCTGGGGGGCAATCTCTAGGCCAAAAAGTACACGTATTTCAAGGCTTTTGATACATCGTTGCAACCTGACTTCCAACAGGCAGGATGGGAGTGGGGGCCCACCAGCTGAGTGACAGTGAGTCCCTCTTCTGTCAACGTTTGCTTGTCCGGTAAGTGAAGGCCGGTGTCTCCTCATCATCTGGACACATTTGCTGTGTCTCAGTCTCATTGTTTGCTGGTGAGGCTGCATGAGCCCATTTATTTATATATTTACACTCGGCTTCCGAGGATTACAAGTGAGAGGTTCGTGGTTAAAACATATCATCTCAAGAGCTTGTCCCATCTCTATGTTCGTAAGAGTTTAAAAACCCCCTTCTCAGCCCTCCTCTCTCTCACCCCAGGTCTGCAGCCCTAGACTTGAAGCCAAACTTGCAATCATCACTTTACACAAAGTCCTTGGTTCCCCTAATAAGGACCCGTGGGGGCCAAGCTGCCACCTCCCTCTCTGAGCCTCAGGCTCCTCAGCTGACATGGGCTCAGCAACTTAGAAAATAACAAAAGTAGAAAAGAATGATGAACTCTATTTCTTAAACGACTATTCATTGAACACCTACTGTACGCCAGGTACCGTACTAGCCACTTGATGCATTTTATTTCTCATTTTTACAACACCCCTGCCACGCAAGTATGACCGTCCCGTTTTACACATGAGGGAACTGAGCTCAGAAAGCTGAGGTGACTCGCCCAAGGCCCCACAGCCGGGAAGACTGAGTCTCTCAGAGTCCTAAGAACTTGTCCTCTCTGGAGGGCCCGGCGCCAACAGTAGCTGCGTTCGGGCCCATGGAGGGACCACCATTGTTAAAGGCACCTGGAAGACACTACACATCAGTCTGGGAGTTTTCTCGGAGAATCGCGTTCTTTTCCCTCTACGGTATTGCTGCAGTTTGCCACGCACACACCCAGGGTGGGAGACTGCTCCTTGCCGGAGACCTTCCCAGTGACTCAGGGCCTGCTTTAGCCAAGCTCCTCAAGTATGGGACAGCACCCAACCTCTCTTTGGCGCCCATCCTTGTCTCGCCCCTGCCATCCACCTCCCTCATCTCCTTCTCCTTCCTGAATTCCGCCTGCCCAGGGGGCCGATGGAAAGCCAAAACATCGCACCTGAGGGCTCTTGGGGGAGAATGAGGGGGGTGGGGGCCTTTCAGAGACTGAGTATCTATTCCACGACAGGGTCTTTACTTACATCACCGCACACAATCAGCAGCCCAGCCACAAAGAGGTTATTACGTCTCCACTTTGCAGTTGGGAAGCTGAGCCTCAGACAGGAGAAGTCGTGGACTGTGGGTTCTTGGCTAATGAGAATAGCTGATACTTATTTAGTACTTAGGTACTGGAGATGCTCATAAACCCTTTGCATGTAGTAATCATGCTTTCACCACATCTCCTAAAAGATGTTAGATACTGTTTTTGGCATCCCTACTTTATAAATGGAAACACCAAGGCAGAACAAAAAATTAAGTCATTTGCTCAAAATGGCCCAGCTGGTAAGTGGTGGAGTTGGGATTCACACCCAGGTAGCCTGGCTTCCAAGTCCTCAACCGCCAAGTCTGGATGGCCCCCAATCTCACTTTCTTCCTTCTGAACTACCAAGTAACCTCTACAGGCAAGGAGCTCTACCAACAGCCTTTCTGTCCTGTGGGAAGATGCTCGGAGCCAGCTCCTGCTCTGTCGCTGGGGGACCTTGACCACCAGGGAGCGAGCCCCTGGTCCCAGGTCTTGGGATTCTGAATCCAGTCGCACTCCAATCCACACTTCTCTGAGGGAAACAGGGTGTTGCTGGTGGAGTCTCCTCCCCCTGCCCTCCGCAGGGCAGTGGGGTTGTATTCTCCGAAGGAGAGATAATGTCGTTACTCATTAACTCGGGGAGGCTTCCTGTGGCTGATCATTAATAGCGGCTGAGGAAGAAGTGCGTGCTCGGAGGCAGGCCAGGGGTTTGGGAGGCTGGGCTGGCCTGGCCTCCTGATTTCTGTAGTCACCTGGATGATTCAGACTCTTGGTTGTCTGGCTTCCTTGACTCATCCCCTGGCTCAGGGCGTGGCCTCTCCCCTCTGGGACACCCCCGTTCCCAAAGCAAATTGCCGCCTCCCTGCCCTCCTTGCTCCTCATCTGGTCCCAGGCTGGCTGAGAGAACTGCAACTCCTAGGCACTGAGGCCGGGTTTACATCCCTGGGGGCCTGGGCCAAATTGTCAAGCCTCCTGGAACCTCAGTCTCCTCGTCTTTGAATTGGGCGTGAGGACTGACGGAGATAATCACCTAGCGGACACTCAGCCAGCCGTCACTGTTAGCATTAGTTCCTCTGGGCTGCCACGCTGGAATCTGATGGCTGCAGGGCTGAACGGCCTCCGTCCCTGTGCACGTGCCAGTCCCTTGGTGGCAAATGTCTTTTCCTGGCTTCTCACTCTTTTCTCCACATGGAGTGCGGCCGTTCTGTGGGAGGGTGTAACTCCCTGCAGTACTAAGTAGGGGGAGTTTTCCTTTTGTTTTTCCAGCAGGGATCTAGCAAACATACCTGGCCATTTTAAGTTCTCCAACTCGGGGGTTGGAGTTAGGGTTAGGGTTCCTGGGCCCAAAGCAAGGCACTGGCTTGTTGGCTTTTGTTTTGGTAAAGCCTGACGCAAGCAAGGTTTTATGCCATTAACACCAGCAGGAAGGAGAGAAGCTTAAAGGTGGAATGGGAAGCCGCCTCTACCTGGGGTGGACAGGTCTAGGGCTCTGCTAGGAGCTGGGACCACTGACCCAGTGCCTTGAGGAGGGGGAGGGGCTGCTGCAGTGTCCTCAACACACCCTCTCCAGAAGGTTCTGGTGCCCTGGAAGGAGGCCGGTGTTGCCCAATGCCTGGCTGCTCTGTACTATAACCCTGGACACTTCGCGTGGCCCCGAGTGGGAAAGGTGTGTCCCACTCACAACCAAGACCAAATTCCCACAGAACTGGCAATGTGGGGGCGGCACATCAGGTGTGGCAGCAACGAGGCTCCAGATAATAAGGAAATGGATATTTCTTGTGCATCTGAGTTTGCGCCCTGACATCTCGCCACCACACACCTGCATGGGATGGAGCGCCAGCTCCCCCAGACAGCGCACCGTGAGGACCGACTGTCAGGAACCAGTGGGGGCAGGGCCATGGGTGGCTTCCTCGAGGCCCAGGACTACACTGACTAATTCAATAGCCAGGAACCACATGGGGCCATTTAAAATAATCCCAATGAAATGAAATGAAAAATTAGTCACAGTTCAAATATTCATCAGCCCCATGTGACCAGCGAGCACGGTACAAGCCAGCTCACAGCTCCAGCATCTCTGAGAGTTCTATGGGGCTGATGTAACACAGGGCAATTCCCGAGGGAACACCGGGAAGCAAACTTTCTCCACCCCGACTGACAGCAGAGAAGGACCTACATCGGGTTTCGGGGACAGCTGTGACGCTCTCCAGCCATCAGCAGGAAAAAAGCACAGGGAGAAATTCACCCTGTGCGGAGAATGCTCCACAGATGTTTTCTACCCGGCCCGCATAGGAGTCTCGTGGCCCCTGGGAGACACTGGCACGTCTGTGGGTCCCTCCTTCTGAGGTACCCCAGGATGTCGTTGGGGGTAAAGTGTCTCCATTGCCCATGTTCCCCCTTGTGCCCCTGGAGAAGCTCTTCTGGGATGGCAATGTCACACTGAAGCTTTACTTCCTGTGCGTGGGTCTGTCCCTTCTCTCTGGGTGTTCACTCTTTGAGAAAAATCTCCTGGTCACCAGTGTGTCCCCACCACTCAGGGCCTGGCAGCACGCAGTAGATGCTTACTGTGAATGTTGGCCAGATGGAGGGATACACTGGCAGACGGCAGGCTGGCTTGGGGTAGCTGACTTTGATCTCCAGCATAACTGGGTTTAAACCTCGTCATTTCCAGGAAATCTTTGCCACCACAATCCCTGATTCTGGGCACAATCGTATAGATTTAAGAGCCAAAGGGTTCTCTGTAGTGATGCAAGATTTCTCCATCTCCTTCTTAGGCACACAGGCTGGCTTTGGCGTTAGAGACAGGAAGGCTGAGCCATCAGGGACCAGGAAGTGGGAAGGGGAGGGGAGCCTGGAGGAGGAGAGGGTTCGTGCCCAACAGACAAAAGAGAAGGAGAAGGGCCGCTGTGGGCGGCACACGGGGTGATCTGGCCTGTCTGTCTGCTCAGCGCTTGCTCCTGCAGGTTGCAGCTTTCGTGGGCGGTCCACCTGGATCGCTGTCTCGCCTTGCCCTGCCCACACCTGCCTTCGTGCTCAGTCACGTCCTCCTCGTCACCCACGTCTTCCACGAGTACTGCGTCAGCCTCCCAAGGTGCAGGTAAGCCTCTGGCCGGAGCCCAGGTGTGTCTGGCAAGACACTCTCCCTCCTCCCCCCCTCAAAAAAAGAAATGCCCCATTTTTACACCTGGGCACTCACTTTGTCTTTAAGCATTTCCAGTGAGATATCAGAGAGGTGTCCACTGAAAACATAATTTCATGGCATTTAAGTCTTGCCATCTCCTAAGAAACATTTGAAACAGCATCCATCCATTCATTCATTCATTCACCCATTTGTCCAGCAACAGTCCCTACTATGAGCAAAATAGTCTACTTGTGCACTGAATGCTACAGGTCCCAGTGGGTAAAGAACCTCTGCCTTTGAGGTCCGGGGGAAGGGGGGCAAGGTCAACGTCATCAGAATCATAGCTTACACTCCCTGAGAGTCGATCCCGCGCCTGGCCTCGTTCTGAGTGCTTTCTCAATTTGAAGCCTCAGAACCTGCTGATGAGGGAGATACTGTTACAGCCCCCTTTTTATAAATGAAAAAAAGTGGGCACAGAGACTTTAAGTAAAAAAACCCATGTGACACAGCTTGTGTTCGCTTGCTGGGGCTGCGGTAACAAGGTGCCGCAGAACGGGCGGCTTAAACAACAGAAATTGGTTTTCCCATCATTTAGGCGGTGGGAAGTCCACGATGAGGTGTCAGCAGGGTTGGTGCCTCCTGAGGCCTCTGCCCTTGGCTTGCAGGTGGCTGTCTTCTCCCTGTGTCCTCGCAGGGTCTTCCCTCTGTGGGTTCCTGTCTCCGTTCTAATCTCTTCTTATAAGGACAATGGTCATACTGGATTGGGACCCACCCTAATGACCACATTTTAACTTAATTTTATCTTTAAAGTCCCTGTATCCAAATACAGTCACAGTCGCGGGCCCCGGGGTCAGGATGCCCACGTGGAAATCGTAGGGTTCACAGTGCAGAGCCAGGATTTGAACCCAGGCCGGCAACCCCACAGCCCATGTACTGAGCCACATGGTGCGTCTCACTGAGAACTGTCCCGGTGTCCCCTGCTCCGGCAGCCCTCGACCTTCGGTTAGGGGACCTCTGTGGCTCTGTCACCCACCGTGACCACTCTCCTCCAGGCAGAATTGGGAGTACAAGGTGTGTTGCTGTGTGGATCCCGTGTTAAGCGACCTAGACCTGAGCACAGACAACGAAGTACTCTAAGCCCACTATTCCTGATCCTCCCAACAACTCTGCCAGCTAGGCATGCGCATATCCATTTCACAGATCAGGAAACTGAGTTTTCAAGAGTTTAAGTGAACTGCAGCAGTTTCCTCAAATCCTGGACGTAAGTGGCTGCAAGGGGCAGAGCTCACATGTCCCTTCAGCCACACTGTGTTCCCGTGAGGCAGTGGAGTGGGTCCTCGGACTGGACAATGGCGGAAGCTCCCTCTGCCCGAGCCCAGCTGTCTAAGAACCTCCTGGGCCTCCATCGGCTTTGCCTCTGGGACGCAGCTGGGTGGTTCTTCCAGGGTTGGGAAATGCCTTTGGGACCGTTTTTCCAGACGGTTCATCTTAGGCCCAGAGCACGTCCCTCACGGACTCGGGTTTGGAAAGTCATTTCTCTGCGTGCAGAGGCAGGGCCGGATGCTGACTCAGGGCTGCCAGCAGGCTCTGGGGCTGCTCATTTCCACAGAGTGTCAGTGCCTGCTTTCTCTGCACCAGCTCCCGGCCTGTGGCCCTGGAATCGGAGGGGCCTACGCAGGCTCACCGCAGGCGTGACACAGATATTACGGTCCCAAACTAACTGACGAGGTCATGTGGATAGGTGTTGAGCAGTGACTACTGGTCATCGTTTGCGCACACAGAGAGCGGTGGTGTCAGTGACAGAAGTTGGCAGGGCACACAGGAGGCTTCCTGCTTTGGGGGGACAATGAGAATTGTTTTGTGAAGCCCCTGCATTCACTTCCTTAATCCTCCCCGCAGCCCTGTGAGCAGATCCGGTGGAGATCCGTGCTCACAGCCACCTAAAGCAGGAAGAATGAAGCTGAAGGAGGGCCTCTCCACCACGTGGCTCACCAGGGGAGGGACCGGGGTTTGAATGCGCGCCATTGGAGGTGGGTGCTCGCTCACGGAACCCCTTTGTTGTCCTGCTCACAGTGATCTTGTGACAATGACAGTGTCATTCCACCGCACGCCAGTATCTTGGAAGGGGAGAAAACAGTCACGTTATAGCTTCTTTGATAAAGCTGGGCAAAACTGAGATTTCCTCCCGGGAGTGAATCACTGCTCTTATCACTGCTCCCGGGAGTTTGTGTGGGAGAAAGAGGAGAGAGGCAAATGGCCCATCCATCCAGGAGAATGATTTACAGTTGCTTGCTTTATAGAAAGCGCCGAATATGTGCCAGGCACCATGCTAGGCTCTGTACAGACAGCCGCCGTACAAGCAGGTTCCCTTACCCCGCTCTGCGGGTGGGATTGAGACTGGCATCCAGGAAGGGGCTGGGCCAAGATCCCAAAAGGCGTTAAGCAGTAGAGTCAGGAGGCAAAGTCCCATAGGGTCAACACCCATGCTGTCAGCCACATGAGCTTCTCCAAGTGCTCTTGGAACATGCTTGGAATCGGAAGGAACAGCCAAGAATTGGAATCCCAAGACCTGGATTTGGATCCCAGTAGCTGTGTGCCCCGGGGCAAACTCCCTAGCCTCTCTGTGCCATTGTACAGAATGTGAAAGCCCTGAGCAAGCAACCCAGTCTGGGAAATGCACAAGGTCCTCCCTGCTCCCCCTCCCTGCTCCTCCTCCCCACCTGTTTCTCAGCCCCACACACGGCTTCTTGACTTTGGGAATATTTAAGCCCCCTTCCCATCCCCTGGACCAACTGGCTGCCTTCCTAAGAAGAGGATGCATTTTGGAGGAGAACCTGGCACATAATAGATGCTCCATAAACAGCAGTTCTCTTTGCTTTGGGCCCTAACATTGTAATTTCCACACTCCCCATGACTAGCACATTCCTTGCGTACAGTAAGTACTCATGAGCTAAAACCTTTCACCTGTGTAACCTCAGGGAGTGGGTGTGGAAGTGGGGCCAACTTCATTGTGAGGATTCAGTTAGTAACATAGAAGGAGCATTTAGAAGAGACCCCGACACATAGTAAAAATTATCCACGTAAGTGATTAGTGATTATTTTTATTGTCATCATTTACCTGCTGCCCCCCATCCTCCGCATACCCCATGGTGTGGCTAGTGTCAATTACAGAGACATGCTGCCCCCCTGGCCTGGCTCACTCATGTACTGTAGAACAGAGACTCCCCATCCCACCCACTTAAACAGCCCCCACTAGACATCCACGTGAGTAATGCGGTTTCCTGTAGTGACCTGGGCCCAGAACGGGCGGCATGTTGCGCAGCCCCGCAGAGCGGCTGTGCACGGAGTGAAGGTCCCCTGAATTCCCTGGGACGCCACTGCCATGTAAATCGAAGGACATTGTGCTTTGCTGGCTCTGGGGCTTACGCAAGAGCCATTACTGCTTTTGGAAAAGACTGTCACTCAGAGAAGTGCTTTGAGTCGCCAGCAAAACACACCCACCGGGGCCTGCATTTGTAACCGCGCGCGGCGACTTATTTCTGTGCAGGTGCAGGCAATCTGGCTGCTTCCTTCTGTTTTCCAGCCCCGCCCCGCCCGGACGTTTGCAGAGTGAACTATGTACTACTGTATTACAAGTCATTTTCCTTTCATTTGCATTCCAGTTAGAGCCTTCTCTCTATTTGCTGAAAATTATACCTATCAGCTGGTCACACTCTCCAGGATTTTGATGTTGAGACCGTGAAGGGCCTTTGCTTGTAGAAGGGGGCACAGACTCATTAATTTTTTCTAGGGAAGAAGTGCCTTCTGGTGGGGGCCATGGTCACAGTGGACTTTCAGGCATGTAAACGTCCCTTAGGGGTGTCACGTGATGCACATTCCATCCCGGCCTCTAAGATACAGGCACTAACCCCACACCTTCGCCCTTGAAAGTCTCCAGAATAAGTTTCTTTGCTCTTCGGGGTACAGTTGTGCTTGTTTGTCCCTTAGAGGGAAAGGTGGCCGGCTGGGAGGGGAAGGCCTGGGTCTGAGGCTCCCCTGCGGCTGACCTTGGGACCCTGCCCTTCTCTGTGGAAGGGAGACCTGCAGGCCCCTCAGAGCCGGGTGTTGGCAGACCTGTGTGGGGCTGTGTGGACACCAGGCAGCCTGTCCAGTGTCAGCTTTCAATGTCACACTTAAAGCTTGTCCTCACCTCCACGAAGTACAATATTACTCACCCATATTTCTGCTCGTTTCTCCTCTTTACGCATTGATTCAGCCCCCTCTTTATTTTTCTTTGATGGTGAAAGTTCTCATCCATCTAGGATTTACACGGAACCAGGGCAAGGGGGGAGGAAATGTTCACGGGTGCCCCAGTGAGGCGAGAAGATGGTGGGCATGTGGGACAGGGAGGGAGAAACTGTGTGAGACAATGCCCCTGGCTGGGGGAGGGGACAGCAGGTGACACGGTGGGTGAGGGGCAGGAGTAACCCCCATGCGGGCTTCCCTTTAATATTAGCACATCTTCTGGGCCCAGAAGGGCCCTGGCTCCATGTGCCGCCCTTACCTCTGAGGGTGTCACGGAGAGTCCCTTCACTGACGGCCAGTCACAGCCAGCTCTGAACGGGGCCCAGTTGAGGCCCAGCTGGGAACCAGCTCTAGGTGGATGAGGGGCCGGTGGACCATTCCAGGGTGTGGGGACTTCTCTGAGAATGGCCTGCTCTTGACCAGCGGCCAATGTCAACATCAAAAATGCAAAACACAGAGGTTGCAGGCAGGGGACACACTTCTTGGTTAAAAGGGGCTCTAAATGCATCAGCCACGGTGCCCGGGAGGAACTTGATTTGAAACAAACAAACAAAAAACCTCTGTTGAAGTTATTTGGGGGACAGTTGTGGACATTTCCATATGAACTGGGTATGAAAGGACATTTGAAATGTACTGCTAGTTTTCCGGGGGAGATTATGGAGGGCAGTTCCGTGAGAACAATGCCCTTGCTTTCAGAAGGCATTTGAAGTGTTTGAGGGTAGGTGGCCGTGGTGTCTCTATCTGCCTTTCACATGTTCTGGCCAAGAAAAGCAGGAAGAAAAGCTAAACGTGAACCACACCGAATCTTAGGAAGTAGGTATAGGGCTGATCATTGCGCTGTCCTCAAAAAGTGAAAACACAGCAACGAAAAAAAGCACGGGCCTAGCGACGAGGAAAATCAGATGCCATCTCTTTGGTCCTGTCTTGGTATTTTATTAAGATCCTTCAGAAAAATGCCCATCTGCCTCAGTGGTACTACAGGAGGCAGGCCTGTCCAGGGCTGAGTTTCAAAAAGGGGGTGGGGGGACCTGGGCATGGCAGGAGGGCTGTTCCCCTTCACGGGGCCTGAACTTCAGTGCTGGGCACCCCTCCGACTCCTCGGAAGCAGCCCTCACATGTGGTCTAAGTAAGGCACGTCTTTGAGGACTGGACCCGGCCTGGGCTGGGAGCCCAGCCAGCGCACGCTGGGGGCGGGCTGAATGAAAGGACACAGGCACGTGCGATGTGGCTTCGCCCTCCATGGGGGGTGCACTGTGCACCCGGGCCTGGCCCACATGCCTTCTCTGGCCTCTGCCCTGCCAGGCTGTCCAGTCCACTGAACACTGGGTCACGCGTTCGAACCCAGCGATCGTTTTCTAGGGTGTGACCTGGAAAGTGGGACACAGATCACTATTGATTGGTGAAGACCTAGAGCGTTTCCCCATGGAGCTGGAAAGGTCATTGGTGGTTGATTTATTCATTCACCCAATTATTCATTCATTTAGGAAACTGGCTCAGACCAAGGGCTGTTGGCCTAGGGTCTGAAGACTGAGACCTGGTCCCCACCCTGGAGGCACTCGACATTATCACAAGCAAAAATGATGATGGCGTCCATCGTGGGGTATGCTTTATAGGTGTAAGCACGGCCCAGGAGTGACAAGGAGGGGCCTTACTCAGCCTAGGGGAGGGGAGAGGGAGAGATGGTGCTGGGAGGGCAGTGAGCTAGAGGAGGGGCTTAGGGACCATGTCGTTAGTAGTGATGCTGATCTTAACAAGCGAGGTTCTCACTCACACAACACAGCACCTACATTGTCTCCTTGATCCTCGCCACCCCCCTTCTCATCTCCAGCGGCAGAGCAAGAATTCAGCCCCAGCACTCTGCACACAAGGATGTGGAGCTCCTGTCCCTACAAGGGCAGGCTGACAGGCCCTGGCTGACCTTGATCCTGAGTGGAGCCAAGGTCAGCTGAGCAGTTACACGGGGTATATGGGGGCAGGCAGTAAGTGTCTATTTTTTTCTTCTAGTTAAATAAAAACCTGAATAGCAAAAGTGCTGCCTAAGCTCCAAATGCACGTGTGCACGGGGCCATGTCCAAGTGCGTTTGCGGGGCTGACTGGTCAAACTCCCCCAAAGATGGGCCAAAGCAGGCAAATAGGTAACCAGGGAGGGGACAGGTATCGTGCTTCCCAGACCCCGCAATCTCCTGACAAGTGCTGCGTGAGATTCCTTCCACAGGCTTCCTTCGCCTTCCCCGCTGTGGTCGGGGGTGCTTCCAGGCAGCCGTCCTTATCTGGACCCCCAGTGCTGGTCGGCTTTGGTGCAAACATCTCCTTTGCTGTAGACACTATCGTCCCTCCTGTGCAGATGGGAAGCCTAGGGAAGAAGGGATGCAAACTCAGTCTCCTGACACCCAGTCGTGGGCCTCCTTCTCCCTGCCCTAGCCAGCTCAGGTTGCTGTAACCAAATCCATAGACTGGGTGGCTTCACAACAAATATCCATTTCTCACACTTCTGCACACTGGGAAGTTCAAGATCAAGGCAGATTCAGTTCCTGGTAAGTGGTTTCAGTAACCTGCGGTTAACTCCCACTGAAGCATATTAAATGGAAATGTCCTGAAATGATGCATGCCTTTTAAATCGCTCACCGCTTGCTCGGAGTTAGTGTGACGAAATCTGCCTTCGTCCGGCTCCTCCCGGCCCAGGGTGGGAATTAACCCTCGCCACAGCCTGGTGTGTCATCTCACTGATCTAACTCCAGAGCTGCCATCGCCCCCCTGCCCTTGAACGCCAACTTCAGAGAAGCCTTTATCTCCCCTGACCCCAGTGTCTCTGTAATGGCCCGAGTCCCGTACCTCTGGACTTCCTCCTGGGGCTACAAGTGGGGGCCACTTAACAGCCTGGGACTCACTACCTGTGAGTCTGCCTAGTGCCACACAGTACCAGGTAGACACGGTCTGTCTACCACACGTTGAGCACAAACCCCCTCTCACTAGGTTTTCTCAAAGAGAAGGGGCTGGGGATTGGAGGGCAGGCAGGTGGGCCTGGCTCCTCTGGTGAGAGACCCCACCACTGGGGTGTGCAGACCCTGGGCCTCAAGGGCAGAGACTGGGCTGGAAAGCCAGAGACCTCCAGCTGGATCACCCCCTGACTCCCAGGGACTGTGGGCTGGCTTTGCGCTCACCCCCATTTGCTCAACTGTAAAATGGAGGGAGGGGGGCAGCTTCAGGAACCGGAACTCACGGAGCACGGTTCCTACGGACCACGGAGACGTGTTTGTTCATTTCCTTCTTCGTGACTAGCCCCCCCACACACACAGCACCACCAGCATTTTCAAAAACCGATACATTTCAAGTAAAAATCCAGCTCTCCGGGTTTTCACTTGAAGGGGCGGGGGGACGCTGGTGTTCCAGGGCCCACATTCCTGCAGGGCAGATAGGGGTGGGCTGGAGCAGGGTGTGGCCACCCGCGTCCAGGATGTCTCTTGGGCTCCCAACCCCACTGCCCTCTGTGGTGCCCCCAGGCCGGGCTCGCTGCCCTCAGCAACGTGCTTGTCCGGGTGGGGTTTTGTAAGGAAGAAATAATTTTCCATATTTGTGAGAGGGAAGATAAAAGCCAGATATAAACTTTAGGTAGGAAAGGGTAATTTTACTTTTTCTTCCCTGTCCTTTATATTTTTTATCTTTGTTTCTGTTGTGTTTGCGCACACGCACACACTTGCACACATGGGTGGAAATAAAACTCTTTCCGTTCAATAAGCAGAGTGGGTCTCTCATTTCTGAGGTCCGCGGTCTGTCTGCCCGGGAGGTCCCGGTGGCTGCTGCCCGGCACTGGAGGGGCTGGAGGTCCCTTCCCCAGGGACAGCCTGCACCGCAGCTGGCTGACCACAGGGCCAAGCAGAGGGTCAGCCGCCCGGAGGCTGAGTCCAGAATGCACTGTTTTGTTGTGTAATTAGCGCACAGTGTTCATTTTGAGGGCCTGGCCCGGGAACCGGTGCCAAGAGCATTCCTGAAGGGTCAGGAGGGAGTGTGTTTACTGTCAGGCTGCAGAAGGAACTCTCTTCAGCAAGCCCTTGGGTAACATGTCCGAGACCCAGTGCTCAGCAAACCCTTCTTGGGCTCCCACTGTGCGCCAGGCTCTGGACCAGGCCTGGAGACACAGGGACATGCGTGCATGCGATCCTCGTCCTTGGAGAGCTCCCCGGGCTTTGGGGATGGCTGGCCCCCCACCCCGGGCAGTAGCCCGCACCTGGGCCCCGAGTCCACCCCCTTTTATTCCAGGGAACACAGTGCAAGGACGCACTGGCCTCTTCTTGAGGGCCATTTGCTAGTGTCTTCTTTTGAAATCCACGACTTCTTTTTCTGAATGCAACAGTAATGCTTGTTTCCAAAGATCTCAAATGTTATGAAATGTGTGAGTTCAACAATAAACGCTCTTCAGAGATCCGATGGCCAGGGTCAGCTGTATACGTTGTTCCAGCATTTTCTTCCAGGCTTCAGCCTCACAAAGACCCCTGGGGGCACATCAGGCTCCAGGCTGCAAGAAAGTGTCACGTGGTTTCACTTATTTCATGCCCTGTGGGGAAAGGATCATCAGTATGCTTGTTTTTTTCTATGGGGAAACTGAGGCACAGCAGGAGCAAGTCACTTGGTCCCAGTCACACAGGAAGGAAGTGGCAAAACTGGGACACCTGGCTCTGGGTCTGAGCCCTTAACCCTGAGACACAGGAGTCAGATAACTCACCCATCCTCACCCCTGCTCACCTGGCCAGTGTGGCAGACCAGGCCTGCACCCAAGCAGTCTTATTCCAGAATCCTTGAACTGAACCCCACGCTTGGCTGCCTTCAACATAGATTAAATACATACACCCACATCAAAATATTTATGCAAATGGTCTCACGGTGTACTAAATATTCTGCACTCGAAGCAAATCTTGTGCCATTCATTGTTGTTATAGGCCGATCTACCTCCTTCATTCCCAGGTCTGTTTGGTGCTCCAAATTTGGACACACCATCACGGACCTGATCCACCTCCTATTTGGTTTTTTGGGTGGTCTCCAGTTTTCTGTTCTTATAGACAATGCTGCTACAGAGCTCTTGGCAGAGGCCAATGGAAATATCAGCCAGACCGATTCCTAGAAGAGGGACAGCTGGGACAACGGTGTGGACACGCCACCGGACTGGCCTGCCAAGCCTCACTGCCCCGGGCTCACTCTGTCTGCTGGAGGAAGGCCATCTCAGCGAGTGAGTTTAAATGCCTTCCCTGCCGTGGCAGGTGCCCGGTCTCCATTTCACAGCCTTCGTGCGCTTGGCATATTTTATCTCTGCTCTTAGATGGCTTGGAGAAGGCCATGATTTAAAAAAAAAAAAAAATCAATCATGCAAATAACAAAAGCCACGATGTGATCAGCAGCTGTCGTTCCCAGGAGGACAAGCCTGACCGGGCTGTCCTTCCGTGTTGATTGCACCAAAGTGCCCCTTCCTCCGAGCAGCTGGCAGGCACAGCCCCAGAGAACAGAATTCAAGCTGGATTTCAGCCTCCATGTGTGCAGGGCCCAGCCTGGCCAACCTCAGGCACTGCTCTGGTAGGGCGGTAAGCTGGATCCAGGCTGCCCGTAAGTCCTAGCGAGCATGTCCCCTTGGACACACCACTTACACTGGGTGTTTCAGCTTCCTGTCGTGAGACAGAGGCTGAGGACAGTAATAGTGGCTCCCGTACAGGGCAGCATCAGTGAGCATTAAGTTGAAAGACCTGAAGCCCTCAGCGGCCATCCAGCGAAGAACCACAGATGCTGGCTAACGGGCAGTCGTTACCCTGCTGGGCGGTTGGTTACTAAGGAGGCCCGACCACTCCTCCCTGGGCCTGTCTTCACCACACAGGCTCCCTTGGCCTTCACGGCAGCGTGTTGAGTGGACAGATGTTAGATTTGGGAACCAGAGAGAAGGGAGCTGGGATCCTGACTGTCCCCTACCATCCATGTGACTTCAAGCGACTCCCTCTCCTGATCTAATCCTACGTTTCAGAGTTTTGCCTTTGTATCCAGACGCATCCAGGTGTCTAGCTAAGAGGCCACCATGAATGTTGGTCCCGCTACCAATTCAGGGGCACCGGGACTCAGCATAGGGTGCAGGGTGGAGAGGTGGGGACCAAGAGGAAGGAGGAGTGGGTGGAAGAATCCAGAAAGGAACACCTCTTTGGGCTCCCAGTGCAGCCTTGCCAAAGCCCCCAATGGTGGCCAAGTCCCACCTCGCCAACCTCTGGCGGCCATGCCTGGAGCCACCCCACAGCCAGGGCACTGCTGGGCTCCAACACATTGGGGTCCAGCCTGCCTGAAGCCCTGACCCCACTCATTCTTCAGACCCTGCCTTGTGCCCCCTCCTCCTGGAAGCTTGGACCTTTCCTCGAAGTGGGACTGTCCCCTCCTGGGCTCTTCCCCCATACTTCCCTTGTGCTGTTTTGCAGGTGCTGGATCCCACTGAGATTTCAGCCACCTGTGAGCGGCTTCTTTACTCCCTGGGAGACTGGGACCTTCCTAAGGGCAGAGGGGGTGGAGTACAGGGCAGGTCGGGGAGCAGGGGCGTTGGATTGCTGAGGTTACAACCCAGCAGTTCTGGGGCTCCCTTCCCAGCTCTGCCCCTCACCGCCGCAGCGTCCTTGGGCAAGGCACTGACCACACTGCCTTAGCATGAGTGGAGGGGTATTGACCGCCATCTGCGGGCACCTCCTCTGCCCCCTCTGTACCTGGAGGCAGCGTGCATTCCTGCAGGTCCTTTCAGAGCAGAGGGAACCTTCTCCTCTTCTGGGGAAGGAGACAATGGAGACTCGGAGGTAGCAAGGATCTGCCCAAGGGGCAGAGCTGGAGTCTGAACCCAAGTTTGCACTTGCACTCTCTGGCCACCTCTGGCATGCCCGTGTCACCTCCCTCACAGCCCTGCAGGGACACCGGGTGGGGGCCGGCTTTGCATCCTGTAAAACACGGCATGTGGATTTCAGACAAGGACTTTGACTGAACACAGAACATTTATTGCCTTAACTCGGCAGGGTCTGGGCTTAAGAGTCTGGGTGGGGCCGGGAGACCTGGCCCCGGAGACAAAGATCTGCGGGCCGAAATTGGGGCCATACATGTTCACCCACCCCCTCCACCCCTGGCACTGTTCTCTCTTGAGCCCTGGGAGTCAAAATCTCCCAGTTTGGCTGTGACGGTTTGGTAGCAGCTTGTGTGAAAACCCTGCCCCAGATCCAAAGCGGCAATCACGAAGATCTGCCGAGTCGCCCCAGGGTGGGCACTGAGCCGGTGGTGAACACCGTGTGGCCAAATCTTCACAGCCCCCAGAGGGGGATCCTGTCTCTGAGGTTTAGAACAATGCAAGAGCCACACTGTGAGTGGCTGCCCCTGGATTTCCAACCCAGGTAACCCGGCAGGTGTACTAAACAGTCACGTACCCGCTTACACACTGGGCACAATGCACGCACACAGGGTGTGCACACGAGGGCCCAGAAACACAGACTCCGGCAGGCACGGCCCAGGCCCGCGCCCCCGCCCTCTGTCCACGCTGCCTGTCCCCGCTGTTTGCAACGCTGCTGAGTTTGTTTCTGCCAAGTGGGAACAGCCTGCTCACTGGCACTCCGCTTGTTTTACGACTTCCACTTATAAACTGAGTTGGAGCCTAACCAGAGCAGGCCTGACCCAGTAAGCAGCCTGTGGAATGAGGAACATTCCTGCTTGTCTCTGCCAGGGCCCCTCACCACGTCTCCCAAAGACAGAAACTGCCGGAGATGTGGCGTTCCCCCCCAAAAAAAGAGGTGGCAGTGAGGGGATTGTGCGAAGAAGGGTCTGTGCCTGCAAAAAGTTTGTTTCTCACCCCACTGGGTCCTTCCTCTACGTGGACTGGCCTAGTGGAATAGCACCTCCATCCCAGGCCCCCGGGCCAACGTGGAAGCCCTGGCTCTGTGACCTACAGCAAGCCACCGAGTGCCTCTGAGCCTTGCTGCCTTCAACTGGAAGGATCCCACACATCCACCTGGGTGGTGAGGAAGAATAAGACAGAAAATCAGCAAACACAGTGCTGGCAGATGGACAGCGCTTGATGTATGCTATTTCCCCCCCTTTTCCTCGCTGTTAGAAGAAAGAAATAATTTTATCATTTCTGTTTTTAGAAATGCATTTTGGTCTGGAGAGACATGTGTTTGTAAGATGTGGCTCCTGGGAATGTGATGAAAATCACTGCCACGTTGCTAGCTGCTCTGGGAGTCTGTCAAGGAGCTTACTAGACGGCCGCCCTGTCGCACTGGTCAAGCCTGGAGCATTTACTGTGCCCCACTGTAAGCCCAGCCTGGAGCCAGGGGCTGGGGGAGACCTGGTCCTGTCTGCAAGAGCTCACAGTCCGGGGCGGGGCGGGCGGCGGGGGTGGCAAGCAGAACCAGCCAGAATGCACCAGGGAGACAGACACCCCCTGTAGACAGGAGCTATTGTTTCAGTCAGTGGGGACCTGGGGATACTTTCTGGAGGAAATGACATTTTAGGGGCCCTCCAAATAGAAGCAAGACACGAGAGGGGAAAAAAGCCATCCAGACATAGAAAACAGCCAAGGAATGGCCACAGCGTTAACTTTGTGGAGCTCTACTGTAAAAAAAAAAAAAAAAAAAAGTTGTTTTCAAATGCTGGGAAACATCGGCATCACCTGCAGGGTACGCGAAAACACAGGTCACGCGGCCAAGCTGTCCTTCAGCGGGTGAGTGATACATTACCACGGCATACCCAGACGGCGGAGTACAAATCAGGGCTGAAAGGGAAGGAGCTACCAAGCTGTGAAAAGACATGGAGGAATCTGAAACGCATATGAATAGGTGGAAGAAGCCGGTCTGAAAAGGCTGCATACTGTATGATTCCAACTCTATGACATTCTGGAAAAAGCAAAACCCTGGAGGCGGGAAAAAGATCAGATGTGGCCAGGGGTTGTGGGAGGGAAGGTTGAAGAGGCGGAGCACAGGGAACATCTGGGGCAGTGAAACCACTCTGCTCCACACTGCAAAATTGGATACTTGTCGCTACACATTTGTCAGAACTCACAGAATGTCCAACACCGAGCGCGAGCACTACTGGAATGGATCTATGGGCCTCGGGTGGTCAGGATGTGTCAATGTGGCTTCATCGATTGTAACAAAGGCCCCGCCCGCACCATGGGGCTGTTGATAATGGAGGAGGCTGTGCCTGTGTGGGGGCTGGAGGATATGGGAATCTCTGCTTCCTGCTCACTTCTGCTGTGAACCCAAAACTGCTCTAAGGAAATCAGAACCTATTCGGAAAGCACACACACAGACCACCGCTCCCCACCCCAGAGCTCCAGAGGGAAGCCCACGAGCTCGCTTTTCTACCTGTTCCCAGGTGACACCGATGCTGCCGGTCACTCGGCTGACATTGGAGAGAACAAAAGCACAGGGGTCAGAGGGGGCCCGACCACGGGCCAGCCTGGGCGCCAGGCCGCACGCTGGCAACGCTCACACCCATGGGGGTTTTCCAGTTGTTAATTAGTGCATAACAAACCCTCGGATGGGACTGTTTCAGATGAAGTCCATGTATGATTTCTCACAACCCTATAACATAGGCTCAGCTCAGCCGGGCAGTTCTTTGCTGCACATGGAGCCTCAGGGGCTGACCCGGCTGGGACAGCACCATCGTTCGCAAAGCTGGCCCCTTGTCCGAGGTGGCTGGACAGGTGGGGCTGCTGGGGCATCTCTCTTTTGTTAAGTGCTGCCTCCCCCCTTCCTGGAGGAGGTGGCAGGATGAGGAGGACTTTCCAAGGCAGAAGGGGTGACATGTCCCAGGCAGCACAGACAGCCTGGGGAAGAACCTGAAACAGGCTGCCTGTGGTGGGAGGGCTAGGGTCAGGGCGCCATCACTGCCCAGAGAGTGGAAGTGAAGAGGAAGGGGCAGGAGGTGAGGAAGGAGAGGTGTGGGGGTTCCAGTACGTCCTGCAGTGGTAGTGGGGGGGAGGGGCAGGGAGCTTCCAGAAGTCTCCACACCAGGCGGAGACGGGGTCCTCTTCCCCTAACCCCCCAGCCCCTAGCCTTCCACCCACTCCCTGACCACCCAGGCACCCGGCCGAGAGCAGCTCTTGGCAGCTGCCTTTCTCACACCGCGCCTTGCATCCACCTCTCCACACTTTGCCCCCTTCCCTCCCTTCTCCACCCCGATTCAAAACAAAACAGAAGGAATTTGCTTCTTTCTCCCATGACCCACTTTGCAGGGTAGGGCCAGGCTCCTGCCTTGCTTATCTTGGCCATAGGTACCCTGCCTACAATAAAATGTTTGCTCGAGTTTACCCAGGGGGCAGGGTCTGTCAATTGGAGTGATCTGTACCACAGTGTCTCAGAGGGAAGACCAGGCCCACATAGGGGCTTCCCTCGAGGTCCTCGGGTTCTGCCCCCGGCCCGGAGTCTGGGTTTCCTGGCTGAGTTCCCCGTGGCTGAAGGTAATCAAGGAACAACAGTGGAAAGGTTGTCAGGGAGCAGCCAGGATTGCCTGGTGACCTGTCCCTTCACCCTTAGGGTTTAATGCTCAAATTCTGGGTGTTCCACTCTTCATTTACACATGGCCACAGGGTCCCCAGACAGTTCCGGAGTGCCCCTGTGCCCAGGTGTAGGTCTGGGTCTGAACCCCAGCTGGGTCTCTTACCAGCTGTGCAAGCCTGGGGCACGTAGCGTGTCTCTGTGCCTCAGTCTCCTCATCTGTAAAATGGGACGTTAACCTCGACTTGCAGTTCTTGTGAGGGCTGCAGATGAAGCCTGTGGAGTGCCTGGTATACAGTAGGTGCTCAGTATGTCTCCCTTCCTTAGACATGAAGAGGTCTGAGGGCTCTTGGAAGTCCTGAGGACACTGGTGTGTCTCTGACGGCATGCCACGGTCTTGGAGACCCTGGCGCTGTGGACTTCCTCTGGTGGGGGAGACAGGGAGCCCCAGCGAAATGCAGCCCCTGAGAGTGGTGGGGCTCCCATCAGCAGCACCCCGACTCTGGCAGGAGCCTTGAGTAGAGGGAACATGCACCCCAGTCTCCCACACACTCAGACAGCTACAGTCGTTTGCCCTGCCCATCACCCAGAAAGCACGGGGTGGTGACAAATACAGAGCCCGCACTCCCTGATGGCACAGACCTGGAGATCTGGCTGTTTCCAGATCAAGTAAGTCCACTGCATGCCTCTTCCCCTTCGCCCTGCCTCTCCTGAGCCTGGAACCGCCCCCCACCCCCTGTCAGCTCTTCAGGCTCCAGCGTTTTCCACCAGCCCCAGCTCACTTGCTCCTCACCCTGCCCCTGCCTCCTGGAAGCTTCCTGATGGGTCTGAGCAAAGTTTCTGGCTTCTCCTTGGCCCACATCATCCTTGCACAGTCTCTATTACTACCCATGTCTCAACCCCCATAATTACCTGTTTAGGTCTCTGTCCCGTGGAACGGGGGACGCCCAAGGGCCAAGACCTTCACTGAAGACCAGGTCTGTTATCTCCCAGACCCTTATCGCTCTCTGCCCTGGATTACAGTCATCACAGTTCCTGCCTACCCTGGCTGTGCACACTGTAAAGTGTTTTCAAAGCCACCCTGCTGTTTGTTAACCAGCACTTCACCCAGTAACGACTAGGTTGAGGGCCTTGAGAGTTTTAAAATCACAGGTTGTGGGCACAGGCAGGAGGGAGAGGGGGCAGGAGACCAGTGCCTCTGGGGTGGGTGGGGGGAGGGAGAAGGAGAAACTAGAAGGAGGGGGAGGGCAGGGCAGGGCAGAGAAAGAGGAAGAGAATGAGAGACAGAGAGAGAGAGAGAGAGAGAAGGAGGAGGGGAGGAAGGAGATAGGGAGGGAGAGAGGGGACGCAGAGCAAGAGAGGGCCCTTGAAATGTCCAGAGAGCCCAGAGAAAGCAGGGTCTGCCCTGGTTCTAGGATACCTCCCCGGGCAGCCCCTTTCTTCGGCACGGCCCTGGCCAGGGTCCTCCTGGTCTCCAGCTGCCCCCATGGCCACGGCAGGCCCGCTCTGCAGAAGCGGTTCTGAAGGTCAGAGCCCACTTGCTGTCTCGGGGGCAACCCCAGAGCTCTCCAGGTAGTTTGGCTCCTCGCTGCAGTCGGTGTGGGGACATCCAAACCTGTCAAGGGCTTTTGTAAGACTTTATTCCAGCCGTACTAATGACACTTGCCGGAAGCAAGGTCTCCAAAGCTCCTGGGAAGGACAGCTTTGCAGTTTCTTTTAAGCATTTGGGAGTAAGGAGAGTAATGAGAAGGAAGGTTCCCTGGAGGTGGGAGAAAGCAAGGGGGGGACTGGAGGTTCCCTGGGTGGTAGACAGACGTGCTCTCCTAAGGGTGCTTAGGCTTCCTTCAAAGGTGTGACCCGCAAAGACAAGACTTTTACTAAGGAGGTGACGTGGCCAGGGCGTGACTACTCACCACGGCCTTCTCCATTAGGGATCCCTCTGGCATCCCCCCTGCTGTGGATGGGCCCTGCCTGAGGCCAGGCCACCCCTAATTCTGAAGCTGGCTTTGGCACCAACAAGCTGTGTGACCCTGAGTGAGTTGCTGGGCTTGTCTGAGTCTTGATGTCCGCCACTGTGAAGCAGGGACCTTGGGAGGGTTCCATGGGACTGCGGGGGCAGAGCTCAGGCCACGAGGCAGAGGCCCTCTCTCTGTGAGCAGCGTGGCAAGGGCTTGGGAATGAACGAATGAAGTCTGGGCGTGCTCTCCTCTCGCTGTGTGATTCCACTTCCATGACGTTCAAGAGAAGGCCGCTGAGTGGGGGAGGGGTCAGAATCGGGGTACGTGCTGCAGGAGGGCTGGATGTTGACCGGAAGGGGAGCCAGGGTGTCCCTGGGGAGCGGGGACTCTCTGTCTCGATCCGCATCGCAGTTTCGTGGTGTGAAGCCGTAGCACGTGTACGTTCTGTGCGTTTTGCTGCATCGACGTCATTCCTCATTCCTCAGTTAAACAATAGCCAACATCCGAGGCAGCAAAAATCCGCCCTCTGGGCCCAGCCTGCTGTCTTCCTGTGTGATAATGACGTTCGTTCACCTTGACACTCGTTTCATTTCCAGCTACGCACCTCACAGACCCTGTGGCCCGTGCAGAGCGCGGGTGGGCCCGCTGCACTCTGAGCCCGCGGAACCTGTGCGCGTGTCCTGCTCGCTTTGCTGTGGGTCCCCTCTCTGGTGTCACGGTTTCTCCTCGGGGACGCCTGGGATACGGGAGTGAGTGTCTTCTTCTCTTTTGGTATTTTCAGGCTGCTGGAACCTTCTGCTCCTTCAGCCCAGTCTCACGCACCTCCTTAGGATGCCCCTGGGGTCTGCCTGGGGCCCTCTTGATTGTTCTGGAATCACAAGACCTCCTGGGACCACGGACAGCCACTCTGAGCATGCCCTTTGCCATTCACTCTCTTTTATTCATTCAACAAACATTTCTTGAGGGCGCATTGAGCTCCGGAGTTAAAGACACAGTGGGAAACAAAGCAAAGCCCCTCATGGAGCTGAGAGTCTAGAAAATGAAGCACAAAACTAATGGCCCAAGGCGAGTGTGCCTGACAGCGATGACATGTAAAACGGAGCGGAGGAGGCCCCCCCCACCCCGTGCCCCAGGGCGCCCCCTCCGACCTCACACCCACCCTCTCATCTCATTGTGAGGACATCTTTGCCACAGGGGGAAGGCAGAAGCCAACCAAGGGGGTGGGGCGGGTAAGTGAGGCCCCAAGTCCTCCACCCTCCATCCTCCAAACGGCAAAGCCAGGCGCAGCTGCCCGCAAGAATTGGATTCCTCCGCCCCTGAGGCACCCTTCCCAGCCCCTGCGCCGCCACCCACCTCTCCATCTGGCTTTAGGGGGTCCACGGCCTGCCTGCACAGCACTTGCCCTTAGCAGTGTGGAAGGGACAGGGCAGAGCAGGTGTTTTAATGCCCCTTTGCCAGCTTGCAAACTGCAGCTCAGAGAGCAAAGAGCCCCAGCTAGGGTCACTGCTGCCACCGGCCCGGCCTGGCGCCCATATCCCTCTGCCTCGGGGGAAACTTATGTCTGTCTCCCGTGAGGGACTGTGATCTTCAGGAGGGATGGGACATGGTCTGGGTGCCTGAACCCCAAGAGGGCCCTTGGCTAATGTCTTTTTCCAGAGAAGGGGACCTGGTACTGAAAGCCACCCTCCTTCTCCCTGCTCCCGCCCACCCTGGTTGGGACGTGCCGAGCCTCACACCCCTCCTAGGAATTCCTCAAGGCCCCAGGGTGAGTCAGCAGTGTGTGAACCTGGCCTCCTGCCAGTTGCAGAGCCGGCAGTGGGGCAGGTAGGGAGCGGGGCGGGGAGAGGGTGGTGCCTCCTGCCACCTGCACCTGCGTCACCTCACAGACTTTGTTCCATGCCTGCTGCTCCCTCCGGTTCCCTTCCATTGGCTGGGTGGGGACCTCACACGTCTGTCCTACCCTCCCGTCAACCATCCTCGCTCCCGGGGCATTATTACAGGGCCTGCGGCTCCCAGAGCTCATGGCTCCACAAAAGCTACCCCCTGCAATCCTGCCAGGCTCAGGTGGGGAAACTGAGGCTTAGAGAGAGGGAAGAACTTGGGCAAGGCGCTGGGACTCAGACCCAGCTCAGCCTTCCCCCAAGCTCGTGCACTTTCCCCCACAGCAGTCACACCGAGTGGGGTGGGGTGGGCCCCCTGGGGGTCACAGACAGACTCCACCCCGTTTTGCCCATTTTACAGAAAGAAAGACTGAGGCATGAGGAGGAGAAGTGACTGGTCGGGGAGAGAAGGGACACCATGATGATGTCCTAGGACAGAACCATGGCTTTGTCTCTGCTCCTCACTGTGGCTTGTAGGGCTAGGGCCTCCCAACGAATGCATGGTGAGTGAGTGAATGAATGAACGAATGAACGGACAGACGGACAGATGGACGGATGGATGCATGCATGCAGCGCTGGTGGCAGTATGACAGCCACTGGCCACACGTGGCTCTGAGCCCTGAATGTAGGACCGGTGCAAATGAGGACCTGAGTTATAAATTTGGTTCTGTTTTAATTCCTGAAAATAAAACTGTAAAAACCAATACTCCATTCAGATATTAGAAAACTTGCAAGAGTGTTTGGAACAAGTTGGGTATGTGAATCTACTTTTTCAACTGCAAATTTTGTGATATCAAGTTACAGATCAAATAATTCAGATGAAAATGTAGCTTGTGAATTGGGCTATATGAGTCCTGGCAGCAGGCGATGCGCACCAGATTTCAGAGAGGTAGTAGGAACAAAGAATGCAAACCATCTCAATGTGTTTTATATTGATAACATGTTGAAATAGTTTCTTCAGTGAGTGACTGGATACACTGTGGTCCAACCAGACAGGAGAATATTATTCAGTGCTAAAAAGAAACGAGTTACCCAGCCACGAAAAGACATGGAGGAACCTTCAACGCATATTACTAAGTGGAAGAAATCAATCTGAAAATGTTACATACTGTCTGATTCCAACGCTATGACATTCTGGAAAAGGCAAAACTATAAAGACAGTAAAAAGATCAGTGGTTGCCAGGGATGAAGCAGGAGGAGGGAGGGGTGAACAGGCGGAGCCCAGAGGATTTTCTGGGCAGCAAAGTGCTCTGTGTGATAACATCCACCATGGCGGGTACGTGTCATCATACTTTCGTCCAAACCCACGAATGAACGACAGCAAGAGTGAGCCCTCGTGCAACCTACGAACTCTGGGTGACTGTGATGTGTCAAAGCAGGTTCATGGATCGTAACAAAGGCACCCCTGTGATGGGGGTGTTCGCAGCGAGGGAGGCTATGCATAGGGGGACAGAGGTTACATAGAAAACCTCGGTCCCTTCTGCTCAGTTTTGCTGTGGACTTAAAACTGCTCTAAAAAATATAGTCCATTTAAAAATAAAAAATCACCCCACATCCCAGGAATTTTCTCTTGTATTTTTTACTGTGTTCTTAGCTCATAGTATGTTTCCTGGCACATAGTAGGTACTGAATAAATGTTAGTGGGGTGAATGAATGACTGAACCCAAATGAACAGTGTGTTAACACTTTGGCACGTAAAATTCCAGACCTTTTCCCGTGCACGTACATCCCACATACATACATTTTTCATTTAAATGAGATCTTACCAGATGCATGATTGTATAATCAGTTTTATCTCTTAGTGTGCTGTAAGCACCTCTCCAAGGCAATAACTATAAATATTCCTCCATCTCACTTGAACGGCTGTGCACTGTTCTGCCATTTGGATGGACCGTCCTTGATTCAACTCAGCTCTGACTTTGACACCTGGGCTGCTCTCCTGCGATTGGTCCAGACCCACACAGCAATAGGCATCCCTGTAGCGTGTGCCTTTTGCCATGTGGCTGTTTGTCAGGAATGATTTTAAACCGGTCTCGACAGAACGGAGAGGGAAGTAGTGATGATATCATCTGAGTTTCTGGTGACAGAAAGATAAGGCCTTCGTGTGCCCCCAGGGGCGTCTCACTGGCTCTCTATGCTCCGCCTTTGCTGAGAAATGTCCCCGAGAATGCACCAGAAACGTGCTAACTAGCTCAGCCTTATGGTCAGCGGGGACTGGATTACCAACCCCAACATCTGGCCTGGGGGGCCACCAGGGTGATGTGGGGACTTGCCATGCCACCACTGACTGTCCACCCAGCTATGAAGCCAGCAGGGCCTGCGGCTGAGGCCTGGGGTTGCCCCCTTTTAGCTGTGGGTCTCGGGCGAAGTGACGCAACCTCTCTGGGTTTTGGTGGTCTCATCTAAAAAGCGAACTTGGTAACACAACTCACCTGGTTGGGCCGTCCCAGGGATTCATGGAGCGGACGCCACCACGCTCGCCAAGCACCCTGTGAAGCCCTCGCAAGAGCTGGGAGTTCACCAGCCCGCACACAGCACTCCCCCTGTGCCCTCCCTCCCCCCATTCTAACTCACAGCACTTGAGCCTGAGTGGGTGGCTGTCCTTCGACTTTCATCAGGAGCTGAGTGTGCCCCTGGGTGTGCAGCTGACGTTGCAAAGAGACACTGTCACTTCCATGGTGGGGCCTGTGCCCCTGGGGTGGGAGAAGGAGCTCAGGCTGGGGGGCCAGAGGTGGAGCCGGGTCCCCAAGAGCTCCTGAAGTCTCCTGGAGCTCTGAGCCTCAGTGCCCCCATCTGTAGGCCAAGGTGGGACAGCTTTGCTCACTCGGCCCTCCCAGCTGTAATTGTCTTAAACTGCTTCCCGGAAACGGTCGACAGGATTACCCACCCAGCGTCTGGCAAACTACAGCCCAAATCCGGCCCAGTGCCTGCTCTCACAGGGCCCGCAAGCTCAGGAGGATTTCTACGTTTTCAAGTTGCAGGAAAAAACCAAAAGAACGATAGTTTCATGACAGTGAAAATGATGTCGAATGCAAATTTTGTATCTATAAATAAAGTTTTATTGCAGCACAAAAGTGCTCACTCATTTACATGTCCGCTTGGCAGCTTCCAGCTGCAAGGGAGGAGCCAGTAGTTACCATGGAGACTCCCTGACCCTCCACACCTGAGATATTTACTCTCTGTCTCTTTAAGAAAAAGCTTGTAGAGAGTTGTCTTTTCAGATTACTCACTATCTTTGGAATATTTTGCATTTTTCTTTCTTTCTCCAAAGGTCACTGCCTCTGAAGATCAGGATTATTTAGAAAATAAGACAGAATGCATGGAGAATTCTTTTAGCTCGTCCCAGCTACAGGGGCCAGGGCCTGAAGGCAGTCAGCCCACTGCCCAGGGTGCGGCAGGGCCCTCCCAGGGGCAGGTCTGTGGGTGTGTAGGGGGCCCAGTGCCAGCTCCCTCCCCCGAAACGCTTTCCCTGCAGAGCAGTATTTAAAAAGCGCATCTCAGAAATAGGCCCAAGAAGATCAAAGAACAGAAATCTGCCCGGTGCTGTGTGGCTGAGTATGCGGGCTTGGCAATCAGACAGGTCTGAATTCCCGAAGTCACGGGATCTTTCTCAGCTGTGTGACCTTGGACGAGTTGCATCGCCTCTCTGAGGACGAGTCTGTGTATTGGGAAATAGTGTCTGTATGAGTCTGTTCAGGCTGCCCTAACAAAGTACCACAGACTGGGCGACTCAGATAATAGAAACGCATTTTCTCATGATTCTAAAGTCCAAGATCAAGGTGTCGGCCGGGCTGGTTCTGTCTTATGCCTCTCTCTGGCCTGTAGACGGCCGTCTGCTCCGTGTGTCTCCGCGGTCTTCCTCTGTCCCTGTCTGCCTCCTAGTCTCTTCTTATAAGGACACCAGTCAGATTGGATCGGGGACCACCCTAACGACTTCCTTTTAACTTAATCACCTCTTTAGGGACCCTGTCTCCAAACACAGTCACATTCTGAGGTCTCAGAGGTGAGGACGCCAGCATGTGAGTGTGGAGGGGGACACAGTCCAGCCCACAGCCCTATCTGACGGGGAGCTGGAGGGCCGGGTGACGTCGGGAATGTGTGACACAGTCTCCGCGGTGTGAGTGAGCCCTCAGCAAATGTTCGTCCCAGTTTTTGTTCACAGGGGCTTCCTTGGGGTCAGAGGGTCTCTTTAGTGGCTCCTGAGCATCCCGTTCCCATTGTTGTTATTGCTGATTTGCATTTTAATTAAGACAACTTGTCTGGCAGATGTCAGAGGAAAAGACACCTTTCCTTTCCTCAAGCCCCCTGCTGCTTCCTCACCTGACCGAATGTGGTGAAAGCACACAGGGCAGAGAGCAGAACCAGGCACACAGTAGGCACTCAACACATTCACGCTGGATAAATGCAGGGAAGGACCGCCTCTCCCTAATGTCACACTAGAACACAAACTGCTCAAGGGAGGGGGCATTTGCTGTCTCTGTCACGTTATATTCGTTTCCGGCACATAGTAGGTGCTCAGGAAATATTTGTTGAATGAAGTAAATGAATTAATCACAGCAGCCATTCTCTCTTTTTGTCCCTTAAATGAGTCTTCAGCACACACCATAGAGACTCCAAATGGGTCATAGCATGTATTTATTGAACACCTACTGTGTGCTGGCTGCTTCCTCATTCATTGTAGCCTTTCCTCTTTTCTACCCTGGTTCACACCACAACACCCAGTGGATTTTGTGCCAGAAATAAAATCAAGTCTCAGTCAGACCCAGCCCGTTCATACTCTGGGCGTCAGTTCCTTCTCTGCCAGGAGTAGCAGATGAAAAGGCCTAGCAGGGTTCCTGGCACATAGTAGATGCTCAATAAATAGTACTTTACCTCCCTCTCCCCCCACCCCCGCCCGAGATGGTTGGAATAATTCTCTCTGCTTAGGCTGTCAGACCCACTGCTTGCCTCTGGGATGTCAGAGGCAAAGGGCAAGAAAGGAGACAAAGAGAAGAGTGGAAGGAAGAGGAAGTGGGAAGGAGACGCCGCCCAGGCTGCCTGGCAGAGCCCACCCGCGAGCGCGTGAGCATTTGGGGAATGTGAAGCTGCCTTCACCCTGCCTGACTCTGGGAGGTGTCAGGACTCTGCAGCCAGGGGTCACAGGTGGCTTTGGGGAAGCCAGGCCCCAGGACAGATGTACGAGCTGCCCGGAGCTCCAGGCCTGGAGGAAGCGCTGGGCGCCTGGGACCCAGGCTTGAATGGGCCCTTTCTCTCTCTACAACAAGCACATCCCTTGTTTGTGGGTTTGTTTGTATGTTCACTTCCCCAGGCCGTTTCTGTTCTGCTTTTCCTCCCACAGGGCTCAGCCTGGGGCAGGCGCCTCCAAGAGCGCTGGGCTTCCAGCATTCCCAGAGCATTGCTCATCTCTCCCCAGGCTGGGGGGCCCATGGGGGTCCAAAGGGAAGGGTGGTCTTCCCCCTTTGCAATCGACTTGGGAAGACGAAACTTGTTCACCTGTGGAGGACTGAGCTTCAGGACCGGCTTCCCTGGGCTGGGGCGCCACGCTGGGGGCTGGCATGAATTCTCATACCAGCTCCACGGTAGAACACAATGAGCCACATTTGACAGAGGATGTCACCACCCTGCCAAAAACTCCTCGAGGCTCAGCTTTGGCTGCCAGGGGAGGAGACGGAGGCACAGAGATCTCAGTGCCTTTGCACCCGGTGGCTGAATTTGGACCCCAGCCTCAGGGAGGGCCCAGACTCAGCATCTGCACAGCCCATTCCGCTCCCAGCTCCCCGTCCTCTCATTTGCTGTCACTTCATGGACGTGTACACCCTCCCACGCCCTCCAAAACCTGCTTCCCTCCTCTGTCAAAACGGAGACCACATGTTTGAGACCTGCCTCAGAGTGTGTGGTCAGGGTGAAGCCCGTGGGCCCCAGCTGTCCCTGTGCACCCCCTCCCCACCCACAGAAGGGCGTCTCGGGGAGATGCTACTGAGATTGCCATTCTGCAGACAGGGCCCCTGAGAAACAGAGCAATAGGTCACCACCCAAGGCTGCTAGTCCTGAGAGCTGGCAGGGGCTTTAGCTCCTTTTGGCAAATTTGCCACCGTAGAGTCCAGCTGGCAGAGGCAGTGCGAGGGGGTGGAGGTGGAGGCCACTTCCATATGGCCAGACCTCCAGAGGAGGGTGAAGGGAAGCTGGGTGGGAGAGTGTTTCAGAGGGAGCTGATGATGTACCCACAGGCTCGGGGGCTCCTGAGGGGCTTATACGAGCCCAGTGGCAGCGCCTGCCCCTCCTTTCTGGGTTTCCCTGCCAAGACTCATGCACCGAGCGTCCCTGGGCAGCTTGGATGCCGCAGACCTTCCCGCAGGTGGGCATGGGAGGAGCTGCCACGGCCCAGGCTGCAGCGCACACAAGCCACTGTCCCCTCCATGTCTCTGGAGTCCCCTCCCCAGGCTTTCACCCAGGGCCAGCCTCCCTGACTCCCACCAGCTTCCTCCCCACCCCCCACCCACCCTGCACCTCCCTGGCCCCCAGTGCTCCTCCTCCCACAGCTATGGGGCTAGTGGCCCCCACCCCCTGCAGTATGCAAGACAAATGGCCTCCAGGCAAAGGCAGACCCACCAAGGCCGGGGCGGGGTGAGGGGCGGTGGTTCCTGTCATTGACCACAGCAAGGGCTCACCCAGACTCAGAGAGATGGTGGGGAAGCAAAACTTCTTCAACCAGGCTCAGTCTCCCCAAGGGGATTCTGCAAAGGCCACACCCCATCTGGAGTGGGGGTGGAGCTGGGGAGGGTGGAGAACCTGTGTGTAGAGGGGACCAGCCCAGGCCAGCATGAAGCACACCGAGGACAGTCCTTGGCCCGCCCCTTGGGGTTGTTGGGGTTCTTCAGCATGTCCTGAGCCTCATGGGGCCTCAGGGGCCTCTGTGACAGGAGCCCAATTCGAGGCGATCCCCAGGCTCGCTTCATCCCCTTTCCCCCAGATCATTACCTCAGGGCTGGGGACCAAGCCTCGGCCACCTCCCCATCCCGGGGGCCCGGGCGGCGCTGGCCATTGTTTAATGCACAATGTGTGCCAGGTACCCTGTGCAGGTGTCCTTACTCTGTACCCATGGCACAGGCATCGTCTCCAGTTTACCAGCCAGATGGCTGAGGCCCCTGGGAGGCCAGTCAGCAGCCCTAGGCACTGAGTCAGTGAGCAGCGGACCCACAACTCCGACCCCTCAGACTGATTCCAGAATCTTCCAGCTCAATCCTTGTGCTACATCAGGGCCAGGTGTGCTCCCTGAATAACTGCTTGTAGGGCTGACCAGCACATTCAGCCTAGGCTGTTGAGAGAATTAAATATGTTAAGAAGCTACTGGAAGGCGTGATATTCAGGAGGAGCTCAGTAAATCCGACTTGCCTGAGATAAAGCCACACATCACCCAGCACTCCAGGATGCTCGGTAAATGCACCAAGTTCAAGTGTCCTGAGTTAGCCCTGGAGGGACCTCGGATTCCGTCCAATAACATCTTCCCTGCTGAGAAAACGGTGTTTGCCTCACTTAAATGGTGTTTTGTCTGAGCCTAGGGTTGCGCCACGAGCCCCGGCAGGAGGCGGAGGTTGGATCCTGGCACCAGGCACTGGTCTCAGACGAGCTGTGTTCCAGTTCACCATAGGCTCACTGGAATTCTACCTCCTGGGTCCCTCGGGAGGTGAGGGGAGGGCGAAATGGGTCTTGGGATGCTGCGAGGGACAGGGGAGTGGTCACCCTGCCCCTCTGAGCTTTGGCCACAGAAGCAGCCACCTGTTCTGGAAGTGGCAATTGCCTGGAGGGACTGTGATGGGAAGGACCCCCCAGCTTCCCCGAGCTGCTTCGTAAGTAACAACAGACAGCTGTCCGTGTTTATCAAGCCTGTATTGTTAGGACTGGACTAAGCATCTTTCCTGAATCAACTCACAGATGAGCTAATCGCTATTACTAGTTCCACTTTAGATGAGAAAACTGTGGCACAGAGAGGTCAGATCATGTGCGGAAGGTCACACAGCAGGTAGGTGGTACAGCTGGGATTTGAACTTGGGGCTTTTAGGTTCCAGAGTATTTTAGAGTAACATGTTCCTATCCTGCTACCTCTGAGCCTGCCTCTAGTCTGGCTAAGGGCATAGTCTTTGGTGGTACTAATAGGAGAACATTTCTGTTCGTTATTGTTTTCTTTCTGATTTTCACAGTGACTTTGTATTGTCCCAGAGAAGAGCAAGATACCTTCTGCCCTGCTTGAAGGCCTTACAATAGTCTATAGGAGCAGGAAACTCTACTCTCCTTTTCTCAGCCACTGAAACCCAGCCAGGGGAATGCAGCCCTTGGCCGAGGTCCCTCAGCTGCAGTGGAGTTCTGCCTCGGGTCAGGCTGACCCCTTTCCACACCCCAAGCAAGGACAGGGACACGAGCCCCGGGCCAGCACTGGGCTGGCCCCGGGCAGCAGGAAGTTCCGCCTGTCCTCTGGGCTTCCTGAGGGCAGCACTAGTGCCTTGGAAACAGCTATAAGGACCAGCAGGAACCCGCTATGGGGAAGACGGTCCATTGAAGAAGGTTCACATTTCTCCGAGGAATGCCTGCCTTTCAGGGACGAAACTGTATCTCGGTAAGACAGCGAGACCAAGAACAAAGCCCCAAGTTGGCAGAGAAAGGAGGAATGCAATATCTTCCTCTTGTGTTTGCTCCCATCCTGTCTAGAATTGAAAGTGCTTCAAGGAAAACACCCACGGTTCTCATGCTTTCCCACACAGCGGGCCGCTGACAGCAGCTCGGCTGGAACACCATCGTCCCGTAGGTTCCCCTCTGTGCTTCGCTCATAAATTCCCGTCGACGAAGATCTGAAGATCGGAGGGGAGCCAGTGTTTATGCAGGGCTCAGAGCTCGTCCTCCTCACTCTTATGAAATTGGACTCAAGTTAGGAAACAGGGGTGGGGGGAGGAGAGAATAGAATATGTGTTCTTTATTTTTCACCTTGTCTTTGCCTGAATGTTGACATGAAAACTAACAAGAGGAACAAAAAAGAAAAGATAAGATTCAGGTTGCCGGCATATGAACACATGCTAGAGGGAAAACAGCTTGGTGTCCTGAGCCTTCCCATTGGGTGATGTCCGTCAGAGATCGAGAAGTTAGGGGAAAACCGGTATTTGCCCTCCCATTGCCATCCTAATGATCTGGCTAAGGAACCCAGCCCCTTTCAAGATTAGGATTCTAGAATTATCCAGGAGTTAGTTTTTTGTGTGTATGTGTGTGTTTTTCCCCCATCCTGAAAATGGTCTCAGAGATTGCAGCGTAGAATTTATAATCGCTCACACCTGGATTCCAGTCCAGGCTCTGCCCCTTGGTGACAAGGACCCTGTTGGACATTTGAGTCCCTTCTCTGCCTCTCGACTCCTCTTCTGGCAAAGGGGGCGGGGGGTGGTCGTGCTCCCTGTGGGGTTATCGTGAGGATGAAGTGAGGTAACAGCAGAAATGCCTGGCTGGCCCACGATGTGTGCTAAGAAGGGGGAGTTCCTTTCTTCTCTCGTCAACACCTTTCCTAACTGGGTTGTTCAAAGGGTCCGCAACGTGCTCCTGTTGTAGTTAGCCAGGTACTGTGACAATTAAACAGTTAATCATCTTCCTGTGGCAGGGACACTCCTTGGCCACCCCGTATCCACTCTCCATTTCCTCCTTTGTAATACGGCCCTTATATTATTGGGGCTGCCCAAGAGATTAAAATATAATATGATGCAATATAATACAATATGATTATTGTAGCCAGCTTTAAAAAAAAAAACCCTGTATTCCCCTTTGCAACTAGGTGTGGTTGGCGGGACTGCTCAGATAGGTCCCCAAAAGAGGCATGAACAGCTCTCTCCACGTCTCTGCCTGGACATGACTGCTAGAACCCCAGCCGCCGTCTTTGACCTCAGCTGACCTTGAGACGAGAGGCCATTAGTCAAGGGTGGTGAAGCAGAAAGAGAGACAGAGCGAGCTGATGACAGACCGAGCCTCCTTAGTTCTGGGCCTTTTGCGAGAGGCAGAGAGATCCCCTATTTACTTAAGCCACTGCTTTTTGAGTTGTCCATTGCGTGGACCTGGATCTAATTATAACTGATGATATAACTGATAGCTTTCCACCCGTTCTAGTCCCACTTCGAGATGTGCCTGGTGCTGACAACCGCATCTTTCTACCCGTCTCTTTATGCTCGTAGCGAAGTTAGATTTACGCAGGCATGCGTACAAAGTGGTATTGTGCCATATGCCACGCTTCGTGATTGCTTAAAAACATATATCACGATCGGATTTTCCAGTACACAGATCTCTAACCTAATCTTTTCAACATTAAGCTACTAAGATACAGAAAGGATATATCATAATTTATTTAACAGTCCTCCTATTGGTGTACTGAGGTTTCTAGAAACTGTTTTTCAACTTAGATCAACCTTGCTTCAGCAGACATCGGATGCGAGACCTTTTATCACTGTGCGCTGAGTTTTTGCAAAGACAGCCACCATGGGGTGACTGGTTCCAGTCCCTTCCCACACTTCTCCCTTTTATAGATGAGACAGGAGGGGTCCTGAAAAATGATGCACCAGAGGAAACAGAGACAGACAACGGCAATGATGCCTTCGGAAACATCACAATCGTCATCCGAGGCCCGCTCTCCTCTTTCCCCAGGGTCTGGTAGCAGGAAATATTTGTTGAGAGAATATTCAAATCTCTGTACAGAAAGAGTTCCACCAGTCTCTGCTCAGCTACATCTGTTGTTGGGAGGGTCCCTGCCTTTCTTTTCGTCTTTGCAGAGTATTGAATGTTCTTTCTCAGATCGTGTTCTCGAAGCTTCTACTCGCTGGTCTCCATTCTGACCCCTGGGGTCCTGAAGAATTGGTCTGCTTCCTCAAAAGACAGGTGGGCTTCACCAAGGTGGGCACAAGAAAGGAATTCAATGTTACCTATTTGGGGCTCTTGACACTGAGATATTTCTTGTGAACGGAGTATATACTGTTGGCCAGGCAGTGAGCGTGGCCCCTAGGGTACAAAGAGAAACAGACATGGTCCCTGACCCAAAGATGGTCCCCATCCAGGGTTGGGGGGCATCTCACAGCAGTGTGTGACTCACCCTCTGACAAAGTCAGCTTTGGAGCGACATGAAAGCGCACAGTGATGGGGCCACAGCGGCAGAGTTAGGAATGTTTAAAGTTAGGAGAGAAGAGCGCAGGGCTGGGGCAGAGGATTTGTTTGGGAGAAATAACTGGCTAAGTAAGGGGGCAGCCTGTCCTCCACCAACAGAAAACATCCATTTCTCTATAAATGTTCATTTGTTTTTCCTGGAAAGGTTTGTTATTTACAAGGAGTCACATTCCTATGAGAGATTCTCTCTCTCTCTCTCTCTCTCACACACACACACACACACACACACACACATACTATTTAGAAAAACAGGCTGAAAGAACAATCTGTAGAACAATCTTTCCCCTCCTGGCATTCCAGCGAAGGCTGTGTGCCTCAGTCATCACTAAAAGGGATCATAGCAAGTAAACGTCATTCTTATAAAATACTGGGTAATTCAGTGGGAAAATGAAAGTTAAAAGTAATGGTTTTAATCATAGGAATTAAAGTTTAGGTGACAAAAGAGGCAGACTGCCCTTCAGAGCAGGGAGAGCGTGGGGTCGAAAGCCGAGGGGCTTGCGTTGTGACCCTATCTGTCACTCCTGGCTGGGGGCCAGCCACCTCCCTTCCCGTTTCATTTCCTTGTTGTAGAAAAGGAAGGGAATGGAACCTACATAAGAGAAGTCTGCGAGAAAATAATTGAAATAAAATCAACAAACTAATCTCGGTAAAGTGCTTGGCCCGCTAGTGGGGGTCAGTGCCTGTGTTCTTGCCTCTGGTTGCCTTTTCACTTGGCAGGGCACGGCCTGTGCCGGAACATGCCCCCTGTTCTTATGGGGGTGCTGAGGATGTACATTAATCTCCAGAAGAAAAGACGTGAATAAAGTGATCAGGAAAAGCCCAGGACTACACACAGCCCCAGGTGCAATGTTTCCTTTGAGCTTTGGTTTAAATCCAAGGAAGCCTAGATGGCCCGTGAAGTTACTGAGTCAATGGGTCTGGGCCCCAGGTTTGGTGCTCCCGCCCGATACCGGGTTGACTGTCCTGGCTCTAAGCTAAGAGGTGATGGGACAAATGCAATCGATGAGGGGGAAGGGGCTGGGAGCAGAGCTCCTGCCTCTTTCAGGTTGCAGTCAAGACACAGAGCTGAGCTGGCAGGTCACCTCATGGCCAAGATACCAGAAACAGCAGCCCTGAAATCTCCTGGAAGGAGCCGCCTGTGCTCTCTTGAGTTTTGGGTCCAAGTGCTTGGACATCTTGTCCTGGCATGTTCTGCAGGTGCTGCTGCAGACCCACAAGTCCCAGAAGGGCCCCTCAGCCTTGCCTCCTCACTTAACTGCCATGGGACCACCTTGACCCCGTGTTCTTTTCTGCGACCACCCTGAATTGGTCCCCTTCTCCCTCCCCTGGCTGTGTGGCTGACCTGGCTTCTCCTGCTGCTGCCCCATCCTCCCCAGGGTCCTGCAGATGGTGGCTTGGAGCAACCCTCCCTGCCCCCCAAGGCCTCTGTGTTCTCAGACACGTGGCTGCAAAGACCAGGCAAACCAGGGGCAGAAAGGGGTTCTAAGTTCACCTCCCAAATCGCAGATTGCTCTGCATCCAGACTCAAATCACTGTACTTCACGAGTGCCAGCTTGCTGTGGTCCCCGCCCACCCCTCCCCCATCCAGCTCGGGGCTCTGCCAGAGTCCCCCGGGGGATTGACCCGCCCCACCCCCAGGAGCCTCCAATGTCACCTTCCCTCCTCAGCTCTTCTGTCACTCTTTGAACCTCTCCAGTTACCTTATCACCACTTTCCTGACACATGGCAATTCACGTATGTACCAATTGCTCTTCGCTGGAGTGTAGGTCAAGGGCTCTGTATTATTTCATTCCATAACGAAGTGGGTATCAGGGCCAATACTCAAAATATTTAGCCCTCTACAGTAGTGTCCTGGCCGAAAAGGTCTGGCTGTTGAATTCACCATCTTCCCTGGCATAGTAGGCACATCATAAGTCCTTCATAAATATTAAGAAATATTTTCTATAATTGAAATAAATTCCCAACTTTGTCTGAGGTCTTCTTACACTTACCTATATATTTGGCCTACATGATTTCCCCTTCTAGCAAGTTCTCTTCAGCTCCTTGACCTCCAGGAAAAGTGGATTTTCCAAGCACGATTCCTTTGCTCGTTCAAGAAATATCTGTGAGCACAGCTGTGCCCTGGCACCCCCCTAGACAGCAGGGATACACAAGTGAACACAAAACTCGACATCTCCACTTTCAAGGAATTTGGGCTCAGGCGGCAAAGAAGAAGAGCTACGAGATAAGAAAAGTAGTCACAACATTCACAGTGACCAGGAGGACAAACAGGTGGTTCGGGGGAGCCTGGGCAGAGGGGGACTTGGACGCAGGGGTCTGGGATGACATTGCAGCTGAAATCTAAAGCACACGGGCTTGTCCCTGGGCAGGGAGGACAGATGGAGCTCCAGGCAGAGGGCAGACGGTACGGGAAGGTCTTCTGGTGAAAAAGAGCTGATCTGTGTGGAGGGGTAAGGGAGGGCCCTTCGGGGAGGGCCTAGAGAGCGACGGGGTGACACGTCAGGTGGGGCAGGACAGGCAGCGGTCCCCGGGGGCCCCAGAGCATTGCTGGCCACGGGAAGACCCTGGGTGACAGTAAGGTGTCTGGGAAGCTGCTGGAAGTCAAGCTGTCTTGAAATGGTTTTGAATAAGCCCCCGCCACCAGAACTTCCTCCTTCCTTGGCTTCCACTGAAGCAACAGATGACCGTCCTTTCTCCTGACCTGGGCCTGGACCTCATGGAGAAGCTGCCCCAAGCCCTTGAAAACCTAGTCAGGAATCCCAAGGAGGCCACACAGACTGGAGGGCTCCCTGCTGTGGGACCCAAGCCCCCTGCGCTCCCCTGGCTCTGGGTGCAGCAGCCTTGGGCTTGGCAGTGCAGACCTGGCTGACTGCCCAGTCCCTCCTCTCTCTCTGCACGGGGATGGGAGCCCAGTGCCTTTTATCCTGAAAACCTGCCTCTTGGGCTGCAGAGCCCTTCTGGGCTCTCCTTGAACCGAGTTTGGAGTCTGAGCCAGGCCGGCTGGGGAGGCCCGAGAGCCGCCCAGGGCTCCTCCCTGCATAGCTTGTCTCCAGGTCGCCCCTGCATCTCCTCCCAGGCTCTCTGGGCCTCAGCCCTTTGGTGGGTAATCACCCCTCGGGCCCACAGTGAGTTCTTTACCCTCCAGACTGCACAGGGTTTTGCATGAGCAAGGGTGAGAGGGGACATTGATGACCTACGGCCCCCCAGGAACTGTGCTACATTATCTTACACATTTATCTTACTGAAACGTAAAGGTCTTATGAGCCCCAATTTTCAGATGGGAAAACAGACTAAGGGAGAGCCAGGTATACAGAGTGTGCACGGGCCCCTAGGCCTGACTCTGCCCAGGACGCCACTGTGTTGCCTGAGTAGTCACTTCCTTACTCGCTCAGTTTGCGTTTCTGGTTATCAGCAGTTCAGTTTGTTGCAAGTGGTGAGCACCTACGGTGCCCCAGGCCCTGTCCCGGTCCCTCAGCACTCAGTGATGGCTGCGGCCTGGTCACAACCGCCATGGAGAGGCCAAAGAGAAACGGATCAGCTCAGGCCAGCTCCCGGCCTTGTCATGCAACACGGGGGCTGCCTGATTGAGCAAGTAACGAACCTTCTCCTTTCCTCAGTTTCATGGGCACAGCTGGGGCAGTAATTGTACCTACTTCCCCTCTTTTTTTTAAGGGTTTTATTTATTTATTTTTAGAAAGAGGGGAAGGGAGGGAGAAAGGGAGAGACACGTCAATGCGTAGTTGCCTCTTGCACGCTCCCTAGCGGGGAACCAGCCCGCAACCCAGGCGCGTGCCCTGACAGGGAAACGAACCAGCAACGCTTTAGTTCATAGGCCACCACTCAGTCCACTGAGCCACACCAGCCAGAGCTACTTCCCCTCTTTTTTAGGGCCTTATGGGGACCAGCTGAGATAATCAACAAGTAGCTCCCCAGGATCTCTGCCTTAGAGGTCAGAGAGTGAACTTAAACTTCCACCTTCATCTGGCAGTGCCAGGCACCCCCCACTGCTCACGGGAGCGACATCAGGAAACAAAGCAGAAGGTATGAATGAGATCCAGAGTCTCCATAACACACTATGAAAATGTGTAGGTTTCAATTGAAAATCACATCATACCGAGAACCAGGCGCTTCTTAAAGGGACTGAAAATAGGTTTCCAGTAGATGCCAACGCCGTGAAGATGGAGGAGTTAGAATTATCTGACAAAGGTTTGGGATCAGCAATCATAAAACTGCTTCGGTGAGTAATTATAAACATGCTTGAAAAAATAAAAAAAAAAAAGAAAGCCTCATCAAAGAAACAGAAAGTCTCAGCAAAGAACCAGAAGACAGAAGAGCACAACGGAAACTTGAGAACTGAAAAATACTGTAAGTGAAATGGAAAGCCCAGCGGATGGGCTCAGCAGCAGAATTAAGGTGTAACCCTAAGTTCAGGAGGAGCCTCCACCTCCTGAGATGCACCAAGGGCTCCTGCAAACCTGGGGTCTAGGGTGCACCCCAAGGGCTAGGGCCAGGATCCTGGGCCAGGATCCGTGGAGGGGTGTGCTTACGTGTTGGTGGGGTTTGGTTTTGGCTGTGAGCCCCTGAGGGTAGATGAAGCCCTCAGGAAATTGGAATCTCTCCCTGGCTTGAGTTCTCCCAAACCCAAGGGCAGCATGGACCCAGCTCCCTGGGACGGGACCACTGTTTCCAGTTCCATCAAGCTGGCCCAGGACACCACAGGGAAGCCACCAGATCTTGTCCTCCCCGTATTTCAGTGGCCTGTCTTCTAGGAGATCCCAGCCTGCAGGGTTGGGCGGGGTTTGGGGGGGGCATTGGAGAACATTAAAATGGGCCCCTTGATTTTCATCCAGGAAAGCCGAGTCACAAAAGGAAAAAGATTAGCCAAGAACCACTCAAGTGAGCGATACAGTTAGAGCAAACTCTAGACCTTCCAGTAAATCCTTCTCTCTACCCCCTGGTGGGGGTCTTGACATTTCCAATCAGGATTCCCAGTTCTGGAGACCCAGCCTGGACTTGGTAGATAAGGCACAGCAGGGAAAGAAGCTGCTTTGCTCCTCTTCGCTCATTCAACAAATATTTACTGAGCTCCATAACAAACCACTCCACATTTGGTGGCTGGAAACAGTCAGCATTTTTACAGTCGCTCACAGGCCAATGGGTAATGGGGATTCTCCAGTCAGGCTGCAGCCTCTCCCGGCTGGGCCTTCTGGTAGACCGGCTGGAGGCTGACTGGCTGGTATAAAAGGGCCTCAACTCGTCCATTTGGCAGTTGGCTTGCCATGGGCTGCGGTGACCTGAGTGACTAGTCCCGTGTCTCTCATCCTCCAGTAGGCTGCCCCAGGCTCATTGCATGGGGCTGTTGTGAAATATTTTGCTTCTGTTTCCTTCTGGGTCTTCTTCAGAGCTGAGTGAGCTGCTCTGGTTGAAGAAAAGAAGTGAATTATGTCACTTCTGGATGAAACTTGAAATTCCAGTGTGATTCTCCACATTCTTCTGCAGAAAGCTAAAGGTCAAGACGGGGCCTCTACTCGGGACCCTGAGTCTGTGCGGGATTAGACGGTGCGGCCCCAGCGCCCAGTCCCCAGTCCCCCACGGTGTGCACGCAGCATGAGCGGGAGAGAAGGCTTCATGGCTCTGAGTCGCTGAGATCTGGAGACATGTGTCCCTGCAGCAAACCCATTTTATCCTGGCCGACACACACCCCTGCTACGTACCGCAAATACCCTCTGCCTATAAGCTGGCAAACAAGAGAGACATACTCCTTAGCCTTGGCGAGCTTACAGTCTCGTGAGGGCAAAATGCAATGCGCAAGTGGACAAGCCAATAAAGGCATACACATTCTCATGCCATCGCCCCACATGCTGTGAAGGGGAAGGGGAGGACCGAGGAGGGAGTGAGTAACAGGGATGGGAAACCAACTTGGACAATGTGGTTAAAGAGAAGCGACTCTGGAAAGGAAATGTTGAAGCCGAGGCTTGGGGTGGGGGAGAGTCTGAGGGGGTGTGCGACTCAGCAAGTGAGTGGGCAGGGAGGAAAAGGCCTGAGTTACTCAGAGGCAGTGAATGGGGCCAGGAAATGGGTGAGGATGAAAATGGGGGGTGGGAGGCTGCACCCACAGGGCCTCAGCATTTGTGGGGAGGGGTTGGGGTTTTATCTGGGTACCTGGGAGCACCCCCTTGCCCCACAGCCCTGCTGCATCTGGGGAGAAGGAACTGAACCATTTGGAAGGCAGGAGTGGGGATCCTAGTTTTAAGCCCCTGTACTGAGGGCATACGTTCTGAATCCCTGAGCTCAGTCCAGGTCTCAGCCGCCTGGGCGGAAGGGAAATGTCACTTCCCATGAAGTATTTTTAACACGACACAGTGAACAGTCCTCTCTTCCTGTCCAGCTGAGACTCTGGGCCAGGTGAGGGGCTGCTCGGCAGAGACTGGGCTAGGGCATGTTGCGGCCAGGATGCCCACAGGTGCTCCGGTCGTGCCTGCCCAGCTGCTGGGCGGGACACAGATGTCCTCTAGGGGGACCCCAGGACAGACCGCTGGGAGCCACAGTGGTGTCCTCTCCATGGGGCTATAAGGGAGGCGGTGGGTGCCCGAGGAGACAGGCCAGAGAGGCTTGGGGCCCATAACTGGGCTGCGGAGACTGAATGTCCCCTCGCCCACCCCAGGCTGTGCTTCTGCCCCGTGACAGCTGCTGATCTGAGCCAGCGCCAGGCCCTGGGGCTCAGGAGAGTGCTTGGTACCCTGGGTGGTGGGGGCACAGGGGCTGCGAGAAGCCCAGGGGGATAGCTGGGCTCTTCTCGGTTCCATACACACACCACACACAGGTGTCACACACACTACACAGGCACACGCTGCACAGACAAATGACACACACATCACACCATATCACACACGTACACACAGACCTTCCTCACACGTCACACCCACATGCACAAATACATACACACTCCCTTCCTCTTTGACCTCAGGGCACAGCAGAGAAGGGGACTCACCAGGGGCCTGCAGGGAGGGGTGGGGGGTCTGCTGGCATTTGGTTTCCTTTATCACCCTAGGTATTTGAGAGCATGTTTTCAAATGCTTTGCTCTGATAAGAGGCCTGAATTCATTTCCTGTGTCTGTGAAACAGGTCACCGCAAACCTGGGGGCTTAAAGCAACAGCACAGAGTCCTCACAGCTCCTGGCCGGAAGCTGAACTCCAGGTGTGAGTGGGGTGGCTCGCCCTGGAGGCCTGGGGAGGGGGCAGTCAGCCCAGCTCCTGGTGGCTGCCCCAACCCTGCTGCTCCTCGGGGATCGGGGATCGCTTGCTCATCGCTCCAGCCTCTGCCTCCTTCTTCACCGGCTCTCCTCTGTGCCTCAGATCCCCCTCCTTCTCTCATAAACACTCCTGACCTTGGATTTGGGGCTCTGCCTCACCCAGCACAATCTCATCGAGAGAGCCCTCGTTACACCTGCAAAGAACTTTCCCAAACCAAGTCGCATTCACAGGTCCCCGGTGGTTATATGTTTTGGGCTGAGGGACACCATTCCACCCCCTACAGGGTCACTGGGCTTCCCCAGACTCCCCAAGGGGGTCTGCCCTGTGACTTTGGCTCCGCCCACCTTGTCTCTGACATGAGGACACTGGTGGCTCTTTCTCGGGGCCCTCGGAAACCCAAGCAGAAGGGGTGCTGGCCCTCGGTGAACTCGGTGGGGTCATGGAGTTCTCTTTGGCCTCCTCCCCTTGGTAATGAGGGTCTTCCCACTTGAGCATGGAGGAGTCTCGTTCTCCCCAAGGACAGGTGAGGAAACCGAGGATGGCAAGCGAGGAGCCCAAGGCACGCAGGGAGTCACTGGCCCAGCTGAGAGCCTGAGTCTTTGTGCCACCTGGGAGAGGCCCTGGGGTGAGAAGAGAGTGGAAGGAGGCCAGCATGGCCCGGCGATGTGGGCTCTGAGTGAGGCTGACAGGCCGCCAGGGGAAGAGCCCCGATGGGACAAATGGCCGGACCCATTGGGGAGTGTCAGAGGTGTCAAAGGAGGCCCTGCTCCAGGAGCCACGGCTGCCTTCCCCGTGACCTATCCCGAGAGGCGGAGCCCTGCCTGTCTTCCCTGGTCGGAGCATGCTCTCGAAGGAGGGGCCCCACCCTGGGCCGTGTCCCGGGGTCCTTGGGCAGATGCGCCAGCTGGGCCTCTGTGTCGGTTTGGAGTAACACCACAGGGCTGGGCAGGGTCTTGTTCGGCTCACCAGCTTCGACCGCCTGGCCCCTGGCGCTGAGCATCCTGTGCAAGACGTTCCCGGTGGGAACTCCTGGCCCCCCCGGCTGGGGGAGAGAGGGAGATTCCCACTAGCCTCCGGAGAGTAGGACTAGGCTCAAGACCCTCGACTCCAAGGCTACTTCGCTTTCAAGCTGCTCCAGGAGGATGGTCACGGGGGCCCTGTGACCTGGCAGGACCCACTCTGTATCCTGGCACCAGCTCTTCCTGCTGTGTGGCCTGAGGCAGGTAGCTTGACCTCTCTGCTCTGTACCTCCGGCCTGCCCGGCCCAGGGATGCCCGGGAGGGAGGTCTGTCCTGCCCTCCATGAGCGCTGGTGCCTCCCTGGACTCTGACCTCCCCTTGCTGTGGGACAAACAGGAACTGAGCCGGCTGGAACGGCTGTTTGAAGAACTTTTGGGCCAAGAGGGTGTGTCTGCACAATTTGGTTCTCTGCCCCCAGGACTCCGGGAAAAGTTCCAGGCCTGAGAAAGTGTATCGGATTCCTTTCTTTACCCACCCAGCCTTGGATTTCATGGAAAACAAAACAGAGAAGAGAAAAACAAAGCAGCCTAACACTTGATTTGGTCAGTTACTGGGTGGGTTTCAAAGCCTTTCAAAGCCTGACTTCTGCACTTGACCACTTTAACCGGGTGCCCTTGGGCAAGGTATTTCCATCTCTCCCAGCCTCAGTTTCCTCCCTTCCTGTGGTTAAAGTGGCAGCGTGTTCTGGGACAAGCCATCTGTCCTGGAGAGCACACCATCTAGTCCCAGGCGCGGCACCCACAGCCCCAGCGTGACCGAGGTGGTAGGCGTGGTGCTGGGCAGCCATTCTTCGCACTCAGCCACACTGTGCCTT